>NC_038245.2:5343975-5666038 GCF_000004515.6 Glycine max
AAAGGCCATTAATAATGGTATTGTAGCACGCAAGTGACAAGATTGAAGTCTTTCTAAATTCATCAAATACCTCAAGTGCCTCGTCAATTCTACCTACCTTGCAATACCCATCAATCATTGTGCAGTAAGTCACAGAATTCGGAACCAGATCCATTTCAGGCATTCCTTTGTAAAGTGCATAAACATCTTCAAATGCCCCCATCATAAACAGGGCTTTGATCAGCACATCACAACATCCATAGAAATTCCAGATTCTTCCAGTTGCCTCTTTGTTTGCAAAATCCCCGGAATGTTCTTCTCTTCTGTATATCCATGCAGCAACGTGCTGTACGTAATCACATCCACAGCGACATTTTTCGATAACTTGTCCGCCCCGGACGTCCGCCTGTGCTTGCACAAACCATTCATAACAGCATTGTATGCAACAACACTGGGACCAATCCCACTCCTCTCCATCTCATCAAACAGACAAAACACCTTATCGAAATCCCCTCTCCTCCCAAACCCGTCAATCAAAATCACAAACACATATTCATCCCGCACAATTCCCAAACCTTCCATGCTCTCAAAAACATCAAATGCTTCCTCCAACTTACGCTTCTTACAATAAGCAGACATGATTGCACTATAAGTAACCTTATTAGGTCTATGCCCTTCTTTTATCATCTTGGCCAAGAAAGTAAACGACTTTTCCACATCACCAAGCTTGGAAAACCCACCCACAAGCACAGTATAGCTCACAAAATCATGACCTCCCTTCCCCACCATCTCCCTCATCCTCCCAAAAACCTCCCCTAAAACCCTCTCCTCAACATACCCACAAGCCCAAGCACTATACAAAATAACATCCAATCCCAACCCTTCCTTCTCCATCCACTGCACCAAACCACAAACCTCACCAACCCTCCCCATCTTACAAAGAGCCGCCACAAGAGCAGTGCAAGTCACCACATTTGGCCTCAACCTACCACACTCCGTAACATTCTTGAAAAACCCCAACGCAAGTTCCGGTTTTCCAATCCTACAAAACCCCGAAATCACAGAACTACAGTCAAAATCATCAAAAGAGTACCTAACTCCATCACCAGCCATCAACTCCAGCGCCTCAATGGCCCTACCCATCAAGCCCTTCGAGCTCAATTTGTGAACCACTAAAGAAAAAGTGGAAGAAGAAGGAACCACACCACGGTCTTTTACGCAGCGTTGCAGAACAGAGAGTGCTTTCTCGGGGTCGTGGAGGCCTTGGATGAGGGAGTCCCACATCGAGGAGTGGGTGTGGGTGTGCATGAGTTGCTCTGCTTCTTCGAAATTTCGGGATTTGAGGAGTGGCCATGTAAGGAGGGAGAGGGTTGTGCCGTGGAGACACAGGTAGGGGTGTATTAAAAGTCCCATCCAATTCAGATAAATTATATATAAGTGGGAAAGAGTTTGGATTTTGTAGGATTGAATTAAGTTGAAGTTTTGCATTCTTTTTTTGTTTCCTGCACCCCCAAAGGACTACAAAGACAAAATATCTCTTTACTCAAGCACCTCTATTCTAAAATGATCATTCTCCAAGATGACTTTATTCCATAAAAGTCATTTTGAATTAGATATTCTATAATAGTATTTTTATTTTTAGAATAGTTACTTTGGAATAAAATAAATAAAGTCAAAACTTATTTTGAAATAGGTATTTCTAAATATGAAAAATTATATACTAGAATAGGGTACTCTTCCAGAATAAAAATTCTAGAATAAGGCGGAAAAATGTTGGACGCCCAACCTCGACATAACTAGAGTAGGTAAAAATACAATGCACATTTAGGTTATGCATTTCATTCATTCACTCACTCCTAACAATCATTTTCTCTATGTTATAATATTTCTTGCCCAGTCGCCCCTCCAACTCCATCATTGTCGCCTTCCTTGCCCAGCCTCACTGCAATCCTATTGTTGATGGTGGTAGAAGAGGTGGTGCACTTGGCATGGTGGTGGAGAGGTGGAGCATGCACACAATGCAAAGGTGGGATAAAGGCGTGCGACACAATGTGATGGTGGGTGGCTGTAGAGTGTGCAAGGGGGTCTAGGCGACACGTGTGTGCGGATTAGGGAGTGTTTAGAGGGGATGTGTTGGTGAGGGTTTCTATGGGGACATTGAAGATGCTGAAGCATATGAGTGAGAGAGGGAAGTAAAGGTAACAAAAGGTTATTTTTGTCTTTTTTGGTACAGGAAGCAAAAAAGGAGGTGCATGAAGAAATTCCTCATGATGCTTCCACCACACACTTCCATTGGGCCTAGCCTAATATTGTCCAATCCTCTACATCCACGGTCCATTCCAACACCTAGGCTAACAACATATTCTTTTATACAATTGTTATATGGACTCTCCCTTCCTACTAATACCCTCCTCTTTTAATTTTTCATTCCAATTATACCTAAGCACATATACTCCCTTGATCATCGGAAAAGCTTCTCTAGCCCAATCTTACCCGTATTCTATATAGGTTGTACTTTTTTGGCTCAATCTAGCTTGTTGGTGAGTTAAGTCGACATGAATCGTGTTATTTTGCTTTTTTTTTTTTAAATTATATAAATTAAATTAATGTCAGATTAAAATATGTCTGATTCATTCTGGGCTTATAATTTTTTAGCTATGCTAAAGTGGATCAATCGAGATTGATTTGTTTCTCTTTAGGTCATCTTTTCTTTGACTCATCCAAACAAGCATATTCATCATGTTGGACCATTTTGAAAACTCTAATTTTTATTATTAACTTGAATTTATTGAGATCATAAATTTACATTAGTGTTAATCTTTATTTTATATGTTTCTACTTATGATTTTATAGTTTTCAATAATATTATAGTATAAAAAATGTGATACAAGAGATGTTAGTAATGAACTAATAATTTGTATTTTTGATTATTTTAGAGTAAAAAAAAATACTCAATTACCCTAAATTTTATTGCTTATATAAATTAACTTGGAAGTTGGAACTTTTTCTTCATTAGTTTGATTATTTCTTTGCTAATAACATTTGATTTGTTAAATTCAATATGACTATGAGAAAATAGAGAGAAAGTAGAGAATGTGGGTTTAAAGAGAATGATTATTGTTTGTATTCATTCCAAGAGCAATAGCCTATTTATAGATGCAAGAGGTAATTGAAGAGTTACAATAGATAAATACAAATAAAGATAAAGGAAGATAATGACATCCATAAGAGATTATTCATATCACTCCCCTTTGGATGTCCATTATCTCAGAATGTGTCTCATTAAAATCTTATTAGGAAAAATCCTATGGGATAAAAAGCTAGTGAAGAAAAAAGAGTACATCATTTTTCAATACGTAATCATTTGTCTCATTAAAAACTTTGTCAGCAAAACCCAATTGGATAAAACTGTGGCTAAGGAAAAAAGAGTACATAACATATTATTTCTCCTCTCATGTGGACAATTATCTTTAAGACGATGAAGTTCAATCTTGTTAACCAATTGCTCAAAAGTCTTCTGAACATTTATATCATCATTCTTTTAGAGATCATGGGTGAAAAAGAACTTTGGTAAAACATGCTTTATTTGATCTCCTTTGATGTATCATTCTTTCAACTGAGTAATACATGTAACATTGTCTTCACATGTGATTGTCGGTATCATTTTTCCTCATGTTGAGCTAAAATTTCTACATGGTTAGCTAATGCGCCTATTTTGGCTTGTTTCACATATTTTCATGGAATTGTTGTAACACTTCATGTACACTTATGATATATCATTATGGGGATCTAACAAATAACCTCTAAAGTAACAAAGTACATGCCTAAATGTCTTCATATTGGTGACTAATTATATTATGCTATTAAATTATGGTGGAGTACAAGTGTGAGGTGAAGTTCCACATCGAGTAGAAGTGGAAAATTCATAATCCATTCTCCATACATACTAGGGCTTATTTGGTGTCATATGGAACGAACACCTAGAATCCATAATCCATTCTCCATTAGATTTCCCAGGGCCTACCATTAAAGCTTCTACAAATTCATAACCATCTTGGACTATCACTGCATTTCCTCCTTCCTTTGATCTATGAGAATTGTAACCATTCGCCTTTTTGGACAAAATCTTCAAGTGTGACCTTCCTTTTTGCAGTGGTAACATCTTATATTAGGCACATTTCAACTATTTCCAGATTGCGGCTTTGATTTCTTCTTCTCAAGATGGTTGTCTTTCTTGGTTCATTTTCCTCGGACTATTAAACCTTCATCACTCATAGAAGCCTTTTGCTCATTTCTTTCATTCAATTCCTTTGAGTTCAGGGCTAATTGAACCTCTACCAGGGACAAAGATTCTCTCCCATATAAGAGAGTTTCTTTAAAATGAGAGAAAGACTTTGGTAAAGCACATAATAGTAAGAGGGCTTGATCTTCGTCATCAATAGTCACATCTATATTTTCTAGATCAAGAATCAGTTTATTGAAGACATCCAATTGAGATTTCACGGTTCTATTTTCTTGCACCTTGAATGAGTATAAGGCTTGTTTAAGATAAAGATGATTTATTAAAAATTTGGTCATGTACAAACCTTCTAGTTTTGATCAAATTCAAGCTGCTATCTTCTCTTTCGAGACTTGTCTTAGTACTTTGTCTCCAAGACTCAAGATGATTACAATGTGAGCCTTATCCATCAAGATCTTCTTATCCCTTTCCTCCAGCTTTGCATCAAGAGAGGTTTCACCTTGCAAAGCTTTTTCAAGACCCTGATGAACAAGCAATGCTCTCATTTCAATTGCCATAAGCCAAAATCATTTTGGCCTATAAATTTTTCAACCTCATACTTGCAGACGCCATGACTGATCGTTCCATGCTCACCGCACCAATTTGTTGTGCAAAGTATCATAGAAAAGATACACAGAAAAAATCAAAATTTCTTTTCTCAGGATGAATTTAAGATTACAAAGAATTTTCTAGAGAGAATTGAAAAGAATCACTCTCAATCTAAAGAGTAGTTGACCTAATTATACTAATTTTTACAAATGAACAACTCACTAACTTTAGTAGTTTGTTACAATTGTTTTAACTACCAACTTAAATTTGTTAGTTATGTAGATCAACTTATCAACATGTTCAAATTTGGAGGGAACACAATGAGCTCCAAATGTAATATGCAACATGTGGTATCATTGTCCATTATAGTGGCTGAATTTATTGTTGTGATAAAGGCAATAAAAGATGAAAGATGGATGAAAGAATGGTCACAAAGCTACGAGTAAAAGAAGCAAATGTAAGGACTTATAGAGACCATGAGAGTGGTATTCATTTGGTAAAAAATCAAGTATATCATGAACGAACTAAACACACAGATGTGTGGCTTTATTTTGTTTGGGAGGTAATTTCCAAGAAAAAAGTGACCTTGGAAAAGGTGTGCACAAGTGATAATCCAATTTCACAAAGGTTTTGCCCAGTGAGAAATTCAAGCGAAGGTTTTGCCCAGCGAGAAATTCAAGCATTGTCTTAGAATTCTTCAAGTGATGAAAAGTAAATTCAAGCTAAGGTGGAGAATTGTTAGATAAGTGACTTTTGACTTTAGCCACAATTATTGTTACACGTGACTAATAGCTTGTACACGTGTCTTACTAGTCTAAGTCATTGTTTGAGTTATAACCAAACTGTGATTAATGTATATAAAAGAATACAGTGAGTTACAAGTTAATGGGTTGTTGTACATTTCTAATTCAATCAATAGAGAGTGTTTTCTACACAATCTTCTCTGATTTTAGTTCTTTTAGTTTTGAGTTACTTTCAGATCTGTTCATAACATAATATCAATATATAATTAGTATCTTTTGAGCGAGAAACTATTAAACGTTTTATAAAACTATGATTTGACCAATCTATATGTTTTACGTAACACATAATTGAATCTTTTTAACTTTTTTCATTAAACTGAAAAACCCAATTATGTGCATGTAAGGGTTGTTTGGGATCATGATCATTTACGGTCCGTTTGATTTGCAAAACAAGTGTAGTACCATGGACAACACAACTTAGATGATGATAGACAAGTCAAAACCTTTATTTATTGTTACTCAATAAATTATGGGAAAACTTTTATTTCAAGTATAAGTTATTTAAAAGTACAAAACTCAATAATTCAATAAACAAGTTATAAGGAAAAAAAAATACTGCAATTAAGGAGAGGGTGGGAAAGCCCCAATAAAGGTCATTCTATGGTAATAACATACCACATTCAATTCAACGTTTTCCCACTGGGAACAGGCACAACATCGCCACTCTTCTCACCTCACGTCAAATTCCTAGATCAAAGATTTTCAAATCCATCATATTTTCAACAATGTTTTCTTTTTGGTCTCAGGTGCTGGAACGACAAAACAAATATAATAAAAAAAGAAAATGAGTAATCAATAAACACGAATCCTTACCTGATGAAGAAATGTATTGTGCCACGAGTGTACGTTATGAAGGAATTAACCTCCGTTTGACTTACGATTGGCATTGGAAAATAATTTGGATGTTGAAAATTGATTTTGTTTACATCAAATAATGTTTGGAGTATTTTTCTTTTCCATTTTCAAAGTTCATTTTGCGTTGAATGGAATAAAAATTAATTTTGAAAAAATAATAAAAAAATATTAATTGTTTTATTTATCGTGAAGAATTAAACCATTTTTTTGCGTAGGGGAAAATTTTACATAAAAAGCGTCACAAAATAGCTTAATTTTGAGAAAAATCACTTGTTCGTGCTTTGGTACGAAAATCATTTCCGTACTAAATAGTATTTTCCTTTTGTAAATTGGGAGGTAAATTTCACCGGGACAAAATTTGGGACATTGTAAAACTTTAGAGGCAAGAAATATAATTAAGCCTAGATATAAAACAAATCAAAAGATATGTTTATATATTTATCTCTTTTGTAGACATAAATATGTTTTTAGGTTTTCAATTAATTTTAAAATTTTATCATTTTTTAACAAAAACCAATGTATCATTAAAATTAAAAATATGTAGTGTAAATATTAAAGGAGTATTTTTATGAAAATAAATAATAATATTAAATAAATGGTAAATGATAAATTTATTAAAATAATAATAATAAATTATAAGTTCAAACGTAACTTAAATACCATCTAAAATAAAATTATAAACTAATGAAATAAATTCGTTTATTAAATAATTTTATTTTAATTAAACAATCTTATAAAGCAATCGAGCAAATTTAAGTACATCGTACGAAAAAAGAGAAAGGACAACCGTACATTATCCCTCCATAAAAAAAAGTGAATTTAATTGTACCAATAAAAAAAAAAGTGTGTAACTAACTAACTGTATACAGAGAGAGAAAATATTTTATACTATTATTTCATTACATATTATTCGTAACATAGTTTTTTTAAAACTATTGTTGTATAAATAAATAAGTTTTTCAATATGATGATTTATGATTAAATAATTGTATAAAATTATTTTCACTATTTATTCATAGTCTTTTTTTCAAATAAAAGAAAACTAGATAATAGCATAATTACAAAACCTGTTGGCACTCACACTATTTATCATGTTCAGAGCACATGCCGGCACTGTAGGCTGTGTAATAATGATAGTATAAAAAAAAATCAGCATGCTTAAGTTATCTGATGCTTAGCAATTTGCATACAAGGTGCAATTTCTTTTTCAGAGATGTTTGCGGGTATAATTGCGATATGTATTATAAAATAATGAACGCGTACGTCTTACTCTAAAGTACTAAGTAAGATAAATGCATTCAAAAATCAAAATAAGATTACCTACACATACATCTAAGCTTGAACTTAGCACAAAATAGAAGGCAACACGGCAACATCAAGATAGATAACTGGCATAAAACCAAAAGGCTCAGTCACTATTAATAGAACTAATAAGTGATTTGGTCTGAATATTATTGGGTTCTATAAAAATTTGTCAAAAATGATTAGACATATTTTTTAATGAAAATTAATTATCAATAAAATTAGTGATACCCGTATCATTTATAAAAAGTTCACTAATAGATAGTAGAAAGTTTGTGTTTCTTATACTTGTCAAGACTTTGTGTTCTAAGTCCACTTTAATGTCTATTTCCATCACATTCAAAGGGGCCAACCATATACTATTGGCAATGCTTCTGACACTAACCTCACGGCCAAGACATTTCCATTTCATCCAAAAATAAAATCAAAATCAAATGCTAATTATGCCATTATAGCCTTGTAATTGTTGAATTTACATCTCCATGTATGATTATAAATAGTAATTTGGCTTTAGTTTGAATGTTTCAACGGTTCAAGCTTGCATCATCTTTTAGCATAGAAAAAGGCAGGTCCATTTGGTCAATTACCCATTTCATACGGTTGGGTTAGAAATTATGGTGTTTGAAAGAATAGAATTGGGTGCTTTCTGATTATTGTTGAAATTGGTCATTGCACTACTACAGAATTTCTCACTTAAACTAACATAAATAAATATGCCTTTATTGGCCACATGAGGCTTCAGCTTTGTGTTTCCAAGCATAAGCACTTTCATTAAATAGCCACCCTTTCGTGTCCTTGAAGTTGAATCCACAAGTAGATAAACACAAGGAACCAGTCAGAAAATTCACTGCTTAGCTAACCAAAACCATCCATTTCATTTCTATATGTCTGCTGAGGCATAAAAAAAACTAGAAACTTATCCAACCACGCATCAATAATCAAATCCTAGTTGTCTATTGTATATGGTTAATTGATTAATTGATATAGTCATATACATAAGTATACTACAACCTTAGTAGCAATACCCTTTCATTGTGCATCATTTACAAAGAAAAAAGCACACATGGGAGGTTGTTTTTCTTCTAAGCCATCCTTCACAATCAACAATGTTCGTTTGGTTCATCTGAGTGGCTATGTGGAGGATTTTGAGAATCCAATTTCAGTGAGCCAAGTCACAGGCACCCCTCCAAAGCACTTTGTTTGTACCTCAGTTCAGCTTCTTTCCTCTTGCTCAAAGCCATTGAATGGAGACACACAACTCCAACCAGGGAATGTGTACTTCATGCTACCATACTCAATCCTTCAAGCTGATGTTTCTCCTGTGGACTTGGCTTCCCTTGCTAAGAGGCTCACTGCAATAGCCAAAACTAGAAGCAGGAAGCTTGAGGGCAAAAAGTCTTCTTCCCTCAAAGATGGTTCCTTTTCAAGCAATGTTTGGAGTTCACCTTCAAGGAGTCCTGGCAGGCTTGGTGGTGTGGTTGAGCAAATTGGCATGCCATATGGAGGGCCAAGCCCGTGTCGAGTGCGTCCGTGGAAGCCTATCTTGGACACCATCAGAGAGAAGTCTTTCAATCGGAGAAGCGAGTCAGATTTGCAAGAACACAATTGATGTTTCAAAGACCTTGGATGGAGGTAGCACTAGAAAGGAAGAAGGCATGTTAGGTGGTTTGGTGTATCTTTTTTTACTAGGGAAAAAAAGTGAAATTTGAGACAATTGCTCTTGAAAATTTATTGTGTATAGTTCTTCTATTTTGTATTTATGAATGTTCCTCAAGGCATGATCCAAATGATTAAGCACTTGGTATTTCAGTTTGCAGATTTCATAAACAATCTTTGGTCTAAGCAACCTAATGGGTATTTCAAATATGTGTCTTATAATTAAAATTAATGAAGCAGTCACATAAAGAGAAATTTTTGCTAGTAGATTGTAGATTAGGATATGCAGCACAAACTTTTTATAGTATTTTAACAACTGATGATAATTTTGTAGTCCAAATGAAGGGAAAGGAAGGGGATTAAATTCAATATTTCGTTGAGTCTGGTAGCCAAACTTGTATTCTACAGATAATTTCTTCCTTCTAAGCACCAACCCAATAAGGGGCCTAATACCAGATAGATTTTCGTTGTTCTTGTTTTTAGGAAGGTTGACCAAGCAAATGATGTCTTTGACAACAACTTTCACATGCCTAATTTTATAAAATAGTACTAATAATGTAGTAGTGGAACTAGTGGCAAATATAAACTATATAGCAAATTACAAGGTGACAATAGGAGATGCCGGGACCCACTTTTGAATAGGAGAACAGTCCCAGATCCCTTCTTTGCTTTGAGACAGAATAAAATGCTTAGGAACCCAAGTTTCTCCTTTTGATTCTCTCTCTCTCAAGAGCTCCCTCTGTCTTTCCTCCACAGCTTTCTTTGCTTCTCTTGCTTTTTCCCAGTCTTTGCTTAGAATGGCTTGGCTCAACTCACTCCAAATAAGAGCTGATTCAGTTAGCCACACACTCTGATGAAATACACACAAGAAAAATCTTAGATTAACTTTAGGAACACTAGAAAACTCATCCATATATTGCCTAAAAGTATGCTTTGTCATTGAGCTAACATATGCATGAAACATCATGATTGCCGGCACACTACTTTTCATTTTTTTAAACATTTTTACTTTGATTGGAACTGAAGGAATCAAAATCTGTGTGAAGGAAGACAAAATTTGATTTGATTGATTGAAAATAATAGTTTCTTCTGCTATAATGTGCTTGGATTTTGGTAGAACTGATAGTGTGCATATGAAAAATCAAGAGCTAAATATTAGAAATGATTTCAGTCTCACACTTTCGTTCATATCAAACATACACACAACATTAATACAAGAGTGGTGTGGTATATTACTCAAGATACTGCATGTGTTACTTCATAAAGGAAAATAAGATCTCCTTTTGACACTATCAACTTCGTGGAGGGAAAAATAGGAGATGTATCCCTTAATTTTAATAATCTAACCATTATTTTAATATTTTCTCAATGGTCATGCACTTATATGTGTGTTGTGTATATCATTTATTACCTCTGCATCCTTCAAAGTAGGAGCTTGAAGCCCTGAAATGACTTCTTTGGCATCATATATCACTCTTATTTCTCCACTTCTTGTTTCCTTTAGTGTTACGGTACTGCATAATGTTATGAGATTTGTAACATAGCATCATCAGAATATTAGAAAGGACCAATTAGTTACTGCTTGTTAAGTAATGTAAGATAAGGTAATGCTTTTCACTTTTCAGGTAGGCAATCAAAACTATCAAAGTTAGATACCTATCCCAGTGACCATTAACTTCATGCAGAATCTTCAATGAAGATGAATCAATGATCTTCCCTTTTATCAATCTTTTACTCCCTCCAAATCCAAAGAAAGATTGACTAGTGTAGCATAATTCAGCCACAAGGCCTGTTTCTATGCACTTGATATTTACATTGCCAACCCAATCAATTCCAGGCACTGGAAGAATTTTGATCAAGAGGTGAGGAGAATTCATTTCATATGTCTCTCCATGATTGATGAGCTTCAGCTGCCGTTTCCCATGCACCTGAGCTTCCACTGAAGTACCTGCATATTTGATTGTTTATACATGTGACAGAACATTTAGAGTATACATGTTCCAACTCAATTAGGAATATAATAAGGGGAAAAATAGAAGAGCAGACACTACCCATATATTTGCATACAAATTTATCAAAAGTAGTAATTCATGTAAAACTTTAGAACAAATTACATTAACACCCCCGAAGTTTTTTTTAATTACTCACTATCCCTCCTTGTTTAATGTGCACAAAAACCTCCCTTATAGGGGGTGTTATTGTAATACATAAGGGAGTTTTAGTATAATGTTTTCAAACATTAATAAGGGTTGGTGTACTATATAAGAGATGTCAGTGTAATGTTTTTAAACATAAAGCAGATTAGTGTAAGAAATAGAAAAAAGAGTGGTGTTATGTGTGATTCAAAAAAAGCTTAGAGGGTGGGAGTAATTTGCTCTTTATTTAATTCCACGACAGATATCATGTCAAAGAATTATACCATTGAACTTTGGAACAGGATACTGGCACCATATAATTTCTATATTTTCTTTCTCATCAGTTGCATGGAGGGCAGATACAGGAGGGTGGTGTGAAGCCTGCAAACAAATAAATAAAATAGCTATCCATGATATGTCATGATGACACATGAGAGGCTCAAAGATTATAACAACATAATGAAATAATCAAATGTAATCATTTTGTGACCACATTGAGCATGTAACAGAATGTAAAAGCATGTGCCTGCTCTAATAAGACATTAAGGTTTCCTTTGGAAACATGATGGGTCTCTCCAAGAGTGGGGTTGTAGGGAGCAACTCCAAAAATTGCTGGTCGTGTGGTGGATATGCTCCATGCTACAACAAATATGAGCCTTTCAAGTGGACTCTGCCCAGTGTTACACCTGCTTAGCAAATCTGAAGTTGAGGAATATATAGATTCTCCATAGCACTGAAGTTGTGACTTAGGGAAGTTGAATTGAGGAGGCAGCTGCATGTAGGAAGGAATAAAAGAATGTTATTTATTTTTTGCTTAAACATATTTTTGTTACTTCAAAGTTGGACTCTATCTTTTTTAGTCTCTCAAATTTGGCTTAAACATGTTTTCATAAAATTTACTTTTTTTTATTTCTCAAATTTGCAAAATGCTTCTTGTTAGTCCTTCATGACTAATTTTTTTTTGGTGATTTGAATGTATTATTTGTGGTGGGTTTTTTTCAGTGCAAAACTAAAAAAGCATTTTGCAAAATTGAGGATTAAAAAAATGCAAGCTTTAGTTAGGGGGAGGACGATAGACCCCCAAAATTTGAGGGATTAAAACATATTTAAGGTTTTCCTTTTTATGGTACATAAGAAAGAAAAAAAGAATATAGGTTTATTTGAAAATATTTAATTTAAATATGTTTTTCGTCCTTAATTATAAAATTAAAATATCTATTTTTTTAGTTCAAAGTAAGTTCATATATTCAAACTCGAACCTACGTATATAATTTTTTAAAATTATGTGAATAACTAATGTAAAAACATTACATTAGTTATAAAACCAAAATCATATGGTTAAAAAATGATATTCTTCTTAATTTTTTAATTTTCATACATACTTATAGGAAAATAAAATAAGAAAAAAATAATAAATTTCTTGTAAGCTCAAATTAACTTATTCACAGGTTAAGAACTAATTTTGAAAAAGCTAATATGAAAAAAAAATCAATTTTAAAAATTATAAATAGCCTCGTAAAAATAAATATTAAATTAACCTTGTATATTTTATGATATTAAACATTTTTAAAAAAATCATTTATTAAGCCAATATTTTTATTTTATTTTTCCAACTGTAAATGGGCGTTTAATGGTGGTGAAATGTAACTTGCCTGAAAGCGAGTGAGATCAGATCCTGGCCGCACATTCGTAAGCAGACTTAATATGCGCTGCAAAATATTTGGCGCACTATAAACCTCAGAATCTGATTCATTCCCATTTCCTAAAGAGAATGGCTTCGTCAGCACAATGTTTGTCTCACTCTCCTGCTCCTGCACCTCAACACCCAAAACTGCGTTGTTACCTTTAATAAGTGGATTTAAAATGAGATTAGGTGCCACTAAATTCATGTAATCACTATATAAATCCCAACCCTACGTCATTTATCAGAACAATTCCCCACCCTCATGGTTTATCTTCAAATCACATATTACACTGCATATAATAATGTCACTTAGAAAAAAATATTAATATATAACATACTATATTAGTAATATATAGCAATTTCTTGAAACAGAAATAATATATTACTAATATGGTTTTATAATGCAATTCTAATGGTTTATTATTATGAAATAAAAATTATATTACCAAAAACTGATCTAACGCACATGAGAATTTATTTTTAATCATACATCCAGAAAAAAATAACCTTAATTGCATAACAAGGACTTTAATATGCATAAAAAAGGACTTTAATTAATTTATTGCGTTTCTGGTTATACTTGCCCCACCGTATTTACCCGATTCATATGCAACTAGATTTCCACCAAGAAATCGACGAACACAAAAGACATAAGACACGACACGTCGACACAACTGGCTTATTTTTCAATGTTCTATGGAAGTTATTATTCTTAAAGGCGAAGGGTAAATGGTACTAATAATAAATAAATTGTCCTTAATTTACCACTAGCTAGTCAGCTGTTTTAATAATATGGGTATTGGGTAAAGTATTAGGTATTGAAATTTCACGTTTTTTTTTTGTAATATGATTTCAGATCTTTTCCTATTATTGAATAACACACCACGTAATTATGTTGAAGGGAAGAATATATAATTTGATATCAACAAAGATTTTTCATAATTAATTAATTATAAGGCTCACTAATTATTATATGAGAAATTACAAATTTTGGTGCATCTTCTTTTTCATTTAAATATTCTCCTCCTAATCTAAAAGTAAAACTCACTAAGATGATGATTTTAAACATATTTTAGTCAATCAGGAAGAAAGTTGTTATTAATATTCCTCTTATTATATTTAATTATATTTAATAGAAAATGTGTTTTTTCTTCTTTCATAATCATAAATGTATATCATATTATAATTTTTCTAATCTGTCTAATATAAAATTTACATGGCTACACTTTATAAATAAAAAATAAAAACTTACATGTTACCATGAAACTAAAACTACTAATTAAACTCTGGCTTATTTCTAAAAGAGACCCTTGAGGATTACTTCCATGGATTTCTCTCTATACTCAGTTAACACCAGGAAAATTTCCGATGAGGTCGGTGGATAATCATTAAATATCAATATAAGCGAAACTACAACTATTGTCATATTCTTCACTCAGCGTGAAATATACGAAAAGATGAAAAGGAATCAACAAAGTATGATATTCATATGCATATATATACGCGCGTACATGTATACATAACATATATACATACATTTTTTTTTTCAGGATCAAATACATATATAAAAAAGAGAATAATAATCGTGATAACATGATAATCCATATGCATGTTCAAGGTAATAGTATAGAAGAATCCACTAATTAATATATATATATATATATATATATATATACATACGCGTGTTCTGTACTGAAACAAAAAAAGATTGCCGGAACGCTGCTTTGTGTTCTTAATCTGTTCCGGGCATCATATACATATACAAATACATATATATATAATGTGCAAAAAGGTGTAATATAGAAAGGAAACATGAAATTAAGAGAATCAGAGAAGGTGCGTACCATATTATCTGAAAACTAACGAGGGATATGTACGTGAAGATGAATGAATATATATGTTGGTCTTGCTTTGATCGGATTGTGAAAATAAATATATATGAAGAATTAAAGAAACTTTGCCGTTTGCTGCATATATAACGCAGGATTTTGGACAGCAGATCACAGTTGATGCTATTGCTGGCTTATAATCTTCATTTGTCAACTATGCTACCCCTTCTTCTTTGTTTGTATTTATACAAGGGAGAAGGGATACAGCCATACAGGCTTTTTGGAAATCAGTAATCCTGTTCAATGTACTTAAATTATTTTTTATTGAAAAGTTAATAAAAAAAGAGATAAAGACTTTTTTTTTATACTTATATTTTTAAGAACAATTAATATGGAGAAAACTAAGAAGCACAATAATAAGGATTGAAGATAAAAAAATACATGGCAGATAATCAAGAAAGAAGATTAAAAAAAAAAAACTCAAAATGGAATTATATGAGGAGAGTTATTTAATGGAGTATAATGAAACTTATAGTATAGATTTGATACATACTAAGATACAATACAAGAATAACAGTGTAAAATTATGGAACTTTTAATTTTGACCATTATTTGATAGAGAAAAGACAACGCAGGCAAAATAATGTGAAATTTATTGCAAATCCCATTTTAATATAAACTATTTCAATATTTGTATTAATTATTTTAATACAACAATATTAGTGGTGATGATGATGACAAAGACATCAATGATAATGATAATAATTGTGGTAACAATGATAATAACAAAAAATAACGACCATTACGATAGTGACAATAATTATAACAACGATGATGATAACAATAACAATGAAAACTTGGATAGTAAAAGTGATGGTGGTGATACCAAGTTGTGGTGGTGGTTGCAATAGCATAAACCTTGGAACAATCAAGGTTGTAATTATAATAATTGTCGTCTCAATGATGATGGCATAATAATGATGAAGATGGTAATGTAATGATAATGATAATGATAGTGATGGTGTGGTGAACTGATGATAACAAGAACAATCATCGAAGAAAGATAAGAGAGAAAAAATATAATTATTAAATAAGAAATAAAAGTAAATATTTTTATCTTTTGAGTATTTTATATTCAAGACAAAAAGTTATCACATAATTTACTGAGTAAAAAAAAAAATTAAGTTTGTGTTTTTCCATCATCACTTGAATTATGTTCCCTCCAAAAGATTATTGTTAAAGACTCCACATATTACAACTAATATTAATTTTTTGTTTGTTAATAAATAAAATATTAATTTTTGTTTGAAGTTTTGGTAGACTGTCTGTTTCCAAATAATAATAATAATAATAATAATAACGATTTACAGCAATAATTTCACAATTTAAAAGAGGAACAAAGTTATTAAATATATTAATAATTGTAACTTATCAAATTTTATAACAATTAATATGTGTTTATAATATAAAACGGTGTATATGCATTAATTTTTTGACACAGACCTTAATACAAACTTTATTCTTATTTTAATATATCTTAAGTTTTAACTTATTGGAGCAATAGATATTGAATTGGTTTGTTTAAATTTAATTATTTAAAAATTTTATTTTAATAAAATCAGTAATTTTTTATTTTCTAAGTATATTTGTCTAAATTATTTTTATTTAAAATAAATAATTTTCTGTATATTTTAAGAAGAAAATTCTATTTGCTTCTTAGAAATGTATTTTTTTCAAAAACTTTTATTTGAAAGTTTCTTTTTAAGTTTAAACATATTCCCCCATTATACTCAACTAAGAATTACTCTTCCCGTAAAAGAAGTGACAAAGCATTGCATAGTATATCCACACCAACTCCAAAACAATTAGCATTCGAACTTTATTTTCCCATTAAACTTGTCCTCAGTCCTCACATAAAAGCAGCCTTTATGTACACTAGATGTTTGATTTACTTCTATCTTGTAATTTACTTGTGAATCTGCATCTGTATCAGCAATTTCATGATATTCCTATACTCAGTTGGTTGGGCCTTCTTAATACACATATGAAGTTCAGAACGGGTTTGTCCTCGCTCATGGCTGGTCTCATTGCCGGGAGTTGCTAGGTGCACCAGTAACATTGCGCTGGTGCACCCAGCAATTATGTGAATGGGTAAAATTGTCCTTATTTAAAAAATGTGAATACCTTCATACGGAAGAAGGTTTTTCCATTGTTATTATTTTCAACTGCGGAAGAACCTTCTTTCGTGTCATCTTGTGGTTGTGGAAGAACTTCTTCCGCAGGAAGCCACGGAAGAAGGTTCTTCCACTGTTATTGTTGTTATTTTCAACTGCGGAAGAACTTTCTTCCGTGAGTTAATTTGTTTTTTTTATTTTTAAATTTTTGGATTATTTTGTATTTTCTATTTTTTATTTTACTATTACAAAATTTAATGATATTTAATTCGGGCTATTATTACAAAATAAAAAATATTTATTTAATATATATTAAATTTTGTAATAGTAAAAAAAAATTATGATAGTAAATATTTTTTATTTTTAAAAAAATATATAAATTAAATATTTTTTATTTAATTTGGGTTACTATTACAAAATTTAATGTATATTTAATTTTTGGATTACTATTACAAAATTTAATGTATTAAATATTTTTGTAATAGTAACTCAAATTAATGCATTAAATATTTTTTATTTAATTCGGGTTACTATTATAAAATTTAATGCATTAAATATTTTTGTAATAGTAACCCGAATTAAATATGCATTAAATATTTTTTATTTAATTCAGATTACTATTACAAAATTTAATGCATATTTAATTCGGGTTACTATTATAAAATAAAAAATATTTATTTAATATATATTAAATTTTTTAATAGTGTAAAATTTGTGAATTGTGATAGTAAATATTTTATATTTTTAAAAAAATATACGGATTAAATAATTCGTATAATTTATATCAAAATTAATTATCACAAAATTTATTATTTAAATTTACATGCGCATTAAATATGCATTAGAAATTATAGTGATATCTATAGTAATATTATTTATTTTATAACCTAATTGGTTCATTATCTCAGTTGGTTAGAGCGTTATGTTAATAACCTATATATTTTTTAATGTGTATATTTTTTAAAAATAAAAAATATTTACTATCACAAATTTTTTTTACTATTACAAAATTTAATATATATTAAATAAATATTTTTTATTTTGTAATAATAACCCGAATTAAATATGCACTAAATTTTGTAATAGTAACCCGAATTAAATAAAAAATATTTAATGCATATTTAATTCTGGTTAATATTACAAAAATATTTAATGCATTAAATTTTGCAATAGTAATCCAAATTAGGTATACATTAAATTTTGTAATAGTAACCCAGATTAAATAAAAAATATTTAATTTGTATATTTTTTTTAAAATAAAAAATATTTACTATTACAAAATTTAATATATATTAAATAAATATTTTTTATTTTGTAATAATAACCCGAATTAAATATGCATTAAATTTTGTAATAGTATAATACAAAATACAAAATAACATAGACAAATACAAAATAATCCAAAAATTTAAAAACCAAAAAATAAATTAACTCACGGAAGAAGGTTCTTCCGCAGTTGAAAATAACAACAGCAGAAGAACCTTCTTCCATGTGATCTCGCGGAAGAAGGTTCTTCCGCTGTTGTTATTTTCAACGACGGAAAAACCTTCTTCCGTGCGATCTCGCAAAAGAAGTTCTTCCGCAAGAATTCACGGAAAGTTCTTCCGCTGTTGTAATTTACAACTACAGAAGAACCTTCTTCCGTGAGATGGTACGGAAGAAGGTTCTTCTTCCACAGTTGTAACATTAAATGCAGAAGAAGGTTCTTCCGCAGAAACATTAAAGGGTATTTTGAAAATTAAAAAAAATTGATGGTGCCCCTAGCAATTCCCCTCATTGCCTGTTAACATTATAGTGTGTTTTTGGATTCGCGCTCAAGAATCCAAAATCACACAGAAATACCCATTTACTTGATTGTATCATGTTTGGTTTGATACTAACTTCAAGAATTGATTCAATTTTAGAATTAATTATAAGTTAAAAATACTTTTAGGTGTTGTTTGTGTTAGATAAAAAAATTATACTAAATTTTATAATTAACTTATTCTTAGAATCAAGACATTTAAACATAAATCATATCATTTAAAATTAATTTTAACTAATTTTTTTTATAAAAATAATTTTATTTAGAATTAATTTTACAAACACTAATTCAAACACACATAAGTGTCTTATTTTTTAAGAAAAAATTCTTTTAACACCCAGCATCATTTGACAACTTGAGAGAGATGAATAAAATAAAAAGAAAAACATTGATATAATAGATGATACAATGTGTTAAGAAGAAAGAAATAGAAAATAATAAGAGTTATTGATTAGTTGTTTAAAAAGTAATATCTTCTTAAATAAGTAAAGAGCACCTAAAAACAAATATATATATATATATATATATATATATATATATATATATATATTGTCTAGATAAGAAATTTACATATCTGATTCTTGTTATTTTTTTACGCATGTCAAATCTAAGGATACTTTTGACATTTACCTGGATTTTTGTCCTTTTTCAGCTTTTTTTTTTTAAATCAACGATTAAAATTGTAACTAATTTTAAATTTTGTTATATACTTCATTGTTGTCAAAATTTCAACCATTAAATTTTTTTATGAACATTCTCTTCTAAAATGTACTTTAATGCTTTACACTACTTGACAGTGACAACAATTATAGGGCTGTGATGGGGGCCGCAGGTACACTCTTATGAATAGGTGAACATTGCCACCCTTCTTTGTTGTTAGAAACTACAAAATGCTTAGAAATCCATGTTTCTCCTTTTGATTCTCTTTCTCTCACAAGCTCCCTTTGTCTTTCCTCAACTTTTAGCTTTGCTTCTCTTGCTTTCTCCCAGTCTTTGCTCACAATGGCTTGGTTTAATTCACCCCAAACATGAGCTGATTCTGTTTGCCACACACCCTGATGAAAAAGAGAATCTCTGGTTACATTCATGAAAGCATGGCACAACACAATTACTTGAACAAGAAGTTTAATTGTTTAATTGTTTAATGTGTATCTAACTAAATGAGTTTTGTTAATTTATCCATCTAAATTCTATATAATGCACATTGAGTATAGAATGGGGGGAGGAGAATATAGAGAGAATAGGATTTTTAGTACCTCTATGTCCTTGAGTATAGGAGTTTCGAGACCTGACATAACTTCCTTTGCATCATATATCACTCTTACTTTCCCATTATTTGTGTCCTTCACTTTTACGGTCCTGCATAACAAAATGGATAAGAACGTGCACTATATAGTTAAAAAGGTATACCGTTCTTGAAAATAACTTTGGCTCATAACTAGTGAATAAGTTAGGTATGTTTGGATAAATTTCTCCACTTTTATGAAAAGAAAATAAGAAGAAAAATAAAATAAAATATTTTTTTATAAACTAAAATTAGCTTATACATAAGTTAAAAATTATTTTTCAGAAAAGTTAATATAATATTAAAAAACTTCTCTAAATTAGCTTACGGAAAACATGTCATTTTTTCTTCTTTTAGAAGGGTTTCTGAAAAAGTTTATCTAAACATGTCCTTAATTGTGTTCCTCTACTATTATGCACTTTATATATTTTTACTACATATGATTAAAAAAAACATGTGAAAGTTCTGACATGTGCTTGGAAGGGAGATAATACCTATCCCAATGACCATCAACTTCATATAGAACTTTCAATGATGAAGAGTCAAGGATCTTCCCTTTGATCACTCTATGATTCCCCCCAATTCCTAGAAAAGAACTTGATCTGTAGGATAATTCAGCTACTAGACCTGTCTCTAGGCACCGTATATTAACTGTACCAGCCCAATCAGCACCAGGAACTGGAAGAATTCTAAGTAAAAGGCGAGGACAATTCATTTCATATGTTTCACCATGATTTAGGAGCTTCAACTGGCGTATTCCATGCACTTTAGCTTCAACTGATGTGCCTGTACATTTAATTTGCAGACACATACATTAATCTACCCAATATTTTACAGTAAGGACTAAGGAGCAACATTTAGAACATGATAGTTGAAATTGGCATACTTAGAGTCAGTTTGTTTAGACTTCTTTCCACATGTTAAAACCAATTTATGCACCTTAACTTATTGAACAGTTAAATGAAAAGGTTTGTTTAATGTTGAGGTGCATAAGTTAATTTTAATTTTTGGGAAGATGAACTCATTTTATTTTCATTTTCTATAAATGTTTATTGAGAAGTTTATTTAATTCGGGACGTATTTTAAATCATTTGTGAAAAATTTCAGAAATCCAAGACAACTCATTCAAAATTGTGACCAAAACTTCATTATAAGCAATGTAATGCACTGTTCAGGATTCAAAATCAGAAAGATCTATAAAGGGTTAGATAAAGTTTGACAGTATGAGTTCCTAATAATTTTTCCAAAATGCAAGTAATTTTTTATAGGAACAGAAAATGATCAAATGCAGCACATGATAGAATGGATTGATAACAAGTGTTTCTAAGTAGAGCTGCTTCTTAGATTTCCCTTTGTTGACATATGATTAGTAGCCAGACAAAGGCATAATATGAAAAATATGTTCTCTGCATTGATTCTTTATTGATCTGTGACATGTGAAGGTTTATTATTCAGATGGACAATAGTCTATTTGAATTAATTATGATCCTAGAAAAAGGTCAAGAAGTGAGATACCATTAAACTTTGGATCAGGTCGCTGGCACCATAACATTTCAATGTTTTCCTTCTCATCTGTTGCATGGAGAGCAGTTACTGGAGGGTGATGTGAAATCTGCAGACAAGTAAACCAACAAATCCAATTAACTTGGAAATGAATATCAAGAAAAATGGTCAGGCCAAAAATTATGTTTGAAGTTTAAACTAATTAATAAAGACTGGTTCAGAAAAGCCACCAATGAAGAGATCAGGAAAGATTGGATTTGCACAAATTGTTGTACAACAAAAGAAGAGAAGTATATACTACTTATATAATAAGATGATTGATGTGATCCACAAAGATAGAGAGAAAAAAAAAAGGGTTACAGAAACTATTTCATGAATAATATTACTTTATATCATGTTTTTAGCATTTTGTGACCAAACTAAGAATTTAGCCATAAGGTTAGGCAAAAATGTGCAAATGTAGAAGTGAGAAGCAAGTACCTGCTCCAATAACACATTAAGATTTCCCCTTGAAACATGGTGTGTCTCACCAAGAATGGGATTATAAGGAGCAACACCAAAAGTCACAGGGCGAGTGGTAGATATGCACCATGCTACCACAGATATGAACCTATCAAGTGGACTCTGACCATTGTTGCACATGCTTAGCAAGTCCGAACCTGTGCAATACACTGATTCACCATAGCACTGAAGTTGTGACTTTGGTAAGTTGAACAGAGGTGGCAACTGCAAGTAAGGTCAAAGATTTTCATCATTTTCTGTAATATGTTGACTCAAGTAATAGCACTATCTTTTTTTTTTAAAAGCCAATGTTAGTGTTTGTTGGTGGGAAGGATTCGTATCCACAATTTCTCCTTCCCCTCTTTCTCTCATAACCACCAAGTTAACCTTATAACTATCCGTAACACCAATTGACAAACTAATGAAATATACCCTAACACTCCTTAATTTCATACCCTACTATCAAATATACCCTAATACATAGTGCCAGCAGTTATTTTCTATAAATAAATATCATCAAGACAGTTTCTAATTTTGATACAGAACAACTGATACTGGGCAAGCCATTTTCTGTCAAATATACCCTAATACATACTGCTGCGAACTTCTGCACTGCCATTATTGTTATACTTATATATCACTCCATGACGAATTATGATAGTTATTATCGGTTCCCATCACATATATTATCATTCACATATTTTCATTGTGTTAGCTGCACATTTTACTCTAACCAAGCATTACAAATTTAAGATTTTTACAATAAGGAATGCCAATGACACTCTATTTCTAACACTTTCCATAATTGTCAAAAATTTATTGAAAATCACCGAGAAAGTGAGTCTTTAATGGAATAATAAGTCCTACTAAAATTAAAGACTTTGAATAAATTTCATCAATCACAAAGAAAGCGTCAAAATATGTGTGGTTAATTAACATTCTTCTTGTTGCAATAGATATGACATTTTAATTTTTTATTTTATTATGAAAATATATTTCTTTTATAAATAAAAAGAACCATATTTACCAAAATATTAACTCTATTGACAAATTAACTTGGATACCATTTGATTGAAGAATGAAAAAAGAGTTTATTTTAACAAAAATTAAAAAAGAAGACAAGCATACACATTACATTTTTTTTATTAGAGTTTCTAATAATTTTAAAATAGCATACGTCATGATCACTATTGCGTAGTTGGAACATTATTAATTTGGTCCAGGAGGAGTGGCTCTGGTAAGCCATAAATGTAGATAAACAGATATTGACGTCGGAGTCCATAGTATTTTACACATAGTATTTTAGCATACACTTTTTTTAATACATTGATTAAAGTTTATTGAAAATTTTTAAAAAATTATTGTTCCCACGACTCTCTCATAATTTTATAGTTTTAAATAAATTTCAACCAATATTAGGATATTTTAGGAAATGTGTTGCTAGCACTTGTGAATTAATTAGAATAGTTAAAGTTTAAGCAATAATGAATAAATAAATGAAAAAGAAAAAAAGGATAAAGATAAACGTGAAAGAGAACCTAAGAAGTGAATGAAGGTACCTGGAAGCGTGTGAGATCAGAGCCTGGGCGTACATTGTTGAATAAACTGAGTATTCGTTGCAAAAGATTAGGGGCTTTATAAGACGCGTCTGAATCAGATTCCCTTCCTATTGTTAGTGGCCTTGTGAGCACCACTTTTGTTTCTTTCTTCTCTTCTTCCATCTTAACCTGCACCATTACGTTTCACATTCTTATTTCTAAAGAGCGTATCCTAAAATCCCAAAAAGAGTTGCAAGAATATTGGTGTAAAGATGCTAATTAAATAGTAATAACAACCTCGGATTACTACAATGCTTGCAATTAATTATTTGGGTACCAAATATGTATGTATATTTTAACTAATTACTATAATTATTGTTATCATTATTATGATAGATCATCATCACTGGTTGATGTGAGATTTTTTAATCAAACACTCAAAGTATTCAACCAATTGTTCATAGGTTGATCAGATCATATAAATCATACCACAAACACTAAGGCTAAGAGGTAAAAGGCCATCAAAATATAAGCTTAAATTTGGCCATATGATGCTAAGAAAACCCCCTTATAATCCACTAATTGACTAAATTAATATATATATATATATATATATATATATATATATATATAAAACTAAATAAAATAAAATAAAAATATATATGATAGTGACTTTTAGTTTCTATGACACGCCATGTGAGACTTCTTAACATTCTTTCAAAATTAAGACTGGGTATAGGTTCTGATAACACGTTAAATTTCAACTTAAAATTATTAGATATATAAATTGTACTCTAAAAATTATGACAGGCAATATGATATTTCCTATAAATAAACTATGATTCTTGAATGTTAATTTTGTTTTCTTTGCTGTAAAGTAAAAGCAACGACGACTACAATGCACTCTTGGCCTGCAAATTGCGAATACAGTCCAACATCCAAGTGGACAAAATTTGACCATAAACCAAAGCCGGAGAAGACCAACCCGACACCAAGTAATAGCCAAATTAAGGTCTAACCGTGTCCCATATGCAACCAAAATATCAGAAGCCAGGGTCAAATTCTTCTCTAGTAGAAATCAAAATTTGGATTTCATTTTTTTATCGGTAGAAAATCAAAGACAAATATTAAAAAATTTATAATAATTCACGCATTGTTGAATCAATTGAACTAGATTTATTGGTAATTTGGATTTCCTTTAATAACGAACTCATGTTTTTTTCAGTAAAGGGGTTTTCATAAAAGCTCGTAGTGTGGGTTCACTTACTTTACAAAAGAGAACACTAATTACGTAACTTGCATAGATAATGGTTGATATTTGCATAAAAATAATACTACTCAGCGAAGGACGTCCACGCTTGATACGACGTCGTTTTCCTAGTAGGTGAGGGACTTAAAGAGTTTACAAAAGCCAATCAAAACACATTCAACTATAGGGTTGCCAACTCGAAATTGACATATTCCAAGGCGTTGTGCCCGTGAACTAAGGAACAATAATATACTATTAAATAACATCAACTTTTATTTATTTTTTTTCTTTTTTCTTCTTTCTTTTTCACATTCACATGCATGCCTTGAAGAGAGAACCAATATATATTATTGTAAAACATACCCCCCACACAACGAACTGTTATATTATTATTTATATAATGATAAAGATGAATTAGCTTCCAAGTTCAGAAACTGGGCATGTGTGATTAGATGTATGCATGCGTCGGAATACCACTCATTTGGCCCTTAATTAGAAGACTAAAACCATCTTCTTATAATAGGTGCCCAAAAACAGCCATCCATGCATGAGAAAAGAAAATAATGTATGCAGGCATAGAAAAAAGGAATTTTTTTTTTAATAGACCATAGATATTGATCTTCACATAAAACAATTCATGTTTGAGACGAATAAAATTACTGTGAGCGATTAAATTTTTGGGTTAAACTGGAATAACCTTGATAGTTGATCCAGAAGCTCAATGGTTTGAAACAAATTAGGGGACTAATTCATACAAAAACGTATATTGTATATATACCTAGCGAAGATAATTAAACATATGAAACGGAAAGAAACATGTGCATATAAGAAAACAAATTAAAGCAAAGAGACTAGAGCTAGCACATACCATCTCTATGTTGAAGAAGAAACAGCAGATTGAGAGAGAAAAATGTTGAAAGATGCGAGAAGTGAGATCAAATTTCAAGAAGAAAGTGCAGAGTGAGAGAGAAATGGCAAAGAGGGAGAATATGCGCAGTACTTTGGTTTTGGTGCTGAAAATAAGGAAACGGAAATGAACTGGCGTTGAGGCTTACAGAGAGAACCAATAAGACATGCAATGGGTGGGGGAGGTATATATATATATATATACATATGTGTGTGTGGTTGTCTTTTCCTATTTTTATATAAATGTTTGCAATATTATCTATTATCTATCCATACTATCGCACATGATGTGATATACATGTATATATTATTTGTCTTTACTTTTAATACTTGAGTTTTTATTATTCTTTGTTATAGTTATAATTATCATTCTAAATTATTTTATTATTTAATAAATAAATTAAAAAAATAATAATCTTATAAAAAATAAATGTTTTTATCGTTGTTTTATTTTTTTTGGTTTTATAATTTATGTTATTTGTATTATAAAAAATATAAATAAAAATAATTAATATTATATTAAAAAAATTAAAATAATAATTATTTTGAGATGATTTTTTCTTATGATGATTATTATGAGATGGAAGAAATAATAATATATCTTTCAATGAATTTGTTTAATATATCCTCATAATTATTAGTTAACTAAGTGTAAAATGTTGTTTATTAGAACATTAATTAATAATTAAATTTTTTTATTGAATAATTTTGTCTTAAGTAATTAATTAATATTTGGAGAATTTGCTAATAGGATTTATCATCATTTTTCTTAAAAAATAATTAATTACTAAAGATAATTTTAAAAAACACAAATGGTATGATGATTTGTGACGCTTTTTTTTTCATTGTTTTTTTCGTTTTCATATAGACTGTGAGTTGTGATTATGCATTTTCTATAGTCTATAAATTAAGTGTCATCAAATAAAATAAAAATTATTGCAAGGCAAATGATTGATCCATCATACAAGGGAGATAAAATAACAATTATTAGATGCATTTTATGCGAAAAATATTCTAAAGTTCTTTTCTGAATATTTATAACATCGAAAGTCAAAAGAATTTTACGCGCTATATTATTATATCATTGCATGAACCTTCTAACATATGATATGACCTAATATTAACGAGGGAAAGAAACACTTGGACCTAACTCATGATTGAATAAATGAGGTATCTTATGATTACTTTTTTTTAATATAAAAAGTTAATAAAGAAAATAGAAAAAAGAAAGTGTTGCTAGCACACTTTTGGCCTTCTCCTTTTTAATAATCAGCTTTTTGGATAAAATTATATTGAAAGTTGAAAAATTAATTAATAGATAAAAATTAAAAAATTAACTTATTAAATTATAAATATTTGATTAAATTAATTGAAGTATTTGAAAAAAAATATATAAAAATAATAAAATCATAATTTATTTAAAAAAGATAATAAAAAACTTAATAAATATATTAAAAGATAGAAAACAACATATAGAGAAGAATTTGAAACTAAAAGTCACTATTAAAAAAAAACGTTGCTTTAAGTAATATTAAAAAATGTTAAAAACTATTAAAAAGTAATTAAAAAAAATTATCTATCAGAGGCTGAAACAAATTTTTAAGTTGGTAAAAAAAATTCAAAAGAAAATTCAAAATATCTTTACAATGTGCTTAAATAAAGAGATGTGTGATTTAGCGATGTTCCACACAAAGCGTCTAAATATTTTGACGTATTCATTGACGCGTTACAACTAATTAATATTCCGTCCATTCTTGTAGCTCCAAAAAAATATATACAATGTTCATTTTTTCTTATGCGTATAAAATGTTCATTTTACACGTTGAGAATGTCGATATTAAATATTAAAGGTATCGCATAAATACTCTATATATTAGTAGTAACGCACGCGTCAATGAAGACGTCAAAATATTTTTGTACATTTTTTTATAAGTTGAACATTTTAGTAAAATTTTGTTTTAAATATTTTACATTTTTCTATTTAAATAGTATCGTTTTCCTAATTTTATTATATTATTATCTTTTGATATTTCGGTTAAATGAAATAAAAGAAAACATTACAGAAATTAGAGATCAATATATACTTTAACATATTAATTTCCCAAAATTGATAATATTTAGTAACTTACTCTATACTTATTATTAGTTATCATATAAAACTTACATCTTGTTGCAATAAAACTGAGTTGGGATTCCTTAAATAAGGTTTTAAATTTGAAATTTTAATTTTAAATAAAAAAAATATAATTGAAATAAGAGATTTTAATAAGTTTTTTTATAATGATTAGTTATTAATAGAATTGGTATAGATAATTCCCACCAAAGGAATTGGTGACAAAAAAACACACTTAACTCTGATAAAAGCTTTGAAGAACTAAAGTTTTCAAAACATATACTAATGAATATTTCTCCTAACCTACTTATTAAAAGTTCTAAAATATAAATCTTTAAATGAAAATTATATTTTCTTAGTATATTAACTATTATAATTGTGTAAAAAAACTATTATAATAATATTTTATTTAAAAAGCGTGTTTAGAGAACTTATTAACATGATTAACAAACATAATTTGTTTGCAGACAACCTGACATCAACCAATCCTTCCCTTTTCTCACAAAAAAAAAACAATCTTTCCCACTTTTTATATTCGTATTTGGTAGTGTGTACCAAAAAGAACCATTATTCATTATTTGTTGGTATATATCATTAATCAATTTTATTATTAAACAAATTTATATTCAAAAGAAATAAAATGTAAAAAAAATTGTGATTAAGCTTTAGTAGCCAGCCACTAACTCTTGATATAAGTGGTTTAAGATTGGAATGTAATAAGAACTTAAATATGAAATAAATTATGTTTAAAGAAAAATGTCCAACTCATCTTGTATTCTGTTACTATCCTCAATGAAGATTAGTCAACATTTCAAATGCAAATTATTTCATACTAATATCATAGTAAAACTATATATATATATATATATATATATATATATATATATATATATATATATAATTTACTCATTTTTAAAAAAAAGATATATATTATATATATATATATATATATAATATAATACTTATCTTTTTAACTCGACATATCCTCGCTCTCAAAAAGTATAATGCAAAAAGTCAAGATTAATATGACAACAAAAAGGTAAATGTTAATCAACTTTGTGAAGAAACATATGGGGGGAATGATAAAAAGAAAGTGTTCATATATATAAAGTAGAATAAAGAATATTTTGTACTCATAAAAAAAAGGAAATTTAAAATATGTATTCGGATAATAATTTTTGAAACATAAATATTTTCTTCAATTGCATAAAGATTCTATATCATATTCACATTAAGACCAACATTTGCTATTACTTCTTTAATTAATGGAACCAAAATAAAAACAAAGCAACCTTTTGTAAATATTTCGTGCCTAACGATTATAAAGGAGATAGATAGTCAAGGGACGAGTCAGTTCAACAAATATGGATGAGTTCTAAATTTTAATTTTCTTTAATTCTCATGGATTAAAAAAGAGAAAGAAATACAAATATTTGAAGAATTTGAGCAATTTTGTTATAATAGTAATATATAGTCATAAATTAATGGTTGAATCACTAAAATTCACATTTTATATTGATAGTATAATAATTTGTATAACTTATATTCATGTAATTTGACTCATTTAAAATTAAATTATTAATTTTAAAAAATATTAATCAATGTTCTTAAGGGCATTAGTCAAAAAATTAATTAAGAGTAGAAAATTTGAATAATTTTTTTTATTCCTTAAAGACACTAGTCAGCATGATTCTCAATTTTTTTTAAAGAAAAACTTATATTGTTTTATTTGCTGCATGGGTGGGGAAAGAGCTAAGAATACCCAAACTCAGGAAAAATTTTGTGGTGTGAATTAATGGAGCAAATTCTAATGAATGGCCCAGTTTCTGTTCACATACGTTACTTTGAAAAATGTGGGATATGCTAGGTGCACCCAGCAATATTGCTGGTGCACCCAGCAATTCAATGAAAGGTCAATTTTGCCCTTCAGTTAAAAATATAAAAAGCATTTTTTTTCTTCCCGGAAGCATTCTCTCTTTTTTCTCACTGTGTCTCTTCCGCAAAAGCTTCTTCTCTTCTCTCTTCCCGACAAGCTTCTTCTCCGCGAGCTTCTCCGACAGCCCTTGGACCCATTTGCTTCCAGGGAGGGGGCCTTCTTCTTAGCTTTGGTTTTGTTATGCACTACATTAGGGTAGGTTAGTGTAACGTTAGGTTAGTGGAACCTTAGGGTAGAAGACGAAACCTAGGGTAGAAGACGAGAGGGGAGAAGACGAGAGGACGCCGGAAAAAATGGCGGAAATCGCTGACGGAGGAGTCTTCCGGAAGACCCCTTAGGGGTTCTTCCGGAAGTTCCGGAAGAACGTTTTCCGGAAAGTTTCCGGAAGAAGTGTTCTTCCGGAAGTAACCAAACGTCTTCCGGAAGAACACTTCTTCCGGAAGACTTCCGGAAAACGTCTTCCGGGAACTTTCCGGAAGAAGTGGTTCATCCGGAAGAATTCCGGAAGACTCGCACTTCCGGAAGAAGTTTCAAACTTCCGGAAGACCTTTCCGGAAGAACCCTTCTTCCGGAGTGTTTCCGGAAGAACCACTTCTTCCGGAAGTGGTTTTTTTGTTTTTTTTTTGTGTTTTTTTTTAAAATTTTTTTTAAACAGAAATTGTTTTGTTTTTTTTAAATGAATTATTTTATTTATTTTGGTTATTTTGTTTTTTAGATTTTATGAAAAATGAAGTTTGGGTTTTTGATGTCATATTTTTTTTATAATTTAAATTGTGTATTTTTACTAAATATTAATTTGTAAATTAATTTTTTTTTATAAAAGTAGTTGTGTTTGTTTTTGTTTATTGTTTTTTTTTAAATTAGTGTTTTTTCTTTAAAAATGAAGTTGTCTATTTTTATAATTAAAGTTGTGTGTTTTGGAAGTTTTATAAAAATACTAATTTTTTATAATTAATTAGTTTATTTTATTATAAATGAAGTATTTTATTTACTAAAAAAATTGTGGATGTTTACTAAATAATTTTTTTTTTACATTAGTTGTTTAATTTTTTTTAAAAATTAAGTTGTGGATGTTTAGTAATGAATTATTTTTATATTAGTTGTGTTTTTTTTTTTTATAAATGAAGTTGTTTAATTTTTTAAAAAAAAAATTAAGTTGTGCATGTTTATTAATAATTTTATTTTACATTAGTTGTTTTTTTTTATATAAATGAAGTTGTTTATTTTTTTTTAAAAAAAATTAAGTTGTGCATGTTTATTAATAATTTTATTTTACATTAGTTGTTTTTTTTATATAAATGAAGTTGTTTAATTTTTTTTTAAAAAATTAGGTCGTGTATGTGTGAAAATGATTTGATTTAAGTTAGTCTTATTTGTTTATAAATAAAGTTGATTTTTTATAAAGAAAATTGTGTATATTTTGACCGAAAAAAAAACGTGTTCGACATGATTTACAGATCATGGCCAGAACACGAGGTTTAGGTCGTGCCATAGGTAGATTTGTAGGTAGAGATAGAGCTGCTGGCGAGGATGCTGGCGATGTTCCCGAGAGGCGTAGGCCTACTGCCTCAGCCCGTAGGCTACGCGTTCATCAGATGATTACGGAGGGACGTGATATGGCTGAGGACGTCGCTGACATGACTGATGATGTCCCTGAGCAGCCTACGGAGGCACCTGAGATGCGTGCGGACGCACAGGGTGCTGATAGTGGTGAGGGGTCAGATGGTGATGATGCTGCAGAGGGATTCCCTGGTGGTCCACGTGACCCGTCAGTGCTCACATCATTTGCCGAGCATGTTGCACATGCCGTGTGGAGTGGACAGGTATTTTAATTTGTTAATTATTTGTCATTGTTTATTTATTTATTTATGATTAATTTTTTTTTAATAATTGTATAATTTGTACTTCAAATCAGGAACGTCCTGATTTGAAGTTAGTGTCACATGGGAGGAAGCTGACACTGATTGGGAGGCCAGTGCCTGAGATTGAAGGCCTGGTGGCTGCCACAGGATTAAGTCCACTGATAGATTGTTCAGTTATTACTGGCGATCCTGGACTTATATCCGCATTTGTGGAGAGGTGGCACAGTGAGACTAGCACCTTCCACCTTCCAGTAGGAGAGCTGACGATCACATTGGATGATGTGTCGTCCATTCTACATTTGCCCATCACTGGCGCCTTGCACAGTTTCCACGCTCTTTCTACGGAGGAGGCCAGATTCTTGCTCACAGAGTTGCTGGAAGTGTCTGCGGAGGAGGCCAGAGCCGAGACAGCGCTCACACGTGGAGCATATGTACGATTAGGATGGGTTCGTGACATTTATGAGACCAGATGTCAGGCCCGGCGGTGGATTGTCGCAGCTCGCGCTTATTTGCTGCACCTTGTCGGTTGCACTCTTTTTGCTAATAAGAGTGCAACATACGTGCATGTGGTCCACCTTGACGCTTTCCGGGACCTCGCTCATAGTGGTGGTTACGCTTGGGGGGTTGCCGCGCTGGTTCATATGTACGACCAGTTAGATGAGGCTTGTAGGACCACCACCCGACAGCTTGCGGGGTACTTGACGCTATTTCAGGTAAATTTTGTGTTTATTAATATGTTAGGTTCGATTATGATTTAAACATGTTTTTATGTTATGTTAACCTCAATTATTGTGTAGTGCTGGATCTATGAGCACTTCCCTAGTGTGCATCAGTGCGTGACTGACGACACATACCAGGAGACGTCCCCACGTGCTTCCCGGTGGTTGACGTCGAAGGCGCACATGAAGGGCATCACAGGAGCACCCTACAGGGCACGTTGTGATGGTTTGACCGTCACAGATGTGTCCTGGTTGCCGTACACGGAGCATCGGGGTGTTAGGGCGTTTCAGGAGATTTCATCGTTCCAGGGTCAGCTCAGATGGGGTCCTATGATCGTCGCAGTTCGACCGGAGAGGGTGGTACGCCAGTTCGGTTACATCCAGAGCATCCCTCCGCCGCCTGTTAGTGCACGATTGTCACAGGAGCAGATAGATGACAGGTGGATGGAGTTTGCGGATCACTTACTACCTGCGGGTCAGCCAAACGAACAAGCGAAGTCATTGCATAATTGTTACACTAACTATATTCAATGTACCTGAACAAAATGATTTCCAAACACGTGACCGACACATATGATGCGGTGGCCAGAAGAGTCAGGTGGTGGTTGACTTCTAAGAGGGAAAAATGTCATGCTTTGTTGTTGGGACAACGATACAAGGATTACGTTATACCGTGAAGCAATCACATATCCCATGTCTGTTATATCCATCCACTTGTCCACACTAACCTGAATGAACCAAACATACACATGTAAGTTATTTAAACATTGTTATTAAAAAAAATTAACCTAAAAACATACCTTTGAAAATCCATCAACAAGTAGGGACAACTTTAATTGTTCAAATCTCTCTGTGCCACCGAAGAGGTTCATGTACTCATGCGACCACCTGCCAAGTTCTTTAAGCAATTCATTACGCACTAACGGCCACGAATCTTCCCCCATACCTAATAAAGCGCCAATGGACCGATATCCACAGTTACCGTCCGCTTTCACATCCACAACGTCACGAATGAAACCTTGAAAGAATGACGCAAATTGATCCAACATCGGGATGATCCTTGTTGGCTGACGCGGTTGAGAACATGATGCACTTCGTTTCACTGGAGAGTTGCTGCTTTGAACAGAATGAAAAGCATCAACATACTCCCAGTAAGACGGATCACGCTTTGTGGATGTTTGACTTCTTTTCATCGGTTTCTTCGGTGCACCTTTTGTGTTCACCTTTGATGGAGGAGGGCACATAGAGTTATGATCAGGGTATGCGATTTCTCGAAGTTTACTCTTCAGATTTACTTTGCCAGCCACATCAAGTTCATCAAACCTTTTAGATATGACCTCTATTTCTTCCTTGATGGTGACTTCCGTCTCACATAACCCTTGGTCTGAAAAGCAAAGTCTCCTCCAAAAAAGATGGACTGACTCCAATGGGATGCTGCTAGCAGTATACCTAGAAAGCTCACATGCACAAGGAAGCCCGTGCGTGCTTCTCATCACACAACCACAAGAAGAGAGATTGTTGCCGAGATAACGTAGACGGTCAATCTCAGAAGCAATCTGATTTAAAGCATCCCTCGAAACCATCCCAAGAAGCCTCTTGTATAAGGTTTTTTTATATACATGGCCAACCACATGCGTACTGGTTTCAAAGGATGCTTTAATTTCGACGTGTTGCAGCGTGATCATGTTGTTCATGGCATCCCAAACACTACATAGGTCTCCAACGCTATTTTGTAGTACTCTTTTGAGAGCCCAATGAGCTGATTCAACCCTACATTTAAAATACACAACAAACATGAAAATATACAACAATTAAATACCATTTAATATTAATCGTTACTAACAAATAAAATCAGTTGTTAATACCTGTTTGTTGTTGTGTTGCCTAGGTGCATGACCTTATTCGTCCATGCTGTAATAAATTTTTCCTTGTGGGGGATAATCCATGTGTCGTTAACATAGTCAACGAACATCGGCCAAGGCGAACAAGCAACTTGAAACTTCTGATATGACTCATGGAACTCGTATTCGGACGGACAATCAACCAAAGTACCCCAGTTATCCATTACATAGTCCCACGCATTTTTTTCCCCGATTAAAGATTTGCACTTCGCCTTCACATTCTTATCGATATGAAACCTGCACAACAAATTAGTAGACTCGGGAAACACAGTTTTCACTGCATTCATCAGTGCTAGGTCTCTGTCAGTGACAATAACAAGAGGGAGGCGATCGTGTCTTAAAAATAGGCCTCGAAATCGTTCCAAAGCCCATACAATATTATTAACACGCTCAGCCTCCAGATATGCAAACCCAGCAGAGAATGTCATCGCCGTTGGTGTCACTCCAACAAAGTCAAGTAGTGGGAGTCTGTACCTGTTTGTTTTGTAGGTACTGTCTATAAAAAACACCAGATGACATGCATTGCATAACTTTACTGCATCTGGGTGACACCAAAACAGATCACGCACCACAACTTCATCCTTCAATCTATGCCAATGAATGTATTGATCACGTTCGAGAAGCTTCATCAGATGCTGCATTTCGGTATCAGCTCCTCTTATTGAAGAACGATATGCACTTCTTGCATTGTAAATTTGCTTTATCGTGGTGTAACTGTCGACATTATGTTCCTTCAACGTTAGCAAGATGTTTTTCGGTTTCACCATCGACTTTGTCATATCAGCAATAATTTTCTTTTCTTCCTTAGTCAATCGCCCGGCGTATGGATGTCCAACTAAGGACTTCGCCAATTCATGATTATGAATCCCACAGATCAACTTCACCATCCAACCTTCCCCTCCACGCACTGGTTTCCCACGAAGCCTGAAGGGACAACCACATTTCCTACTCCCGGTGTCTTTTCTAACGAATTCTTTATTTCTACACTTGTACGTACCACTCCTTTCGCACCCAATTAACACAAATGAACTTCTTCCTCTGCTACCGGTCTCTGTGTCAGATCTCATAATCACTGCAACAAATCCATTTTCATGGGCAACTGTTCGAGCCCATTGCAAAACATCATCTCGAGTAGTGAATACCTACAACGCAACCCTAACACATTAATTTTCGTACAAACCATCAATTCAACCAATGACTCAAATTATCTATGATTACCTGAGATGTATTAAAAGCATTTGAACAATCGACATGTCGTTCATTCACTCCACATTCTTCTTGATTATCATAATCATAATCCATATCAACTTCTTGTGACATCGCAAAGTCATACCTCCATTGATCTTCGTCCATCTTAAGGACATATGCATCATACACAAGTACATTCAAATTATCATATAACCACATCCAAAAATTTACTACACCTTAAATAACAAACATATTAATAGGACATATGCATCATACACGACTATATTAAAATTATCACTATATTCTAAATTTATAACTACATTATTTACTTAAACTAAACTTATCACTATAATAAACAACTAATAAAACATTTTTGTACCATTATACATTTAAGTTACCTAAATCATTTAATATTATACCATTATACCTAATTAAATCAATAATCCACAACATATATAAACCAGAAATAAAAAAAAATTATAAAACAGAAATATATATACCATTATAAAACAAAAAAAATTATAATCCACAATATATATCATTATACCTAATTAAACCAATAATTCATTATTAACTAACAGAAATATATATAAAACAGAAATTAAAAAAATTATAAAACAGAAATTAATAAATTAGTAATAATTTAACATTCCGGAAGAAGTTCTTCCGGAAGTTACGAAGGCCAATTCCGGAAGAAGTGCTTCCGGAAACTATTTCCGGAAGACCCTCTTCCGAAATTGGGCTTCTTAACTTCCGGAAGAAGGTCTTCCGGAAGTGGTCATTCCGGACCTTCCTCCTCCTGTGCCTAAAATTTCTTCCGGATACATTTTTTACTGTTTTTCTTCTCTAAAAGCTAACCGGAAAACGAAATAAACTTGTACCTCCGACAAAATAGGAACAACAGCCACTAATAAAACTTCAAATACGGAACACGGGACCACCAAATCTTCAAATACTTCACTTCACTGGACCACCAACAGACTGCTGAAGGGACCACCACCGAAACAAGAGCAAACGGAAGAAGAAACAAAGTAAACGGAAGAAGAAACAAAGCAAACGGAAGAAGAAAGAAAGAAAGCGCAGTAAAACACAGCCTGAAGACGTTAATTTAAAGAAATTTACACAAGGGCAAAATCGTCATTACGTACGCATTAAAAAAAAAAAAAAACCTCCGGAAGAAGCTTCTTCCGGAAGTCTTCCGGAAGAAGCTTCTTCCGGAAGACACCGGAATTCTTCCGGAAGAAGCTTCTTCCGGAAACATTCCGGATGACGTTCTTCCGGAAATTGTCTGTGAGTTTCTCCGGAAGACACAAATTATTCTTCCGGAAGAAGGTTCTTCCGGAAGAATAATTGCTGAAGGGCAGTTTCGCCACTTCACTGTTTGCTGGGTGCCCCAGCAATAATGCTGGGTGCACGTAGCACCTCCCGAAAAATGTCCATCAGAATTGGAGTATAGGACCACGCACCACCCCCATTTGCCCATATTGTTTAGAGAATCCATCACTATATAGCCCACTCCGAAGTGTCCAATATTGTTTATGAAAATTACTTTTATATATATATATATATATATATATATATATATATATATATATATATATTAATTTCTAGACATTCTCCACTGGATGTAATCATGTTTGAGTACATTTATAAGTGATAAAATTCTCTCTCCAAACATTTGATGCAAGCATACTCAAGACTCTACCTCCAAATCTCAGATTAAACTAAAACAAATTCACACCAATTAATCTACCTATTCGGTAATAATAATTAATTAAATATCTAGTACAAATAGATTGATAGAGTGATAGTGATGGATCTAAATATTAATCTTATCACAAAAAAACAGTGCAAATAAATACACTTCCTAGTGATTAGGTGCACATGCATGTACCACATTGGCTTATCTTTATCCAATTCACCTTTTTCTTGTGCAAGTTAGAGTTGGATGTTTCCCAGATATGCAATGTGAAGCAAATTAAAGACAATTTTACAGGAAAAGCAAAGATTAGAAATTTTAAATCTCGTCGAAATAAAGATTGTTTTATACTATCAAGTAACATAAACATATTATATATACGAAATAATTGCTTAATACAAAATGATTAATTCTTTTATAAGCAATCAATATGATTAAATATTAACAAATATACAACGTATATCAAAATGAATAAATTTTTTGGCTTATGAAAAAAGTATATCAAAATGAACACTTCGATAAAAAAAAATTGTATTCATAAATCTAGAAATCAAGTTATTGTCACAATAGACACTATAATTTATAGTATATGCGTGAATCAAATGATAAAGTAGTAAAAATAGAACTATTTTTAAAAAGAATAAAGTATACTTCAAAACCCCAGTAGTTGTGAGTTTGAGTTAAAAGTTGAGTTGAAGCGCACAAACACACACATCAATTTGATAGAACTAATCAAAGAGCCAAAATGAAAAAAAAAATTAAAAGTATTACTCAAATTCTAACAAATAAAGGTGGAGAAAAATACTATTATCTATTTTTTTTTCCTTTAAGTGTGTAAGAACACTGTTTTCCTTTTCGTGCATGAAATGCTTAAGATCGTAGGGAAAAAAAATGTTACCCCATGAAAAGCTTAAGAACAGTGTACATAATTTTACATAAGAAGCCTGTGATTGATTGTATACGAACGATAGCATGGGGCTGAATAAATTGTCGGCTGAACAATGTCTTTTTCTCGACTTGTTATTGTTAGTTAGTTGTTATTAGTTAAAAAATATTAACTTGTACCAAAAATTCTAGAACCACAACATGTGCATGCTACTAATTCAACCAAATGTCACGTCATTTTTCGGGGTATTAAGGTTGTGCTAGTTTCCGAACTCCTGCATGAATGTTTTTGTCTTTTTCACTTAATTGCGTTTTTTATATTTGTAGTTAATTTGGATTACATATAATTTTGGTCCCTCATTTTTTAAGTAAATAAAATGTCTCTATTTTTAAAATTGAGCAAATCAGCAGAATGACTGAGTTGAAGATTATAGAGAATACATGCCTCAAAGTATTGAATTCAAACTCATATTAGAAATTTGTCCAGAAATGTTGATAATAAGAGCAACGTATATATAACTCCATACAAGAAGCACATGATTCTATATTAAGGATGTCATGGGCACGAGATTGCGTAGGTGCAAAACATCATTGTCTATGCCTCGACTTGTTACTAGTTAACATCATGCAGATGATACTGATAGCTTGTGGATGGATTCTTGTCCAAAAACATGGAAGAGTGAGCAGTGTGGACTATAAAATTAAGTGATTTGTTTGACTAAAAATACCTGATATTTTGAATATATATTCCTCCTTATCAAGGTTTTAAAAACGGTCCACAACTATGACTTGGACCGTAATATCAAGATTTTTTAACTATTTGTGAATACGATTGGAATCACATTAATCGTATTTATCCGTAACATCAACAAATACAATGAAACCACAACACGACCCGTGAGTGATATTTAAAAGCTTACTCCTTACTTTATACTCTTTTAACTTATTTTTATTAACCCACTAATGTGGGGTTTGTTTTCTAACTTGGAATTATTAGATGATGTGGAGAGACAAACTTTGAGGTGCACTTGGTGATGTGAATAGTTGATGTTTAATGTCTATCTGGGCCACAAAGCAGAGGACACTGTCCACGGTTGTGGTAGTGGCCTATACTACGTAAAGTTTATGAATGGGGTGGCTAAACAATAGTTTTCATGATGGTCTAGATAGGCTATGGCAAGTTGAGGTGAGATGGATCTAAAATAGATTGAGGTTTGATGAAAACGGGTTGTGCGAACAGATTTAGAGTATGTATAAGAATCCGTTACAAAATTAGCGTTTAAGACAAAAATAATTTTATTAACGAATCAGAATCCTTATTTCTGCATTTATTTTATTTTTTGTCCGTTGGATTTGCATTGGAATGTGTACTACTTTATTTTCAACTACAAATCAAACATGTGCTTTTGTTGTACAATGAGATCGTGATATTTTCAAATGCTTTTAATACCTTTAGTTTAATCACTTGATGTTTCAAGCTTGATGAATTATATAGCTTGTTTAGAGTTGCGGTCTCTAGGTTGAAGAAAATAGGGATAAAGTTTTTGGTTGGTATGTTGATAATGAACCACTCCCTAGTCAAACATTGTCTCTTTGCAACTGATGTTATATGTCATACTCTAATTATTTTCGAGAATTGCAACCTACTATAAGCAATTGATTGTGGGAAATGGGCAGAGACAAGCAAAAACTTTAGAAGAAGAAGCATTTCAATAAATAACAAGATGTTATTAGCAAAACTTTATATGCGGAATAAAATAAACAAGGAGTCTCCTCCTTACACCTGCTTCTTACCTTTACATCTATTCAACACCATACATTATATTTTCATGAATAAATCTAACACTGTACCTTCCTTATTATCACAAGTTACAAAGAATATTACAGAACTTTTCTTTGCAGACCAAACTAAAGCTATCTTGAGTATCCATTGGCAAGAACAGGGATCCTCACCTTGTGCCCTCTGCTTCCCTTCATTAGCACCTCTCCAAAACTATAGGTTCCTGTCACTGAGCGAACAGTGAGTGTCACAGTAAACCTACGCGATGCACCGGCTTTGATGGTCATTGCTGGAGGGTTCACCTCAATGGCAACTGCTGGTTGCATCCTGCCTGAGATCACATAGGTTTCTTCCTCATCAGCAACATTTGTCACAGTGCGTGTGACAATTTGAGTTCTTACTAGATGGGAAATTGTAATGGAGGGAGTGTTTAGATTTGATGGGTGGCCCATGGTGTTGTTACATGGCGAGTTTGTGTAGTTCTTTATCTCGTTAACATCAATGCCAGGTGTTGTGCACAAGAACCCTAGATAATCCTCGTATCCTGCATAATGATTAGCAAATTAATCAAACAGATTTTTTTGTTGTTGCTTTTTCTTGTTGTATTGATACTAGAATTGATTACAGGAAAATATTGTTTTTAGTAAATTAAAAACAAATGCAGAAAAGAGAACTTCTACACATTTTGAAAGACATTTAAGAACTTATTTTGGTAAGGGATGATTCCAAAAGAAGAACTCTTGATACAAATATTCACCATAAAGGAACAACAATCACTTAGAGTAATTATTTTAACCCTTCTTAAGTAACTTTTCTTTTATGGCACCGTTTAATTGCATCTCCCAGTGCGACCACAGCCATAATGAGAACCTCAAAAACCTTGACTTTGTGGCCACAATGGCAGTTATGGATTATTTTTTAAAATTTGATCATGAATAATTTGGCCACATGTCGATTTTCTATATTGTTTTAAACTTTTTTGTTGCGATTTGGACCCAATGCCAATTTCTTGCCACAGAAATTCCTGAATTTTACTTACCTTGATTCTCAGATACAAGAAAATTAAAAAATTATTGGTCAACTCAGAACACAAACGTGCCAAGACAAACAAAATAGTTACATTAGAGAGAGGAGGTAAATAAACCTGCGTCAAAGATGAGGCCAGGGTCCAAGGCAGCTTGTGGATTAACGTGTCCACTCCCATAATCAAAAGGAGTGGCTTTGACCAGCTTCATAGCTTCTGTTTCAGAATATAGCTGTGCTAGAATAGGATTTCCTGCTCTGTCTAGAGTTGTTGATGTTGTCATCAAGGCTGATTTAATGGCGGCAGGGCTCCAATGTGGATGTTTCTGCTTTATCAGAGCAGCAATTCCAGCTATATGTGGTGCAGCCATACTAGTCCCAGATATCATCGCAAACCCCTCTCCTGCACAAGGAAAAACTGCTTAAATAAATCAAATTTTATAGTATACTGATGATGATATCTTTTATCAAGTGTTTTTCTTCTATCTTCCACGCTTAATCATGCAATAAATCTTCCAATAATACTAAGGAATCCTACCATGTGTAGGGTCCCACAGTCCTTCAAAGAAGTAGTTTCTATGAAAAAAATTGAAGGTTCTTTTTTGGATATTGTTAACTGAAGCCAACACCTCTACCCTACCTAGAAATCTTCACTCCTTACTTACCTGCGCTAAGCACAGTAGTTGAGGTAATTGTTTAGTTGTAGGCAGAAATTTTCAAACATCAACAATTAAGAGGCAACTAAGTCAAACCTCAAACCATTACTTACCAGCATAATTTGGCTCATCAGTTCCATTTAGAGACCATGCAGCCCAAATCAATGAACCCGGAGCTAATATATCTGGTTTGAGAAGATCTGCCTCTTGGAAGATAAAGTCCTTTATATTTGGTCCTCTAGCAGAAAATATTGCTACTTGTGGTGCAGATTTATGGAGAATAGGCATCAAACCGTCCTCAATTTTACCTGTACCTTCGAAAGTCTTCACCCTTCCAGTCCAGTCTCTTGGTGTGGAGATATTATAATAATCTATCAGTTCCTGCAAAATAAGAATTTGCATGTTCCAAATAATTATAAATAGAACATACTTTGTAATCATAAAAAAGTATTGATGAAACCATACAAAAAGGAGACTAAAACAGCAACTGAATATTAGGCTGTGGAGTAAATAATCGGCTACAAGAAAACAGATGGAAACAGTCAGCATTCATCATCGATATCTACCTAGATGTGATTCAAGTACCTTTGATTTGCTGGCATCTGTGATAAGAATCCCAGGAATGCCAACAGGGACGGGATCAAATTTTGTTCCAGGGGAAACATTTTCAACACAAAGAACAAATCCAGCTGCTCCAAGGGCCTTTGCTGTTTCTGAGACTTGCTTTATTGATGCAGAACCAATAACAAAATTGAAAGAATAGCCACACAGAAGAATATTTCCCTTTATCAAGTTCTTATTTAAAAGTTGTGGTCTCTGGCAATCAGTGGGGCTGTACTTTGTAGCTGAAGAATCTAGAAGCACATCAGTTGCAGCAACCAATGTGTATGTTTGGTTTAAACGTGTAGAAGCTGCAAAAACCCATTAGCAACAGACAGAGTATATAAGAAAACTAGAACATATCAAATGAATTGGGGACAACCATAAATATGTTTTGGTACATAAGCATGAACTTTGTAGAACACTAAAGAGACTTTATTTGTCTAGAAACAACTCATGAATTTGCTTTCCCACCTGCATGGCATTTATAGCAGAAACCCAATTTAATAAAACTAACCTTATGAAAGAATATTTCATATCAAATGACTTATCCCTCCAAAATGCCTTAGAAAACCAGAGGTGAATATCACTCAACAATTCTGATATTTATTTGATAAATTAAACATGAATGAGGAAATACCAATACTCAGACTTTTTTCTTTAATAACCTTAAACATACTATACTACAACTTGATACAATTAAATCTAGTAAATGCTTTTTGCAAACTATTCTAAAGAATATACGAAGATTATGCCAAGCCTTTGTCTCAAAGTGATGCACATCTACACTCGAAACTAATTGATGTTATTTGCAGAAGAAAAATTTATGACTGCTTTCTCTTTGTTTTTCTATTTTCTTTTTGTCGCACATGAGAACAATGCTGATATAATCAATTATTTAAAGCATTAAAATGAAAAGACTTATTCTACCTGAACTGAACAATGTGTTACTTTTTAAACTTTTTTTCTTTACCTTCACAAGTTACCAATAAGATAGATTTCCACCATAATCATCAGCATTTTATCTCCTAGTACCAGTCCATGATTAACAAAATTACATCCTAAGAAATATAGTAGGAAGTTGGAAAACTCACGTGACAATCCAAGTCCGGCTAAGATTTTTCCATTTCCAAGGATCAAATGGTTTTTATATCTACGATCATCAATTGCTGCTGCTACAGTTGCTATCCATGGACTATATGAAACTAATGACTTAGGAAAAGGACCACCATTTCCTGCAGCCTGTGCGACAAACACACCAGCTTTCACTGCTCCAAGAAGTGTAGCATCAAAAGGGTTCAAAAATGTAGTTTTGGTGTTTGACGGAGGACTATTTGGTCCAACTGAAAGGCTGAGTATATCCACTCCATCATGCACAGCCTGTTCATTTTCAAATTTAAATAATTAGACATCTTGAGATAAAATACTAACGCTTTTAAAAAATTATAAAACTGTATAACTGATTGTTTATGTTGAACTAGAATGCTTAGTTATTAAGTTTGAGCTTTATTATTCAAAAACTAAAAGACTGCTGAGGAAGCATATCTTCATATGCAATACAGTGTATTGCCTCAAGATCAGAGATTTGGTAAAAGATCATCAGACAGATTTTCATCCAGAATCAATGAGCCAAAAAGAAATTTCTGACATCAATATGCTGTAGGACAATAAAACATTTCGAGACAAAACACCATGATAAACATACAGTAAAGTTGCATACCTGATCAATTGCAGCAACTACATCAGCAATAAATCCTCCAAAGAGTCTATAGAGTGCTTTGTACACAGCAATCCTGAAGACAAAAAAACATCAAGTACTTCCCGGTTTTCATCAGAAGTTGAACAATTAGGGGGGGCGTCATTCCTCACCTGGCACGGGGAGCCATTCCACTTGCTTTCCCAAATTCATGTCCATGCATCCTCACAGGAATTCCATTTCTTCCAGCTGCAATAGAGGCTGTATGACTGCCAGATGAAGATGCAAGAAGAATGGGGGAATTGTTAACAGAACAACCGTTATCAAATTGGTACTACCCATTTCCTATGTTTATAAGACATAGAAACAGTTTTCTTTTATTTTGAGCACAGCACCCCTTATAAAGAGAGCATCTGAAGAATCCTACTTCCAAGTGAAGAAGTTAATAAAGAAGGAAGCATGGTCTAACCTCCCATGCCCATCTCCATCGAGAGGTGAATCAAAATCAATAGAAGGGTTGAACGCCCCAGCAGCTATTGCAGCTTGAGCAAAGTGTTGTGCTCCAACAATTTTCCCATTGCAGAAACTCTTTTTAGTGTCAGGATCGACTTCACATTTTCCTCTATACCTTGAAACTGGACCATACGGTTCAGTATTATGAGTAGTAAAACTTGGGTGGTGAGGGTAGATCCCAGAGTCCACAAATCCAATCACAATGTCTTCTCCAGCCCTCTCATATCCACCTCCTGTTGGCCACACCCCAGTTGGAAGCCCCAAAAATTGCGGGGTGTGTGTTGTGAGCCTCTTCACCTTCCAGTCCCTCTCAACAGATTTCACCCCAGGAGCATGTCTAAGAGTTTCTGCCTACTAATATAAGAGGACAAAACATGCTTACATGAAGTTCAAAAACAACAAGCATACTATAATTAACCAAAGAGAAAAATGATTATACACCGATAATGCAAAAAGTCATATTAACGGCAAATTATGATTGGATGACATTGTTTTACACTATTAGTGCATAATCATTAAACTCTTAATCAAATCATAGTACAAACTAAAAAGATAACAACCCAAGACATCACCTGTTCTGGGGAAAGATGAACTGCAAACCCATTTATAAGGTGTCTATAGCTATAGAGCTTGTTGTATGTCCCACGCTCAAACAGCAAACCCAGAAGCATGTCATGTCTCTTTTCAAGGTGCCGAGCATAAGAAGTCACCACCTCACTGAAACATGATTAAAATAGCACAAAAATTGAACAAAAAAATCACCATCCAGTCCTCAATTCACAACGCCCTTACCATTAATTCATGTAAAGCAAAAAACTTTGTACAAAACAGAGTCATGCGGTGAATAGCACACCAAAAAAAAAAAAAAAAAACGAATTCACAAGTCACCCACCCTAGGAATATCACCACTTTATTATATTTAGAAAGAGAGTTATATTGTCCATTAATAAAACAATTTTTTCAACACTTTTTTTTTTAATTTCTCAGCATTACATCAACATTTTATTTTACACTTCCCTCTCTTCTCTTCTCATATCTCTATATTGTATAAAATTTTGCACATAACAATTGTATAAATAAAATTTCTTTATTTGACCAATAGTTGACAAATTTCTCACCACAACAAACTTCATTAAAAATTCAATTTTAAAAAATGGGCAAATAACAAATTCAACAACTTGATACCCATAATTAGTAAGAATAACACAACACAGAACAATTAAAAAGAGTTGAGAAGAATATTATCAAACAAAACACTATACATACCTTGTGGAATCAAGCTTCTCATCATCATCATCATCATCAGATTCCACAGCGGTGGCTTCAAAGCCATCGATTCCTCCCTTGTAACTTATGACAGGCTCTCCCTCAACGGTGACTATGTAAACCTCAGCCTTGCCAAATTTCACAAGGCCAAACAGAAGAACTACTAAAAATACACACCCAAACTCCAACAACCTCATTTCTCACCAATAAATTATTATACTGTTACAAGCTCGAGATCTGCTTCATCATCACACCAAATCCATTGCCAGTGAGTTAGACAAGTAAAATCAACATAACATTAATTAATTAACAAAAAAAGATCAAGAAATAAGTACAAAACTTAGATGCAGTTCCTTAGATAGTACTTTTTTGGTACCGTTGTCCGATCAGAATTGGAGTTTGAGTTTCACCTCGGTAATCAGAGTAACAAATGTCTGCATTATAGCAAATTTATGCGTATTATCGAAATGAAACTTCAATTCTGATTGGATAACAGTAAGAAAAGTAAGTGAGTACTTAAGGAAGTGCATCTAAGTTTTGCCGTAAAAACAAATAAACAGAATAATCTATCTATTCCAGTGCTATTAGAGTACCACGGGAGAGAAGCGGAAATTGGTGAGGAGAATGAAAACAGAGCAAGTGGCATTGAGGATGAGAGTGTGTGTGTGAGTCACTCCGATCCGAGTGGTGGAGAAGAAGAAGAATAAAGGAGTGAAGGGAAGAAAAAAAGTGGAAGCGAAGAAAGAAAGAAAGAAAGAATCGTGAGAATGAAGCAAATGAGAGTGTTAAAGGAGGAGGAGGAGGAGTAAGGAAATGAAGCTTGATGATTGATTCGCATACAAGCCATTCCAGTGGGATCGGGTGATCGGAGAATCAGATCCAACGGTCACCGTTCGTTGATGTGCATAGTGAGCTATGAAGCACGGATATTTCAGCCCGTGTCTGGTATCCAACATGCGTCCGTGTCAGTGCCCGACACTGACACGATATCCGTGTTACCTTCTATATTTTGAGATATTTTGAGATATTACAGATGTCTACACGTCCATGTCGTATCTGTGTCATGTCTGATATTCGTATTAATATCGGTGCTTCATGGATAATGAGTGATAAAGGAGGAGGACTACTCCTTATGTAATGATGTATGATGTTAGTTTTGTTATTAAATAGAGAGGAGGATTAGGTGATATATTCATGTTTTTAATCTAGTTTTTTATCATTATAGTATATTTATATTAAATATTTATCTTCTAATTATCTAATTAATCTTTGTGTGAGACTATAAACACATATTAGAATGAATATTTTTCTTTATTTCACATTGAATATTAGATTAGAACTTGAATTATTTTATTAAGTGACACAAGTTTGCTATTACATGTTTCAATTATTATTTGTTAGATGTCTTTGTTTAGAAATCTAGTTTTTGTTATTAGATAAATAAAATTTTAATTTTTATGTCGGTTGGTTTTACGGTCAAATGAAATTCTTCTCCATTTTCTAAAGCAGCGCAGGCGCAAATTTAGTGAAATTGTTGCTGATTGTTTTTACCGGTGGTTTGTCAGAGAAATTCACAGACTTGTCCAAGACTCATAATTAAGTAATCGATTTTATTTAGATTTCTTCTATAAATTTATATTATTTTTTTATTACACCACCGGTTTTACTTCTTTTTTTTCCCTCTTATTTGTTTGTAAAAAAGGTTATAATAGGATGTATGGTGGGTAAAATTATCTAATAAGTTAGCTAAAAACTTATAAATTGATTAAAAAATTATAAAATAAGAATTAGAAGTTGAGAAATTAAAAATTTATAAGCTGACTAATTAAATTGGAAATGTTTAAGAAATTAACTAATATATATAAAAATGACATAATGAGTAAAAAAATTAAAATAAAAACAAAAACATATTTTAAATAAGTTAATGAGGATAAGAATAGAAGAAGAAAAATGGTTGCTTTTAAGCTAAAAGATAGTTAAAATAGTTTCTAAAAACAGGTTAAAATTATTAAAATAATCTTGTATAGAGTTCATTTTTCTCCAATATTAACACTGATGGTTAGTGATATAGATTTACTTGTGTTTTAGAAATAAAAATTTTGTTAATAAACTATAACTTATAATTTTTAGAAAAAATAACTTCAGTTGAGCTTTTTATATCTTTATTCTTTATTATTAAATTCTTAGATGAAATAAAGACATGTGATTTTTTTTCAACATTAAATTGACTTTATTAAGGAATAAGTTCTAGAAACTTTAGCACATAAATTTTATGTTAGTCCTATTAAATAAAGAGTAAGTATATTTTCTAATAAAAATTAAGTTGAAAAGAATGTGTCGTAAAAGTGTCTTAATCCTATTAATTGTTGAGAACGATAACAAAGGTAATTAAGGGGGCACCTTTTGATTATTCTATTGCAACTTGACCTAATTGAGAAATTATCCGTGATTAACTACTAGTATAATAATATAAAGCACCCATGCATATGCAAACCTATTGGCTATTACCACTATATATAAAGTACTATATAAGCAATTTCCCATCTTGAGATTTTGTTGCCCTTTTAAGCTTGGACACTACTTTTTATCTGTTGGGGTATCATTTTGATTAGCTAGTTAATATGGTGATATCAATAGATTAAGCAAACATTTATTTATGCTTTCAAGACAACGAATTCTGTAATTAATATAGTGATATCTTTTGTTTTTACAAGAATATAGAGATATCTATAGATTAAGCTAACATTTATTTATGTTTTCCATAGATTTTGGCCTTGTTAACGTACGTTTTTGTGAACATTCATGTATTACTCTATTTTAAAATAATTATTATCATTTTAAACATCTTTAGTTTATTTAAATTATTTGTCATTTTCTCTTTCAAAAATTTATTCATTATTTAAAAAAAACTGGAAATCATAAATCATTTTTTAATATTTAATAGTATTAACTATTTTTATTAGCATATATGATTTTCAATATTTTTAAATTATTATACATAATTTCAAATGACAACTATTTTGAATGGGGACTAGTTTTCATAGTCAAAGACACAATCTTGGCTGGGACAGTTTTTTATTTTTCCCTAGTGAACAAATAAGTACATTTTCTTAATGTTAGATGGCCAAAATTGATGATTGCTTGCTTCAAAGAAAACGAAAAATACACATATATGTACGAATTAATATTAAAAGTAAAAAAAGTAACTATTACTTGTTTTGTAAATTAAAACTACTGTAATTGTTATTAATTGATAAGATATATATACTGTACCACAAGTAATAAAAAAATTTGCTTGTTTGCCGTCAAAAATCTCACATGTTATTTCAACTGGCTTTTAATTTTATACCCCCAAAAAAAACACTGTAAAAAAAAATTATTTGCATACAAGGATTTTGTAAAAACGGACGCATGGACACAAATTATCTACAAGTGGATTTGGGCTTAATTATTATCAAATTATTTTAAAAAATTCAATTTAATCATTAAATTTTAAAAAGATTAAATTCATAAGCAAAACAAGTAATACATTGAGCATTGACTGTATCTGAAACTCCAAATCTAAAACTTGGAAGCTCAGGTAACGACCACGTCAAAGACTTTGTCACTGGCCATGACCTTCGTTGCAGACGCACCATTGCTCACAAATCATGAAAGAGAAAGTGACAGCGTCGACCACACAAGGAGACAATATGTTGAATACAGAAGGGGCAATATCGGAATATGCAATGAACATGAGAGTTTCTTCGCCTTTCTTCTTGATGGAGCGAAGAAATTCTGCAGTGTGTGCCCCGCGAAAATTTAAAAAATTATGTGTATTTCGCTAGCACCAAACCGCAAAAGTTGCATTGATCCCTACGCTTCTCTCCTCTTCTTTGTCATTTCGTCTTCACCAAACACACACTACAAGCCTATGAAGCCCCGACTCGCATCCCAACACCGCAACACGATTAAATTCTAAAACATAAGATATGGGATACAAAATATATATATATATATATAAAAGCATAAAAAATTATATTTTGAAAATTTCACAAGATAAAAATTATCTTTTTAAAAAATAATTTAAAAACAAATTTACTAATATATTTAATAAAAAAATCTCACCTAAAATTTTTTTAAGATAAATCATCATAATTAAAAAGATAAATAAAAAAATTGTTAATCCTAATGTATCTAAGTTTTTTCTTTTTCTTCTTGACCATCATCATTGAAAAACATAATTTCTAATTCTGGTTCATCAAGAAATAAATTAGCAACTTCAAGAATTTCATTCTCATCAAGTGATCCAAACTCGTCTCTTACAATGTCCCACATTTTAGTTTCTTCTTAATGATATTATGGGGAATTTCTTGAAAGAAGACGAAGATTACTATGAACAAATACTAGATCCTCTACCCGATAATGTGTCATCTTGTTTCTTTTGATTGAATGAATGAAAGAGTAAGTAATTTAGTTTCTTTCACAGCATGATGATGAACAAGATTGCCCTAGTAACTTAAGAGTAATCTTTTGAAGTGTTGGTGCATAAGCACCATGAACTAGCCACCAAGACTTTGCCTCCATTAGACCTCTATCCCTTAAAGAGTCAATATCATCAAAGTCTTCTCTTCCAAAGTTTGTAAACTCTACATTCACTTGTTTTCTTTCATTATCATCATCAAAATACCTTTTGAAGCATTTCAATCTTTCATGAGTAAGTTCTCCATCTTGGTGGGGAAGAATTCTATTTGAATCTTCACTTTGTCATTCATGACTATAATATCTATGATAAAAAAATGATTATAAATTAATATTACATATAGAAACGTTTGGAAAAAATAGGCTTTATAAATGAAAGAATATAATGTATCACCTTGGGTTTAAAGAATGAGCTAAACAATGAAGATGTGAGCTACTCTTAGTCCAACGATTAATTAATATTTCATGTACTACCTTATAAAAGGTAGATTCTTCACCTTCTCCCTTTCTTTCATGTCGATATATGACTTTCTTCACATTTTCAATCATCGAGTCTTACATTTCATACACCAAATGAAGACAAGTTGCATCTGTATCTGTTTTTCTAAGAACATCATAGATAGGAGTAGTGAAAGAAAGTATATAATCATCCTTATCCCACCAAATGTCATCCAACAATGTCTCTTTCACAAATTTTGCCTTGTTAATATCATCTTCCTTATAAGAAGATCACTGCTCACTAATAACTATCTCTTGAAGTCCTTTTTTCAAATGTTTAAACCTCTTTAGCATCCCTATGGTGGAAGTAAATCTTGTGGGAGCAAGAGCTAGCAACTTCAATGTGTTGAATGAATTTAATGATAATAGTCTCATAGAATGACCCATGATAAAATTTCTAACATACATGACATCATTAGTAATTTGTGTGATCCAACAAACCTCATTATTTTTGTGTGTTCTTGGCTACACATTTATTTTTCAATGCAAGATTTAAGATGTGCATACACAAGGAGTCCAATAGATGGAAGGAAACTTAGTCTATATGAGCAAACCTACTGCCTTACATACAGGTGCATAATCAATAACAATTTGTACTACATTCGAGTGACCAACATCCATAATTACATCCCTCATTTGTACAGCTATGAAATCCCTATCTTTTACCTCATCAGAACAATCTAAGGCCTTTAAAAACATCAATCCACTCTCGATGGCAACCATGAAATTGATAAGATGCCTTCTTTAAGGATCACTCCACCCATCACTTACAATGCTCACACCTTTTTCTTTCCATGTATATTTTATTGATTGTAATAGGTTCTCTACATATCTTTTTTCGTTTGCAAGTAAGTTGTTCTCAACTTATTGTAACCTAGAGGTTGCTACCCAGATATACAATTATTGTTGGCAGAAAAAAAGAATGTCTTTCTATAGTGAGGATTCCTTACTAAATGAAATGGTAGTCCTGAAGAATAAAACATTCTAGCAATTTCATAATAAAGGGTCTCTCTAGCTTGCATATTAAAAGAACCTTCAAGAGTCTTTCTCTTTTTTGGATCAACATTAGTTGTCTCTTGGTTAGACACCGGAAGTAAAAAGACAAATTTTTCTTTGACCTATCTATTCTTAATGCAGCTTCATTATCCATCTTTGTAAGTTTTGCAAGCCTTGAAGAAGTTATCTTTTAACAACTTTTAACTCATTTTCCTATCATTTTTTACAATTGTACTCTTACTCTAGTGTAAGATCCATTAAAAACTATTTCACAGAAATTGCATCTAACTTCAAAATTTCCAATGCCTCCACTTAAACCTTTAATCTTCGAAACATAATTCTATAAAGTTTGGTGTCATCACCTTGTTCTTTAACTTGATTAGAATTACTCATCTCTACAATTAATCAATATAATAAAATAAAATAAATAAGAACACAATGCCCAATTTTAAAAAAACTGAATGGTTAACTATTATGTTTAAAAACTATTATCAAAATAGGACATAAAATTAAAAATTAGAAAGTATTAAATGTATTAGTAGGTAAGAAAGTAAATAAAAAATATTAAACTAAAAATTCTTACGAGCCTACGGAAGATGAAGAAAAATTATAAAAATTGGAAAGTAAAGAAAAAGTTTCAAAGGTGCTAACCTTACAAAGTTACAATGCATTCGGCCAGAACCAAAATAATAAGTCGGAGTTCAACAATCATAAATGCAACAAACAGCAAGTTAGAGTTAGTAACCATAAATGCTACGAAGGTTACAAGCTAAACGAACGACGACAACAACAAACTCAAACCAATAACGAATAGACATGAACAATGAAACCAGTGAAGACGTATGTGAATGAAGGAGTGGCACGACTGGCATGAAGAGGAAGCATTGTTATTCTAATTTGATTTAGTCTAAATTCTAATTTGTTATTATAATTTAAAATATAATGTTTTATCTTTAAGATTTAAAAAAATAGGAAGCGTAAACAGCGTGAAGAGGAAATAATAAAAAATCTAATCTATTATTATAATTTAAAATCTAATCTTTTATCTTTTAAGATTAAAAAAAATATGATTTTGAAAAAAAAATAACAAAAGTCGTGTTTGTTGGCTTCCCGTGTCCAGAATGGTGTCGAAGGTTTTTTTTTTAAAAAAAAAGTTGGACATAGCGAATGCGTGCCCAACACGTGTTCGACGAGTGTCCGTGTGTTGGCATGTCAGAAACAGGGACACTGCTATTCGAGGCTGTGCCAGTGCTTCACAGCTACAAGCCTATCCTGACAATCGTAGACAACGAAGAACTCCTATCTTCTGCTTCCTTTGCTTGTTTCTCGTTCTCTCCATGTGGTCATGTCATCCTAACTCATACTCATCACACCATCGCACTTCCACGAACAACATCACATCTCTCTCTCTTTCTCTCGCTCCCCACAGTTTTTCTCTCCATTCTCGCAGTGCTCCAACATGATGACAGTGCTACTGCAAACATGGCAAACTAAAGACAAATCTCCTCTCCTTCACTTCATGCTTCCTGCTCAAGATCTGGGAGGTGGCTTGTGGCGATTGGGTTGGTGATAGGTTTCGTGTTTTGAAATTTTTTGTGATTTTTAAAAAATAAGAAAAAAATATAATGTCATTTTTCGACTGCCACAATTTGTAAATAAAACCGCTGGTATTTCAATGTTAATCACGTTAACATCAAATTGATGGAAAATATCAAACTGGTGCATTATAAAAGACTTAAAAATCAAATTGAATCTTTTAAGAACCTTGGGATCAATTGAATCTTTTAAAATAATTTGTGAACCAAATTGATAATTAAGCATAGATTTCGAGACAAGGATATGCATCATACTCCTTGATATGTAGGATTCTCAAATATTAAAAACAATATACCTATCCATTAAAATGAAAGGTCTACGTTGAAAATGTAAGAATTCATTAAAACTTTATGAGACTATCAAATCTCTAAAAGATTCATCTAACAAAAATCAAATCACTAAAAGAACACAATTATCATATCCTAAAATACATTAATTATTGCATCACTTTTCTTTTGAAATTGTTGTTAACCCATAAATGTTCTTCTCACCATGAACACCACCGCCACCACTCCATGATCATTGTTATTATCTTTGCCATGACCATCGCAACCGTCACTGTCATCATCGTCATGACCATCACCTTTTGGTATCAAATATAAGCAAAAGGCTGAAATGCAATTGTTGCCCTCCTATTTTTCCAAATTTACGATTTTAGCCCCCTATTTTTAATTGATACATTTTGTCCACTACTTTAAAAAATTTGTGGTTTTAGTTCCTCATTTATAAATTGAGATAGTTTGTCTCTCACTTTAAAAAAACCGTAATTGTAGCCCCATGGCCAATTAGGATTAGATGCAAATAAATACTTAGTTTAGAAAGTTGTGTCTTATTTGCCAATAGACGATAGCATTGAATTTGCATTTGATGAACTAAACAATAGCAGACAGACACTAAGATCTGAAAAGCATATAAGACTAAGTTAAGTGATAATTACTATGCATACTTGGTTTTTGCACTTAAATCACATAGCAATGATCTCATTTCTTCTCTTTTAATGCTTGATTTGATCCCAATAAAGTAGGATTTAGTGTTCTTATAGATTTTGAGCTTAATGAAGTTAATTTTATAGTTTTAGTTGCGTTTTGTAGAGTTTTGGTGTAGGAATATGTTTAAAGTTTGAAGCAACCCACTTAGTGTGCTGCATGCACTTAGCGTGAGAATCCCAACTTATTAGGACATGTGGCAAGCGTTTGGAGGTTGTTGGGGATAGTTTTGAAGGTGTTCAACACGCATATTCACGTTGAGTGAATTGTTTCCTATACCTAGTAATTGGGCCGAGCGCATGCTTCAGGCTTAACACATAGTCAACTTAATCCAATATTAATGTTGCATGAGCGCTTATTATGACATGTTGGGCTAAGCACACATGCCATGATGAAGAAACGATAGTGCATCCTTCTTGGACCTATTTAAACCTCTTTTTCATTGGGATTAAGGCAGCATTGACCTAGGGTTGAGTATGGCAATTGAGGAGCTCTCATCTTCCATTTTCTTTAATTTTCCTCCATTTTTCTTTTTTTTCTCCCTTACATTTGTAATTTTGAGGCATTTCATGACAATGAGAGGCTAATTTATTCTTTGTTGGAGAATTGGTATACTAAGTTTACTCTTATTTAGTTAATCTTCATATTTATTCTGTGTTTATTCTTGTGTTATTACTTTTTTCCATTTTGATTGCTTGTCTTGTGGTTTGATTACCTTAGCTTCAATTCTTTATTTTTATTGTCATTGGAAAATGCTTGAAAAATGAGTTTTGAATAGAGTATCTAATGAATGTCTCATTTAGGGACCGATGGATGTTTGTTAGTATCATTAGTGATCAACCATATGAACATGTTTCATAACTAAAATGTCATTGGGAAGTGCTTTTTGACTAAGATTTGAAAGTGGTATCTAATAGATGTTATATCTAGGGATGAAATAATTAACATTTGTTAGCTTTGATAAACCCTTGTTCTTGAATTCAAGTTGTTTAGCTTGACTTGCTAAGGGATTAGGAGTTGAGTTAAACAACTTAGGCTCTCTCACACGAGGGATCATGGTTAGAGCACCATGGTGGGTTAAGGTAGTATTAAAATGAACATTGAATAAAGAAAACATTTATAACTATTGAGATTCTTTTAATGTAGCCTAATCTCCAACATTTCATTTATTTTTGCATTTAGCTCCTTTCTCTCACCAATTGTTTGTATTTTTGCTCTCTTTTAAATTGTTATGTTTTTAGTTTAGAACCAACTTTATTTTCTGCACTTCTATATTTAAAATTGACTAAGTGTTGAAATTTGATTTTGTTTTAAAACATTTTTTAGAATATGTTAAGTATCACTTGTCCTTCTTCATTTACAAAACCTGTTCTTTTTGCTTAAAGCTTAAATACAATAGCTTTTTGTTTCAAAAGGTTTGTGAACATATTTGATATCACAATTCAACCTCGCTTGTGATTTTTGCATTTACAACATTGTTTTTGAAAAAAAAAATTCATTGGTCTTACAAATTGGTTTTGCTAAAAAAATTCAGAGGTAATCATTCACCTTTCTCTTCTTGAATACACATTAACTCATTTTATTTCTACCAATACCTTGGGTAGTTTTTAACATAATTCCATCCATACAAGATTTTAAAACATTCTCTTTTGCTACTACACTTTTCTTGAACATTTTAATCCAACCACCAAGATTACTTATCTCTTGGCCCAAAACCTTTTGATTAACCCATGACTACTTAACAACTTTTCTTATCTTGTTAGACATTTCCTACAAAATGGGGTTTAGGATTATCTTGTAATTTCCATTATCTCATCTATTTTTTTTTTGTTTATGCCTTTTTCAAATGAACGTCAAGAATCAATATCATATGTTGTGTAGTTAGACTCTTTCCCAAAATCACGTTGCAATCCTTATAAACTCTTTTGTCAACACTTCTTACTAACAAAAAGAAGAAAAAAAAATTGTGACCTTAGACTTCCACTATTACAAGTGATTACATGTTCTTTATGCTTTATAAGACAAATATTCATAATCTTAAAATCTTAAGCCATGGAGAAATCAAGAATAATCTATCATTCCTCGTTTAGTTTTCTAAAACCAAAGTTTCCATGACTACTTGTAATTTGTCTTGTTCATTTACATCCTCGTCTGTGAATTTTTTTTTTCCTCTTGTAAAATGTCTAAAACTAACCCTTTCCAAATTTGAACCAAAATCACCCTAACCACATGTAAATTGCCTTTTTTCTTTTAAAAGATTAATTTAGCAATAACCTTTTTCTAAAAAAATAATATGACAATGTTTTAAATTTTTAAATGATTATTTCACTGACTAAAATTAAGAAAAAGAAAACTAATGTAATGAGACGTGTCATTTTAAAAGATCAACATAAAAATTACTTTAAATCCATTACTATTATACACATAGTAGTATGTGATTAGTACACACGTCAATTGTGGTGAAAAGGTAGGGACTGAGACAGATAGAGTCTGCTCCTCTGATTATGGGAAAAGACAAAGAAGTTTCTTGTTTTGTTTTTCCCACCTATTTATTTTGGAATATTACAATTGAGATATGCTTATAGGATGCTGTTTTGTGCACGTGTAGCGGACCCACCACCCTTTCCTTCATGTATATAAACACCACACGTGTAGTCTCGGATGCCTATTTCAGTCACATTTTTCTTTCTTACATAGAGTAAATCTCTATTTTTTTGTATATATAAAGTAAATCTCTATTTTAATTTCTGATTTGACAATTGTATAAAATGTGAGTTTTTGTTAGAGTTTAACCGTAATAATATATTAATGATGTAAAATAATTTTATATTATAATTTAATTATAAGTTATAATTAGTATAATATTTTAAGATAATTTTATAAAAATTAATAAATATATTATAAATGATATTGTCTGATTAAATGATCTTGTAAATTGTTAATATTTTTTTTCTTAAGAATGTTTCTATCTTGTACAACTTTACACATGTTAAAAGAATATTAATTATCCACTTTCAGTTAACTTTGACTAGTTAATTAATTAATTATATTTTCTCGAAAAAAATATATATTTTCTTCTCTATTTATTTTATAAATTCCCTTTTTTATAATATCTCTTTTTCCAATAAAAAGTTATTGTATAACTAATTGTTTATATTGTATTGCATTTCCATTAAAATGTAACTAGTTCTTTAAAGTTTTTATTTTCAAAATATTTTTATTTCATACAATGTGTGTACCAAAATAAAAGAAAATAAAAACATAGAAAGAGTATTTACAAACATTACATATAATTTCTTATATTCAACTCTCGCCTTTATTCTTATTAGAGAAAGAATAACAGTTAAAACTCTATCAACTTACAAAACTTTTGATAACCTTAACCAAAAACCGAAATAAGAAAGAATTTCAGAATAAAAACAAATACACCTTGACATGTAGATCGCAACATCTTTAAGCTTTTCTTCTAAGTACGATTAAATCATGATGAACAGTGAATGGATCTTTGATCAACTTGAATCTTTAAAAAAAAAAAAATACAGTAAAATTTCCTTAGTTGACTCTCTTGAAGTACTTGAAGTATTCTTTTAAAAATAAAGACGTATCAAGAGTCACTAATGAAAAGAACATTAGAGGATAATTATAATTTTAATAGGAAAAATTGATTTAATCAATTATTAATTATGGTAATCGATTAATACACCAAAAATTCTTTTTTTGTTTTACCTTTCCAGAAACTTGGTAATCAATTAATGAAAATGATAATTAATTATCTCGTTTCAAACAGAGAACTTCTCATGCTTCTATATTTTATGGAATAATTGTTTATCAATTGTGTTAATTGATTATTTCAATACACAAAGAGCTCCTTAAGTTTTCGGAAGCAATCTAATCGACTACAATAAATGTTAATCGATTATCTCAAGCTAGAGAGTCTTCCTTCTTCTGAAACTAACTTTTGTAATCAATTACTGAAACTAGTAATTGATTAATTTGATGTTTCTTGCCAAATTTCAAGTAAAAGAAAGGTTTGGTACTTGCTATAACACTTTGTAATTGATTACAAAACCTTGTTATCGATTATACTATGTTAAACTCATTGCTCTTAAGAAAATTAGAGATCAATCCATTTTGTTTAACATCTTTGATCCTTACTAAGTGTATAAAAAACTTAACCCATACCATATAACATGTCTAGTCTAAAACAGTCAAAATAAATGTCACATCTATTAAACATGTTTAACATTATAAAATTATCAAACAAAAACTTAGACTTAAGAGGCTTGAAACTTTGATCCAACATTAATAAGCAAATAGAGTAAAAATTAATTTATTTTACCCTTAGACGTCAATACCCATTAAACTATCTATTTTTAATCCATAATAAGTTTCAACACATATTTTTTGAGGTTTTGCAAACGAAATAATATTTTTTATATTTTATAACAGATATATATATATATATATATATATATATATATATATATAATATTTTTATATTATATATATATCATTCATTCATAATATTTAAAGACAAAATTAATAATTAAGTTATTGATAAACATATCTATTGTACCAATTTAAAAGGATAATTATAATTCTGTACCAGTTTAAAAGGATAATTATAATTCTCCTTTATTGTGTCGAGTTGTGTGTCATTGTCTATATTTAATATCTCCTTCCAAGTGTTAAGGAGGATAGTGTAAAGGTATTCCAATATTACTCAATATAATAAAACAAGAACAATAATAATAAAATGAATAGTTAATCTTTACTTTGAGATTCTCTCTATATATATATGAAACTCACATCCATGAACTTTATAATATGATGATATTATTATAGCTTAAATATATATTTTTATCACTGTAATTTAGTATTTTTTTTTCTTTTCATCCTTGTATTTTTTTGTTTTAATTATCACAAAATATATTTGGTTTGTTTTTTTCTTAAAGTATTTTGGATATCGTTTTGAATAGTAGAAAAGAAAATGTTATCGAAAATACTTTAAAAATAAAAAACAAACACACAGGCTAAAATGAAAAAAAATAAAAATAAAAAGTTAAATGATAAGAATAAAAAATATATTTAAGTTTATTATTATTTTGGTAAAATAATATTATCTTTATTATATTATTATTATTATGATGATGATATTTGGGGTAGGGTATCAGGAGGCAGAGGGGGTACATCTACGACTCAGGAGCTATTCTAGTGTCTTCTTGACCCGACGATGGCGAGTGAAAAGTTGGTGCTGGCAGTGATCAGGGCCGCGAGGCCAACCTTCCGCAACCAAAACGACAAAATCGCATTTGCCGTTCACTCCTCCTTCCTCACCTCCGGCTATGTCCTCACCGCTACAGGTCCCCAGGCCCTCTCCGACAATGCGTTTTCTGACCCATCCAATGGTAATAAAAAAACGAAAAACACCCTTTTTCCCCCCTTTATTCTTCTACTTCTTTTTTTCCTTCAATTCTTTCTTGTTGGTTTTTTTCGATGTTTGTTGATGCACTGCGTTTTGTATGCAGACGAGGTATCCGTTGATCATTGGAACGAGCTGAACGATGAGTACGCGTTCGTTTACGCGAATCCAGAAAAGGGTTCGGAGAAAGTGCTTGTCAAGTGCCTCGTGATGAACGACAAATTGCTCGTTCATGCTTTTACTCAAGGATCTTCGGAGCCTTTGAGCCTTGAGATTGAGTAATTGATTCTTTTCCCTTTTTTTTTGGTTGAAAATTTAATTGTTTCCTTGTTCTGACTGAAAAGTTAGGGTTTTTGAGGGGGTTTTCTTTGTCGTGTTTGAATTGTGCTTATTCGGACATTTGGAATATTGATTTTTTTTTAATTTCAAGTTTTGGATTTTGGAAACTAGTTTTCTTTGTTGGTTTGAATTGTGTTTTATTTATTTTTTGGGGGTGGGGGTGTTTGGATTTTTTTTTTTAGTAAGTGATATGCACAAAATTTTAGAGTCTTCCAGATTTGGTTTTTTTGTTCTGTTGAATTGTGTGCTCACTTTGAAATGGGATTTGGATGTGGTTTTTGATATATGCAGTGTTGGGGATTATGCTGGAGAGGATGGAGTCAGCAATTATTCTCAGCAGTTCAAGAATTTGGATAAGCTTGTGAAGAAAATAGATGGGGATATCTTGTCTAAATTAGATGGTTCTGCTAAAGCCAGCTCATCAAGTAGAAGGTGAATTTGGATTTCGGGAACTTTGTGTCTGTGTCCTTTTTTTAATATTAACTGGAAATGCAAATCTTATATAACTCTTTGACAGTGAATGCTTCAAGTTTTATGAATTGGGCCATCATATAATTATAAGGAGTTTAAGCTTTTACATTGATAGTGAATAAAAATGATCAGTTTAAAGTTCTTGACACCATCATGCTATTTTTATCAAAATGCATGATTAATGGTGATAGTGTATAACTCAGTGGATGAAAATTTAATCGCATTTGTAGATAACTAGTCCTTATATGAGTATTGAGAGATGAACTAGTTTTAGTGTGATTAAAGATTTTGAAGGATCTGTGTGCAGCTTCCTGTTTTTCATATAGTAAGAATGTCATGTGAGAAAATCTAGCCCTTCCCTTTGTTTTAATTTCAGGTTGTTGTATCAGACAACTGTGGCATTGCCCTTATATGAAGGTTTTATAATATAATGTTTTATGAACTAGGATCCTCTTTGAAAAATTGTCTCATTGTCTTTTATACAGCTCAGAAACAAGTAACAGAACTAGACAAGAGATACCTGATCCTGTTGCTGGATTTGGTGAACCTGGTGGTCCTCCAACGCAGTAAGGGTTTCACATTGCTATGTTGCTTTCACCATTTCATTGATTTTTGACACTGTTCAATGGATTGATTATCTATTCTGTCACTTTACACACTCCTACTGTTGGCTACTTTGAGCATTAATGTCCATGCTTGAAAATTATGAAAGCAATCTGTGTTATGTGACTTTATGCGTGTCTGCAATTATGATGTTCTATACATCATGATCGTTTCCTCTGATCCTATCTAGTTGAAGGATGCCCTGATTGGGCTTGTGGTTCGTATCTGACTCTGAGAAAGGAGATTGTATTACAGAACAAAATTAGATCAATAGACTTAAATGAAATAGCAATTTTCTCACCCAAAGAAGAATTCCCTTTAGCTCCAACATAAGCTAAAATAGGAGATACACATGATGACATGATCCCCCCGCTGCCAAAAGCAACACCTAAGGATGTTTGAATTCTCTATTTAGACAAATCATCAATTTGTTTTTGCTCTCCTCTAATTAACTGCCTCCTTAATTCTTCATTCTAGCCATTCCTTCCCAAGTCATTAAAGGTCTACAAGAATAAACTTGTAGGGGGGGGGGGGTATTGGGTGAAACTATAGTGGCAGCTGGCTTAGTTGAATCCAAGTTCCTAACTTCCTATCAATAGCTACATACTGAGAACTTGTGAGTTTACATGATTTTGTCCAAACCTAGCCGAGTTCACCGAAGTCTAATCAGGAGTGAGTTTTCTAGTGTGTTGGTTGTCTCAGACAATTTTACGAGTTATTCATGAATGTGACAACCATGGTTTGGGATTGGGAAACATGGAAGATAATAGACTGAAATGAAATAGCAATGTTCCCAGGCCTGTAGAAAAATTCCCTTTAGTCCCTAGCTATGACCCAAAATAGGAAATTACACATGACCCTCCCCCCATCACACAGTTGAATTTCTATATCTAGACATTCATCATATCTGTTTTCTCTCTGTAAATAAATTTCTCCCCTAATTCTTTTTACAAGTCACTCCCTGTTATTCCCTCCTAAGCATGTACTTAGGCCTCCACTAATACTTATAGGGACCTCGTACACCCAGATTTAGTGGCAGCTGGGACAGTTGAGTCCAGGTTCCTATCAGTACCACATGCCTAGATGCTTACTGTGCTAAATATTCTCTTAAAAAACTTATTGACCATATATCATATTTATCTTTTGTGTTCAATGATGAATTTCTTCACTGTGAATTGAGTAATGAAAATGGTGAATTCCATTATTTCTTCCCACCTCATAGAAAGGAATAATTTACTGTTGCTTAATCTCTGAGCATACATTTTTGCTGTTTTTCCTTCTAACTGTCATACTTATTAGCTTTAGTGGAACCATCAGTTGCCTATATGCCATGTTGTCTTTATGAATATTCTTTATAATGTTCCCTGCATATGAGTTCTACTTGCTTTTGTACTAATTAATTGTGTTTTGCTTTTGTACAGATTTATTTTCCCTTCAGTTCCCATTGGTTCTGGTAGTGATCTTGTTCCTGGGCCTGCTGCTGGAGTGTTTCCTTCAAGGTATTCTTACCTGCATTACTTTTTTAATCTCTTAACACAATTGTTAATCCCCCCCCTTTTTTATCAAATTCTTATATATCCTTTGAAACTTTCCTCCCTCAATTTCAGGGGTGGTCATGGCATTGGTGGAAGCATGCTTGTAGGTAAGTTTAAAATATTCCAATTTATTTATATAAAATTGTGTATTATTTTTGCATAACCAGAATTGTTGATGCTAAGTTCAACAATGGAAGCAGGGCCTAATGACCCCCGTTGGTTTGGTGGTGTTGGTGGTATTGGTGGAGATCCTGCTTTTCCTGGAGGATTGCCGTAAGTTGTTTACATTTCTTTCTTTTTATTATTTCTCTGAGTGATCCATGTAGCGTAGTAAAAGGCAGTGCAACCTACAAGGCATGCCTTAGGTGCTAAGGCGAGGGAAGGGAAGGTTCCAAGTTCTTGCTCTGAGGCAATGTTACTTCATTGAGGTGTACATCGCATCACTTGTACCTTGACTATACTAATGGGCAATGTGCTTAATAGACCCCTGCCCATGAAAATGAAAAGCATCAACTTTCATGTAATACAGTTCAACTAATGAAGTTACACAATAAATGTGAGAAACGTCACCCACTGCCTAACCAAATTCAACCACCATCAAAGCAAACAGTTACCTCTTTTCTTTTTTCTTTTTTTCCCATTCAACTGTAATTCCACTCTTTACATGGTTTGGAACTTTCTATGACCATTTAAAACATTTATTTATTGATTTTATTATAGTATATTTATGCCACCAACAAGCTTCTGCTGTTTAAGTCTTTCCCTTGATATCCAAGCACCTTTGCTTTATTTGCTTTGCTCTTCAATTTGTTTTCTATTTTCAGTTTCATGCACCATGTAGGTGATTGGTTTGTTTTATTTTCTGTGAAGTTTTCTGTTTTCTTGGTACATGTTTTTTCAGTTGTCACAACCTGCATTGGTTTAAAAATGCCATGTCACCCAAAACATTTTAAAGAACCGTATTTTTTATTCTATCTTTTATATTTTTTTGGTTTCATGCCACAACTGGCATGTGCTTTAAACATCTTTTTCATTTGAAAGTTAATTTGACTAAATTTTATAATTTTTAGACCAAAAACATTAAACTTTATAAAAATGTCATGGTACTTTTTACTTTCTCTGTACTAGTGGAAAAATGAGTAGTGTTGAAAAAAATCTAGAAAGAAATGTCGATGGGGGTAGTATGAAGTTTTTTTTATGCTATTAGAGCGTATCTTTAGTGGGGATTGGTGCCTCTCGCCTCGGGTTTAAGTGCCCCTAGTGCCTAAAGGAGTTAAGGGTTACATTTGCCTTTTACTACCCTGTATCTTATACCTGTGGCTAATTTCTAAGCTTATCTGTGTGTATAAATCCTATGTAAATAGGGGTGTTCCTCCCGGTGCGCGATTTGATCCATATGGACCTCCCGGTGTTCCTGGTTTTGAACCCAACAGATTTGCAAGGTATGGTGCAAGGTCATCATGTATTCCATACAAGTATATTGCACTAATGATGTCATTTACATGTTTAACCCTTGAACGTCTTTTATGTATTGTTGTTCTCTTGAAAACACTACTTTAAACTGTTGGCTGTGGCTTTAGGGAAAAATTGTTGTGCTTGATTCGAGGTTTTCTTCTGAATGCTTGAAATGGATTCAATTATTCGTGTATAAGTATCAAGATATTTCTAAGTAGGTAACAAAAAATATATATGTACACCTTTTCTAACTCTCGTCTTGCAGGAATCCTAGGAGGCCAGGATATGACACTCATCCAGATTGGCAACATTTTCGGAGAGATGCTGATTCAGACTACATATAGTCGTAATACGGACAAGTTGTCTTAAGTCAATTTACCAAAAACAACTTGAGCAAATACTAGTTATATGGACAAATTGTTCTCCATGCGTATTTTCTTTCAGGGCTATTATTAGTTTTATTGGAGGACAGGGAAATATGTTGATAGGATGATTTGAAATTTGTAAATAGTTAAGGATTTAATTACAAATTTGTAGTTTGAATAAGATCTTCGTCCTTATACTTTATTCATAAGATTTTGACATAGGGTTTGATCCCTATCACGAAGTGATATTTATTTAAGAATAAAGTATGTTTTTAATTTTTATAAATATGAAAATGTTTAAAATTCATCTTTGTAAAACTTTCAATACGTTTTTCATTCTCACAAAATTAAAATATATTACTTTTTGGTCAGGATATAAGTTCAGGTAAATCTGAATCTATGATAATGATTTCTTACATCATATATATATATATATATATATATATATATATATATATATATATATCGGTTATGCATGATGTAAAATATGATATTTTTTACATTGATTGTTTATATGTAAAAGTTATATTTATAGGTTTGGTTATTTGAATTTTATTATGGGTATAAAAATAACACATTTCAATTGTGAGGATAAAATACATATTGAAATTTTGTGGAAATAGATTTTGAATATTTTTATATTTATAAAGATGAAGCGGGAACAGATTTTAAATATTTTTATATTTATAAAGATGAAAAATTATTTTAATATTTATTTAAGTATGGTCTTCAAATCTTGAATTTGAATTTCAATCTCTTAAGATGATGCCGATAGTTATTGACTGCAAATCTTAGGTAAATTATATTTCCCGAAAAATGCAAGGGTTCTTACTATGGACTTCTTCCATATCGTCACATAACGAGGAATTATCTGACACCAGGTTTTAATACTATTTTTTAATTGATGTCTAATAGTAATTAAAATAATAAGTAATAGAAAAGAGTAGCAACCTTCAAAATAAAATTGTTTCTTATACCAAAAAATTCAGATATTTCTCAGTAGTGAGTGTGGATCACGTCCCATGCTATTACTGTTATATCCAATATTTAAAAGAAAAATAAAAATCGTTGATATCTAATCTAACATGCTTTAATTCATATAACATCAACCTCAGCGTTCAACCATATTTAACCGAAAGTACTAATCAATCAACCATGTGTAACGGAAAGCCATAGTTTTCTTTTTCTGTGCGAACAAATTTAAAGGATAATCATCAGATTGATCTTCAATGCTGTGTCGGTGACAATTATTCCTTTAATGTCCCAAAGGAATTCTTTCTCATTTCAAGTTTTCAACATTGTCTCTTTACAAAGTCTGTCCAGTAAAGAAAACTATTATGAATGATTAAAATGCTTAGTACTATTGTTAATAAATAAAAATGCAAGATTGGAAACTGCAATGGGCAATCACTTTTATTGATTGATACGTTTGTTGACCTTTTCCTTACTTTCTAGTTTTGCCCATGTGTGGTAGGGCACCCTTCCTTGATGAATTTGTTGAATGTGACTTGCACTAATTCATTTGTTATGAATGGGGACAATGGTATTGTCATATGTGAAAAAGGCACTAGACCTTTTTCGTGTCAGTACATGGTACATAATAACACTATCTAATCCTACCCCATATATTCTTTTGCTACCATTCTCTTGAATTTTTTAGACATGGTTTTGGTCACCATTGAATGACCTATTGAATTAGCTGAATTCTTCTCAGCTGAAGGTGTTAATTATCAATCATACAGGTGTGTTTCAGTAAGCTTTTTTTAAAACCATTTCTAAGAGACGTAAAAAATAAGAAGAAAAAATTAAATTAATTTTTTCATAAGTTAAAATTAATTTTTCATTAGTTAATTTGTAAAAGCTTTCTCATATATTTCCACTAAAAGATGAAAGGATATTTACAAATTGTTAACTAATAGAAAATTAATTTTAACTTGTAGAAAATCTTATTTCATTTTTTCTCCTAAAGTGTTTATAGATAAATTTATCTAAACATGTTAGATAATCTACTCCCTGCTAAGAATATGACCTTTCTTCATTTTGAATTTCATTATTCTATCGAAAGAACTAGAGAAAAGTAAAAACAAAACATTGACGAATTTATTGCTTATTAGTTTCCATCATTTGGCGTCATTCTCCACTTCTAAATGTGTTGAGTACCTAACAAATCACAATCAAATGTTTTGCACCAAAAATATCCATATCAAAATTAACAGCCCCGATTATAACAAGGAGCCTAACAACTTCTATACTATTACTATATGAAGCGTGAAACTTGAGTTACAATAAGTTGTAAAGCATTTTGTTCTACACCAACGATAACTATGTGAAGTCAATAACTTCTGTTGAGCATATGTGAAAGATAGTACACGCCTAAAAAAACATTTAAAAAAAGAAAAATATTAAATAAGTTTTTAATCTCCGTAAATATTTTGAAATTTGATTTTAATATCTATAAGCTTTTTGTATTAGGTTGGAGTCATCCCTATTTTTATAAAAAGTTAAATAATGATTTTGATTCTTATCATTGAATGATTTATATTAAGTGTTAAATTGACTAATTATTATTCTAAATTAATAGTACCATGGATATCTTAATCATTAACTAAGACACCCGTTATTTCTGTCTTTGTTGTTAAGTGACTTCTGTTAATGCTAAGTTTACTAATTATAATCTAAGTTACCATTATCCTGTGTACCCTAATTCCTATCACTTCAATGTGTGGTAGTGGCTAAGAGGGGAAGAAGTTGAAGGAGATGCAATATTAAAAGAGACGGACAAAACAAGCAATGTAAGAGGACAATGGTGAGGTCTTGTATGGTGAAAATGAAGAGGGAGGCATAAAAGATGGCTTGAAATTATGGAAAAAGAAGAAGCCGAATGTAGGAGCAAAAGAAAAGTAAAGACTGAAGGAGGAAGAAGCTAAAGTAAAAGATGAAATACCAGAGAAGTCCGCGTTGTAAATTCAAATCAAATAAGAAGTGCTTATAACACTTCAACATATTTTTTAAAATACAAAATTTTCAATAAATGGTATTTTCAAAAATATGTTGGAGTACAAAATTGTACTTAATCTAAATGATATATGAGTTGTTGTAACTCCCATACATGACTTTAATTCCTACTAATATAAAAATTACAAAAATTGTACAACTTTCAATCTTTATTACTTGGGTTCAATCCTCATTAAATGCCACAATTACACAAAAAAATGTTTCATTCCTTATTTAATGAGTTATCATTCATAATTTTATAATTTTTAATAAATTACGAGTAATAATAAATAATTGAAAAAAGTATGGTAAAAGAATATTTTACCAACACTCTTCCAAATCAAATAGCAAGCCTACCCTGAAATTCCCTCCAGTTTGATGTCAAGTTTAGGGGAAAGATCACCTTTACAATCAACCTAACTACCCATTTGGCTGGAAAGAGACAAGTGCAACATACTCCATCCTATCATTGAAAGTGGAATAATCACATTGGTTTATGATCCAGGTTTCGGTTTCAAACCCAAATTAAAGCAAATATAGGCGTGAGGATCAGTGCATACACTCACTCTAGCTGCGTCAACAAACTGAAATTCCAAATTTATCTTACTATAAAATTCATTGTGAACACAGTACAGAAGAGTGCTAAGAACTTAGAGTGTGTTCCCGGCATTTGTCTTCTGTAAGATCAAAGAAATGATAGTGGCTAGCTAGATGGAATATCGTGGGGGTGCTTTCTCAGCAAAAACTTGTGTGACCAACAGTGTTTCTCCCATGCCCAGGATCAAGAGGTGTGGAGGAAACTAAAACATCCATTATTGGCTACCAGTGGTTGTGGTTTTTCGAGTCTAGTACTTTGTTGATACTAATATCAGGTAAAATTAAAATTCATATATTAATGTGCTGCTACACAAGATTTCATCAAGTGCTTCCACAATCTGAGACTTCATTGTTTGCTAGTAAAAAAAAGACATGTTTCGGATATTCGTAGCTGCATTAAGGATCCAAACATCTTGTTTGTTATATAAATTTACACTCCTTTTTCACCAAAGAGTCTTCTAAACAGCAGTAAAGAACTAGATAATCTTCTATCAAAATAATTTGAGTGTGCTAATTTAAAAATCGCTTCTTAAAATACTAAAACAGCAAACACAGTTCAAATGTACGTAGATATAAAATAATAACAAACATCCTATCAGAAGAAGTGTTGGATAGCAATTTTTTGAAATCACTGCACCAACTATTTGACCCAAAAAAAGGACTCAAATAGTGATCCATCTACCTTTTCCGCTTCCTTAGCCTCAACTCAGGAAATTTAAGAGGGACAGGAAGTGTGGCATACATAATGTTTTTCTGGCGGGAAATTTTGCAACCCAAATGCTCATAGAGTTGTCTCACAGGCAGTATATTCATGCTCAGATCCTTTGCTATATCTGTGTAGTCAGTTCGGAACTCATCAGAGAAAAGCGTAAGCACCAAGACATAACAAATGAGAAGATTAATCTTTTCAGGGGGCAGCCTTTTTGATTCAGAAACAGCAAACATATTTGAAAATTTATGACGCAGAATGTTGGGGATTTTATGGCCCTTTGCACAGGAAAGGGAAAATGACCTCAGGGGATTTCTTTTAAAAACTTATTCCCAATAAGGACCCGTTTTGAAACATTTTCTATTGGGGGTCTGTTTTGTGTAAGGATTTTGTCGAGAAGTATGACGAAACACGTATTTCGCCATTCTTGCTGGTGAAACAGTGCACGCATGTCGTCATTAGAAGTGTCAGCCTACAGCAGTGCAGGGTTCACGTGCACGAAACAGTGAGTGCATGTCGCCAGCCTCACTGGCGAAACACATGCAGTGCATGTCGCCATCCACATTGGCGAAATACCAGTGCATGTCACCATCCTCAGTGGCGGAACACATGCAGTGCATGTCGCCATCCATACTGGCGAAACACCAGTGCATATTTTCACATGCATGCATTTCGCCATCCGTGCCGGTGAAACACCATGCAGTAGCCTTTTCAGAAAGCATAACCTTTTCAAAGCATGGTTGCAGGCGTAGCCATTGTTGTGTTGAAGGTGGGAGCGACCAACTCCATTTAAATTTCGACCCCCACCCTCTCCCCCTCCCCCTCCCCTTTATATTAGATCCTTCTGTGGTGCAGAATACACACATTGTCTTCAAGATTTTCTACGTTTTCTACCTTAAAAGCGAATTATTCCGCTGGTGGTGGTGAAACCCTTCAATCCGGTAATATATGATATGTATATTTGTCGTCCACTTCAATTTTTATATTATTGATATCGAAATTATTTACCATATATTTTTATACATATATGTGTGTAAAATATATTTCTTCTGCAGTTATTTCTTCTGTTGTTGGTGCGTTGGTGTTGGTGAAACTTTGATAATATATTCATCTTGACAATTTTTATATGTATTTTTTGTGTTATTGATATTTAATTTTTTTGGTATTATAGAGATGTATGATATATTTATTTTACATATATATTATGATATTAGTTTATTATTAATATGTTAATGTTATAAAAGTATTTATGTATTATTCTGTTTATATATATTATGTTATTTGTTTATTAATTTTGTGCATATATTAAATTTAGCTTTTATAATGTTTATTATGTTTTTATTTGTTTAGCTTCTTTGCATGTATTTTAATTTATTTTGTATAATATATTTATCGTATCATTAATATTTTTTATATATATTTAATTTAATTTTTTATAAATGTACTTAATTTTATTATATTATGTACAAATATTTTATAAAATTTTTTGTCACTTATTATATTTTATGTTGTAGTATTTATGACATCATCTTCATCAAATATAAAAATTAAATCTAGTCCTGATGGTGACGTGTCATGGATATAAGATAAGCATGTTTTAAAACATATTTGGAATGGGAAAGAAGATAGAAAATTACACATTAGACGAGTTGTCCCCACGTATCAGGGTCAAGAAGAAATACCAGACGAAATTATTCTTCTACCTCGGCAATATGGTTTTTACTGGATTATGAAAATAAGATATTTAAAAATAAATGCGGCATTAATTAGTGCTTTGATAGAAAGATGGAGGCCGGAAACACATACTTTTTACATGAGATGCGGAGAGTGCACTATTACTCTTCAAGATATATCTGTTGTATTAGGTTTTCGTGTGAATGGGTCACCATTAATTGGTCCAATAAACCTTAATTGGACTGATTTAGGTGGAGAATTGTTAGGGGTCAGACCAGAAGAAGGTGAACTTCAAGGTAGTATGATTAAATTAAGTTGGCTGGCTCAGCATTTTCCATAATTAAATAACCATGACGGCAACTTACAACAAGTAGAAAGGTTTACATGTGCATGGATCCTAAGATTCATTAGAGGTATCTTTTTTATTGACAAAGGTAGTAGCAAAGTTTCGCTAAGGTACCTGTAATTTTTATGGGACGACCTTAAAGAGTGCAACACGTATGTATGGGGAGTTGTCCTACTTGTTTATTTATATAGAGAGATGTGCAGCGCCACCGATTATAACATTAAATCAATTAGAGGTATTTGTGTCTTAATCCAAATGTGGGCATGAGAACGATGTACAAGTTTGGCTCCAAAGAGGACTCCTCCACTAATAGAAAATAAACCAGTTGGACATTAGTTGTTTAAAAAATTAGATTTCATTTCAAAATAATTAATAATGTAACTTATATTAATTTATAATTTTTTTAGGTGGCTGCGACGGGGAAATCAACATATCGGCAATGATGATTTGATACTTTTTCGTAGCAAATTAGATATTATGAAACGAAATGAGGTAATAACATTTAAATGTATTGCTTAAATAATAAATAATATTTCAATGAAAATAAACAACATTGGAATTATATGCAGTTTGTGTGAGAGCCGTACACAACAAATGTTATGTGAGTGTTGCTTCCAATTTATTTAGTTGGAAGTGTAGCGTGGTGCGCGGTGATGCCACTAATTTATTTTCAAGTTATTGATGAGACAATTTGGAATGCAACAACCAATTTCATGATGTCTTTTGCAACCCTTTACTATTAATGACATAACATTGAAAGGAAAACATGATGAAAATTGGGGACAACTGTTAGATCCAATGATCAATCAATGGAACAATCGGTTGATTGTAGGGTCGATGGTTATCCTCAACAAGAAGACCTACTGAGCTTTAACTCTAACTATATGGTGTGATATAGACAAAAAACGAAAATGTTTATTGACCTTAAAAATGCAAACACAGCTGCATTGGTTCGTTTGCATTTTTAGAGAGATTGATTAAGACTAAAATCTTACCAGAGTTTTTGTGGGGCAAAACTTTGAAAATTGTAAGTTTTTCCCTAGAAACCTTTTACTCTTGACAAGAAGAAAACCTAGTTTGAATCGTTTTTGAATTTGGGGCTACCCCACAAAAGCTTAGATCAATTTATAATCCTTTATGGCTTGTTTGGTATAGAAGATGAAAATAATTTTGTGTAGATAAAAATAAATAGTGGTGTTTGATAGGTTAAAGTTAAAAGTGAAATAATTTTGAAATTAGTGAGACTCAATGTACTATTTTCATTCATCTCTCTGTTTCTCTCCCCATCCATTCTCTATTTCTCTTCCACCAACCACCTTTACTTTTTACTTTATTTTTCATTTATTTTCACTTTTGTTTATTTTCATCTATCTTACTTTTCTCCATTCTTCTAAATAGGAAATTAAAGATCCTAAAACTAGTTTAATTATGCTAAAGGGTGTGGGTTTTTCTCCTAGGAGGGGTTATTCATGTATTCAATACAAGCATTCTTGATGGTTTTTTATCAAGTTTTTTATCAAGAGAAATATAAAACCTTATTCACAAAATCAATACATAGTTCCATAATATAGAATAATAGTTTGTATGATTGCAATATATTTATCCTACTCGTACTTTACACATTTTGACTATTAATTTCCAAAAATCATGATTGAAGTATTTGTCTTACTTTTTTAATAATCAATGTTTTTCTGTAAACTAAAATTTCAATTTAAAAATTTAGTAATTACTAGAAGAAATATTATTAAGGCATATGTTCTTTAAAAATATTCAAATTATTTAACAATGACTAAGACAACACCTTAGATAACACGAGTAGAAACAACAGCTACAATACATTTAAACTAAACTACTTTACAAGGGCCCAAACTCGTTTTTTTTAGAAAACAGGGCCCAAACTCGTTGATTGATGTAAGTTGTACTACACTAGGGAATTTTCAAGTGTTGCAATTCGGAAATTGTGTCTGAAAAGTACTGAGGTGGGTCAAAATTTGATTAAGAATATAGGATATTCTCTCTTAATTTTCTTTTAATATTTTTTATTAGAACTTAATAATTATGTATTATTAGTGTAAATTTTTTTATATTACCAACTAATTATAAATTATTATTTATATTACTTTTTTACCATGTTTATATTATTTTTAAGATAGTTATTATAAAATTATTTATTTATTATATATGGTAATTTATTATTAGATGATTATTTACATTGTTCTTACATTGGGTAGTGTATAATTCATTTTCTATTTTTATTATTAATTGCATTTTTACATTTATTTTAAAAAAATTATTACTCCTAATCAAATTGCTTTACATTGTCGGAGTGTTAAATAACTGTAAAGCTTGATTTGGATTTAATAATAATCTTTTTAAAAAGTATATCTTTAATATTTTCTTAAGTAAATCAATGTTGAAACATGTTAAGTTATCTTTTTTCCTAATCAAAAGAATTTAACTGATGTTCGTTTAATTATTTAGAAGAGGATAAATAATAAAAACATGTCTAGAAACGAGAAGATTACCATTCATTGTTTAAAGTTTTTTAATTATGGAAGTTTTTTCTTAATCATGTGTCGTGAATTTCTGTTTATGCACTTGTGTTTTCTTGAAAATAAATAGTTATTTCTACAAGCATTTTAAAAAATTATAGATAAAAAATGAAATTATTTATTTCTACTAAAAATCACGATGACATCTCACATCAATTGTGGGGCCATATTTGTTATTTTGTATATGGTATATACGAATTTTTATTTTTGTGATATTTGTTTTTGGATATTAAACTTGTTTTTTCTTGAAAAAATAATTAATTCTACAAATATTTTTAAAAAAATAAATTAAAGATAAAAATAATTCTTTTATACTAAATAAAAATCACGATGAGATCTCACTTCAATTGTGGGACTATATTTGCAATTTTTTATATGGTATAGGATTTTTTTTTACTTAAATATATTTTTGCATTTAAAAACTTTTAAATTTTGTTTTTTTAATAGTCTCTAATAAAAAAATATTTTGTTTTTGTCCTAATAGTTTTAGCTAAACAAATTTAGGGACTATAAATAAAATAAAAAATATATTATTAACCAAAAAATAAAAAAATTATTAGGTATCAAAAATAAAAGTTAAAAATTTAACAGAGACCATGTTTTAGTATTTTATTTTTGTGAGATTTTGTTTGATGAACCCAACTATTAACAAATGAGGGTGCTTAAATGTACATTCTCAATTTAATAAAATCACAAGTATTTATTATAAAAATTTATATTTTATATCTCCTAATTTTGTGTGTTTGAATCCCTTAACTTATTCTCATATGAGAATAAATAGATGTATCATCTTTTTTCAATAAAATCATAAGTATTTATCTTAAAATTTTATATCTCACACCTCTTATTTTTATGTGTTTGAACCCAGCATTTCATTTTTCGATTTTCTTATATTTTTATTCACATCTTTATTTCTATATATGATATTTTTTTATTAAATTTATTTTTACAATAGATTGTCCCCACAAACTCAAGGTCCTAGATCCGCTTTTGCCAAGAGTATTTTCGAGTTGGGAATCAAAGACTAATCCCTTGAGGTACATAAATCTATTTAAGGAAATAGCATCTCTCAATATTTTTTTTCTTCTATATATGGACCATAAACCAAATCTCTAACCATATGCTTAAGGGCAATGTTATTGGTCAATCATACTATGTGTTTGGTAAGACATTTTAGTTAATTTCTAGTTTATTTTTACTAGCTAAAAAGCTTATTTGACTATTTGATAAATAAACATTTTTAGTAATTTCTAGTATTTTTTAAAACGTTACTTAAGTTATATTCAACAAGTCATTTTAACTAGCTTATAATTTTTTTTACTAACTAAAAAACTTGTTTGATTGTTCAGTAAACAAACTTTTTTGGCATTTTTTAATAGCTTCTAACTTTTTTTAAAATGTTACTTGAAGTAGCATTTTTTAAAAGCCAGCTTCTAACTTGTAGCTTTTATATTTTATTTCCTATTTATCGTTAAAATATTTATTCAATTTCCTTGTTACCATTTTTAAATAAGCCATTTTATATTTCTTAGCTACTTCAACTGTTAATTTTATTAAACACTTATAATTTAATAAACTAACTTTTTAGCTTCCAACTAATTTTTTAGTTTTCAAGCTTTTCAATTTTCAATTAACTTTTAGACTAGTTTTGTTGAACATAACCTTAAAGTAGCATTTTTTAACACACTAGCTTTTCGTTTTTTATATTTATGTCATTTTTGTCCTTGAAAATTCATTATATTTTCTTTTTAATATTTTTATTTAAGGTAAAATTTTATCATTTTCACCCTTTTCTTTTTACATATGATAGGATTTTTTTAACTTTTTTATTATAGGCTTAAATAAAATATATTTTTTATCCCTAATATATACCCGAATTTTGTGTTTGATTTCCAACAAATTTTTTCTTCCTTTTTTATCCCTAACATATAAAAGGTTTTGTTTTTTATCCTTGTTATTAGGATTTACCCGTTTATGGGTGACGTGACAGTTCAAAGATAACTTTTTAAAAATACGACTTGTGGCGGTTTTAAAACTCCCAATATTCATTTCAAGTTAAAATTACAATTTATGGCGGCTAACATTTGTAAAAATCAATTCATTTCAAAATTACAATTTCCAAACACCACCACCTCCAATGTTAATCATCCAATAATGCCACCAACTAGCATCCACACGCACCACCATTGCCATCAATAACCATTGTCGTCATCACACTGCTATGCCAACCCTTAACCACTAGATCTGGTTGCACACCAACCCCGCCAGCCTCCTCCGACGTCGCATGCCACCTCCACCTCCAGATTTTATTTCCCACAACCTTTCTTCGACCAAACACTTCTTCTCTTGCGTAGACCCCTACAACATTGTCACACATCGATTGTGCCATCAATGAGGCCAACATGATCTCTATCAGCACTGTTGCGCCTAACCCCCAACGTTGTCGTGCCACCTGCACCACCTCAGTGTCATCGTGTGCAACTCACCACTACGGCTCCGATGGTGAGATCAGGAAACAATGCAACTTTTTAATTAATTAATTAGTAGCAACAAAGTTTTAATTTGAGACCTGTTTTGGAAGATGAAGGTTGAAGAAGAAGAAGGTAGGTAAAGTGTTGGTTCGACTCAAAAGAAGGTCTTCAATTTTTATTTATTTTTTACTTTAATTGATTTTGGTGGTTATTAACGGCCAAAAATGATAATTTTAATTTTGAAACACATACTAGTGATTTTTGAGTCATTACAAATTGCATTATCAAATATTTAACGGACACATCACCACTTAACTTATGATAGTGACCTAAAGCAAATTTTCTCAAATATCAAGGAGCAAATATGAAGAAAAATTTATTAGAGAACAAATACAAAATTTAGATATATATTAGAGATTAAAAACATATTTAAGTATTTAATATATATGATGTTATAGTGATATATAATATGTTTAAGTAGTTTTTTTATTTTTTTTGGGAATAAAAAAGTTACAAGTGTTTAATATATATTTTTAATCAAGAAAACCAAATTAAAATTTGTATAATATTATTACATAAATATGTTGATTCATATAATTTTATATTTTTTAGTTATTTCAATAGATAATTTTATCAAACCTTATGATTGAATAAGATTATTTTTCAATTTCTAACTAACTTTTCAACTACTTTTATCATAGATAAATATATCATATAATTTTTTTTAGACTTAACTATAAAGAACATCCATAAAATTAATGGAAAAAAGTAACTAATAGAAGTTCGTTAGAGTTCTAAAAAGAAAGTGGATTTCTCTTTTGTCATATATATTATTGATTCGAACTACTGGTCTATTTGGTTAACTAGAAGAAAGGAAAATACGGAATGAAGAAAAAGTTTGAAATTTAAATTAGAAAGAAAATAAAAGGAAAAAAATAATAGGTGACATTTAATTGTAATTCTATTTTTTGTTTTTATTTTTTATTGTTATTTTTTAATTATAAAACTGTCAACTTATTTTTATTTTGTTTCCTATTTTTAGAGATCTGTACATGTATCAAATAAAACAAAAAAAAAGTTGTTTTCAATATTTTTTTTACAAATATTAGAAAACAAAAAATAGTATGAAAAATAAGATGCCAATTTTTTAATTAAAAAGTTAAAATAGAAAACAAGATTACAAGTAAATGCCTCCTTAATTTTTTGTTTATAGAAATCAACTTTTTTTCTTTAATTTTATTTTCAACCAAATAAAAAAGAAATATTTCATTATTCATATTTTTGTTCTCTTTTCTCCTATTTTCTCTCCCACCAAGCATAGCTACAACTGAACAAGCTATTCACAACAATTACTTTACTCATTAAATTGGTTTCAAAGATAATGCACTTTTGGCATGCTTTGGTGCTTTAATTTAGATTATATTTGTGAAAATCTTCGTTATATAGCATGGTGATTGATTGATTGATTTGATCCATTGATATCACTAACTGCTTCACTTTTAGTTTTTACCATAGACAAGTTAAAGCTCTGGCTTGCAACCAAACCAACATCCCCCAGAAAATATTAATGCCACTGTCTCCAAAACTTGGATACTTCTCCATTCAGAGTTGTGCACTAGTGACCCACCACTCACTTTGGGTCATGGATTGAGCTTGTGAAAATGACATAATTATTAGTAGAGCTGCATTTACTAATAAACACAAAATCTTTAGTTTTTTTTTTAATTTGTACATTTATGTAACTATTTATCGTCAATATTTATAGCATAAATTACATACAAAGTTTAACTGTTGTCCTTTTATATTCTTTGCAAAATGAAATGATAAATTGATCACATAATCGGCTTCCTATCTTTCTCTTCTTCCCATGTTCATGTTAAATTGAAGGTTAAAGTTAGTAAGAATATTTTCCTTCCAGGTTTTTGCAAGAGTAAACTATGGTTTAATTTCGTAGATTCTTTTGAAGAAAAAAAAAACACTGAGATATCTACATTAATAATTTTTTTTATGATTATCTACATCAATATTTTAAAAATTGGATCTGTAATCAAACCAAAAAAATTGGTCTTAGTCCCAACATTTTTAAAATCACAACTTCGATTCCTAAACATTTAGTCAAAATTGGTGTTAATTCTTATTTTGGTCCTTATAATTCCAAATAATACCCACATTAGATCTGTCATCCACGTGATTATTTTCCATGTCGATAAAAATATTTACAAAAATAGGATAAGCAACCAATTTTATCTATTTTTAAAAATTAAAGGACTAAATCTAATAAAAAAAATTAGAGACTAAAAGTAAATTTGATAAATTTTTTGAAGGCTAAAACATCTTTTTATATATATATATATATATATATATATATATATATATATGAATAAAAAATAATATTATAAAATTTATAATAACTCATATTTTTGTCAACCAAATGAGTTGGACTTGTTACAAAAGCTAAAACATCTTTAACTCTTTCTTTTACTAATTTAGTGTTAGAAAACAAAATTAAAGATAAAAATTGAGCTTTGTTTCTCTACCTGTAAGTAATTAATCCACATCCATAGTGAAACACAAGATGAAAATATATTAATCAGGAATTTCCACACACTAATAAAAAGGTTACATGCCGTTGTTACTATGCCACTGCCAATTATATCGATCAAAGACGGGAGAAAGATGGATCACAAGTCTTGCTGCACTAATCTTCTTCTTCGCTGCTATGTTGGGTCGTTTTTGAGTCTGAGGCTTATTATAATGACACCTGATAATGACGAATAATTAGAATATATATTATGACCCGATTACCATCATATAAACACATATATATGAATTAGATGATTATGACCCGATTGATAAGGCCATGTATGCCACAATTTGTCCAAAGGGTCATGTCACATGTCATGACATACGTCATGATATACCGTATTTTTTTCTTTTCCCACCCTTTCTTTTCAACCATTGTGAAAAAAAACAATGTTATTAATAGATATAATAAATCTGTTCAGCCATCAATTAAAATTATAAAATTACACAAGCCCCTTGTTGCATTCTTACTTTCTTTTTCTTTTGCATTTAGAAAACGGGTCATTGTTTTGTTTCTTGTGCCTTGCAAAGCTAACCTATTGCTCTAGTAACTTATAAATCCCATTATTAGCACTTCATTCTCTCTGCTCATTTTAACCCTTTAGTTTATTAGTTAGACTTAGCTAAGATTAAAAAAATTAAAGAGTCTTGGACTCTTGTTCTTCATCAAGATCTTTATGACCTTAGTTTGTCTTCGTCAAAACTCTTTGAAACTCAGAAATGAGAAGTCATGTTCAACAAAGTTTTCATTTGGTGTTGCTTTTCGTGGTTTAGCATAGCTTAAATGGCAACTTCGCATTAGTATTATTTTATTGTTGTATTTATCTTAAAAGATAATTATTTTTTTCTCCAAAAAGGGGAGAGGAGTTTAAAGAAGCTTGATTAAATACAAGAATACTTGGATTGTGACAATTGAGTTTTTGTTGTAGTTTAAGAATCATAGTAAAATTTGTTACAAGAGAAAAAATATAATAAATTAGGGATTAAAACCAAAGAAGCCTATATTTTTAAATACGAAATATATTTAAGCCATTTGAATTCGTACTATTTTTTACATTATACCACATCCTTCTCTAGGTGGATTTGCTTGTTCAATATTCTTCAAAAATATATAGAACATTAGGTATGGTCCAATGTTAATTATATAAATGAAATAAAAAACGGGTTTCTGTTTTCAACCCAATATCAAATTACCAACAACAATCGATATAAGTGAGAATTTAGTCAAATAATTAATGAGTTAAATTCTGATTTTGTGTATGAAATAAATTATATTTTTTAAAAAATATTCATCTTATAGGTACTCATGATTCCTAACAAGTTATTTCATATGATCATTATAAAGAAAAAAACTTAATATCTAATTCTTGAATTGATTTCTTACAAAATACTTTCCTACAAGATACATAAATTACTCTTAAATTATATTGAGAAGTATTTTCTTTTTATCATAATATTGGGATAAGATATTTACAAGCGTTACTAATGATTGATTTCGACTTTTTATTCAACCATTTTTAATAAGGTATTACTTCCTTCATTCATAATACTTAAATGTAAAACTTTGTTTAAAATATTAGAATTTATTTCTATTCAAATAAACACTATGTTAATTATTCAAAAGTACCATAATTATTCACATGCATCCAATATCAGATTAAATATTTGATTCAATCATGCTACAAAAATTTAACTTTCATTTCGTATATTTATTTTGTTTGCTTGTGAATAAATAACCGTAGGTGGTATATATATATGTCATTATCATGCGGTGGGTGATATCAATATTAAAATTTAAAACAATCTCTCATAGGATTAAAAAATACTTGTGCATTATGGAAGAAGGCATATACAGATGGGGAACTGAATCATTTACACATAATATATGCATGTAGCACCTATCATTTGTTAAACAGCAAATCAAAGCATAACATATTGTTTTTGGATGTACAAGGAAGCACCGACTTTTTAAATTCAGCAAGCAAATTTAACATTATCTAAGCACAACCCAACAACGTTGTTCATGTAGTGACCTCCAATCCTTTACTAATTCCCTTTAAATTTCAATAATTAACTTGTCCATTAGCATGCTTATATAGTGATCCTTGGCACTGGACTTGATGAACGCTTTGCTTTTGTTTTTTGTGGAATAATACTCTTTAATATTGTGTCAAAATGATAACGAAACTTTCCGACAAAAAAATATGAGTGACGATGAAAAAGTGGTTTGGGAACAAATGAACTCATCTCAATTATGCTTCTTAATATGATTTTAATAATTCAAATTATAAAGATTAATTTCTTTATTCTTTACGAGCTTAGAGAACCACATATTTATTTGTGCTGACTGCTGATTGTTATAAACAGGGATAAGAACAGAGTCGGAGATCTTGTCTCTTACCAATCAAGAATCAAAATGAAACGGATTTTCCTTATAATAAAAAATAAAAGTAAACGAATGTTGCAAATACTAAGTAAAAAAAAAAAAACCCTTGAATTAAAAACTTATTTGTTATTTTATATATATATATATATATATATATATATATATATTTAAGGCTTAAATATGTTTTTGATTTCTGATATATATTCGAATTTTATATTTGATCTCTGATAAATTTTTCTTTCGTATCTATTCCGTGATAAAGTTTTATTTTAGATCTTTATCATCAGTTAAGTGATGACATGTTTATTAAGTATTTGATAACGCAATTTGTGATGACTCAAAAATCGTCATTATTTATTTCAAAATCAAATTTAATTATTCTAGTGATTTTTTAGAATCAATTAAAATAAAAAATAAATAAATCAAAACACTCCGACGACCCATGATCACTTACTAGAACTTTCTCTACTTCTCCTTGTTATACCTACCTTCCCCCTCCCACACTTTCTTTAGTGTTGGGGCTTGTGTGAATGAAATCTCAACAAACTCACTCACCAACCACATTCCACGTAGAAACACATGCAAAACTAGAATCACAAAATCATAATCAGTTATGGGATCCTTTAAGCCCTTCCATGTAACCTTAAACCTAACCCCCAATTTCTCTAGCTATCTCGACAAAACCCTAACAACCGTCACAAAACTCCTTAAATCCTCGTCCAACTTCTCAATCCTCTCCAGCAAGTTCACCTCTAACCCGCTCTTCCTAGTCTCCATACTCACATGCCTCCATTGTCGCCTCCGAATCCACGTGCCAACCAGAACCTTGACCACACCGAAAGGAGCAGCTCTGGTATTGATCTCAATGATGAGCTCGTTCTTGGAACCCACAACCACAACGGTGATAGCAGAGGCTATGGCGAAAGAGAGCTGCCATAAACATTGATGGTTTTAAATTTGATTTTGAGACAAATATTAACGGTTTTTGACATGCCATAAATCGTGTTATCAAATATTTAACAAACACGTCATCACTTAACTGACGATATAAATCTAAAACAAAACTTTTCAAATATTAAGGAGTAGATGCAAAGAAATAATTTATCAGAGACCAAATGTAAAATTCAAGTACATATCAAGGATAAAAAACATATTTAAGCCTACATTTAATTACAATCTTATCTATTAATTTTTTTGTTTAAATATATTTTTTGTCCCTTAAATTTGGTTCACTCTCAGATTTGATTCCACAAATTTAAATTTGTTTTTTTATTCCATCTATTTCGAAAATTACTATGTTTATTCCTTCCCTACCGATGTCGTTAGTCATCTTGCTTGTGTGATAGATAATGTAATTTTTAGCTATTGTGGTGGCTTTTAGTAGCTAGAATCTAATTTTGAATTCAAATTTTAAATGAATTTTTAACGGTTTTAAACCATCATAATCAAGCAAAGCACCAAAAAAAGTAACAAGAAAAATCAATGCTTAGGAAAAATTGACATCAACACGCTCCAAATCAATGCAAAAGGGTCAAAATCAATGTCTCATGTATCACTCCTTTCAAGAATTTCTTCCATAAACTTAACTATACAATACCCTTTGTGAATTCCCTTGATTTGATAAGTACTGCCTCTCTTGGCTTTGCTTTCGGCATCACTCTCTTCTGCTAGCGCTAAAAATCCTCGGGTGAAGATTCTTCTTCTTTGACATCAGCAAGTGGATCCTCTTCATAGGTTTGACTTCATTTAATTGCTTGTGCTATTGGGTGCCCTTCAATATTGTTCAAGGAGAGTGACATGAGTGGGAGGCTAGTGAGGGAGGAGAGACACTACATGATTTAGTGGTGGAACGATGAGAAAATATGGTTGAAGGGAACAAAACACAACATTTCATCACACTATTGTAACTCTCGAAGGAGTCATGATTATGTTTGTATCCTCATTGTTGTTCCTATTTAGATTATTGTTCCATGAGATTTATGTGAGTGCTAAGAGAATCCCTAGTATTGTCATAATCTTTGTTGGGGAAAGAGAAGTCATGGTGAACAACTTAAAGAGTATTGGTGACCATGGTGGGGTCATGGTAGGAGATGAGGTTGGCCTTGGTGTTCTTCTAGGGAGGACTCAAGGTAAAGGTGGAAGATATAGCAAATTGCGGGGGTGAAAAGGGATAGTGAGGTTGTGGAATAAGGGTGGCGACATTGCCAATGTTGCCAAAGATAAGGCAAGCAACACATAACGAGAGTGGGGAGGAGGGAGAGGCCATAAACATAACATTAGTTTTTCTTTGTGTTTTAATTTATCTTGCTTATATATTGGTAAGACACATGTTTGCTTAGCCTATATAGTAAGTGTTTGATAGATTGATTCATTACCTTAATTTTGAGAAAAACAATAACCTATTGATTGGGTTTACTACTTGTTTGATCAATGTGCTTGTTGAAAAAGAACTAAACTATTCCAATATTTTATAGCACTACTAAGGTTCAACATCATCCTTGTTCTTCTCCATTGTAACTTAGGGTTCATAGTGAAATGTGCATATTAAACAATCTAAGGCTCTAGAATCTTTCTAGTTGATTACAATTTCGAAAGCAAATTAACCTAAGATATACTATCATCCTATGTTCCCTTTCAAGAAACAAAGGTCAATTAGACTCATAGGCTCTTTGATGATTCATTTGATCCTTAAAGAATTAAACATACTTTAATTCATGATTTAAAGGATAAGTTATTTTTTTGTGTCCAACATTTAGGTTCACCTTAATTTTAGTCCTTCCCAAAAATGCCTAAGCAAAGGTGATCAAATATTTCACATAAATAAGCTCAATAAGAAAAAGAATCAAAAGACAAGGAAACAAACTTACATATAGAAATAAAAATCACCCATCCATTAAAAACAACAAAGGCTACTCTTGATCCTAAAAGCAAGATGACTACTCAATCACAATCATGTAGAAAACCCAAGAAAAAACAAGAACGACAAACCCAAAATCCCAATATGGAGGAAAAAGTAGAAAATAATATCCTTCCAATCTCAACCCTTGAGTCGTTGCACCTTATGATCTTTCCACCTTGTAAATAATCCCTAAAAGATATGTTTAAAACCTAGGGGTGAAAAGGGCTTAAGCCCATTCTAATTTGGAAAGTAAAAATGCATAAAATTGAGCCTGTAGCACCCCTCGTTGTCATGATGCTCCCACGTTCAAGCCATGAATAATTTGGGAAAGGTGTCTTCACGAAATTTGTAGGTAATTTTGTCTTTGAAATGTAGGCAATGGTATGACGTTGTTTCAATTCTTACAACTTGAGATATGCTCAAAACATTGCACCTATGTCAAGTTGTTTGGATAAAACTTTACTTTTGACTTCAAGCATAATTTCCTCCATGATCCTTATTGAATCGAAATTGACGAGTCTCTTCATGAAAAGTGCAAGTCTTTGTTCGGTCTTTTCTTAGACACCAAGATTACCTCAATCTCATCACGAGAGCCCAAACTATGATTACTCCATTTCTTTTTACTCTGCTTTTGGTAGGAGCTCGACTTCTCATTGATAACAATTACTTAGATTAGACTTTGAACAAAAGTAGAACATTCACAAAAGTTGTTTAGATAGGACTTATGTGTTATCTTTAATAATCCATGAGAATGGTTTAAGTAATTATCAAATGCAAACGAATTAAACTATGATTGTTGATGGTAGATACATGAATTCATGCATGAGTCCACAATTGTCATTATGAGTAAGCATTGTAGGTAAGTTGGAGCTTGCTTAGAACCTTCAACTTAGTGGAAGAAGGTTACTATAGGCTAACAAGAATGGGCTTTGAAGATAGGTAGACGGCTGGTTTCACATTGAGGCTAAGGTCATTGCAGATTTTGTGTTGTGATAAGTCACTATTCTTGTAATTAAACATATTGTAGTAAAAGTATTTTACAGTTATTACTAAAATATATAGTAAATATATTATTTTATATTTTTTACGGTGTACTAATTATTATGAGTATATTTACATTATTAATAAGTATAAATTATACCATTTTATATATTTAATAATAAGTATAATATTTAATATTTATAAATTTATATGTAATTTTAATTCCCTTTAAGTTATATATAAGTTTCATATATATTATTAATAGTGAAGTTGAGCTAGTGGTAGAGTGTAGGGGGATTTGAATCCCTCCTCTACAACATTGAGACTTAATTTCTCTATTACTTTTAGAAAATTCAGTTGGCACAATTAAAATTTAAAAGTTTAAAATTATATCATTACAATACCTAGAAAGTCAAAAGTGTATAATAAAGCCTTTAGTTTGTTTTTGTAATTTTTAAGATTATTTTTTTTAAAAGAACAATTGTTTCCTGAAAACTCAATGTTGCAAAACACTGCATGAACTTAATTGAGGGAGCTGAGGAGGTGGGGGTGCTTTCTTTGTCATTCCTAGCTTCGTATGAACCACCCTAGTGGGGTAGTAGCATTATAATTGAAAGCTTTGCAAAAATCCAACCACATTTGAAGAGACATATGGCTCGTGTTCCTTTATAATTCTGGTCCACCTTTTTAATCACTCTTTTTTGTGTTATATCCTATGCTTGATTATTAAAATATTAACCGAAATGAATACATACAAAAAGAGAAATAAATGAATCATGGTTTTGCATTAGATGATGAGAAGCACATAGAGGGCCACCATGTCCTTATCTGCATGGTGGGGGAACTCTGATGGGGCACCACCATTTCCTGATCTCCCTTCTGCGAAAGAGTCCTTAATTTTTCTCTTCTTTTTCATCTATAATATTTTTTCCACTTTTATTAGATTTTCTTTTCGAATTTATCATGAAAAAGTAGGATTTGCTCTCCACATGCATACTAATACAGCTAATAATGCATGACGTATAAAATTATAAAATTATTTATCGACATTGTAGCCAGCCACCCATCTTGTAGTGTTTGATCACATGCATATATTCGTGCACGTAATTATTGCTATTTTCGATCATATTTAGTCTAACTTATTTCGGAAACAGTTTTTATTTTTTTTAGAAAAAATAATTTCAAAACTAATTATTTTCAAGCTAACACTTAATGGAAACATATTTTTACTGTAGATAAAAATTTAATTTTAATACATTGTTAGTATAAATTTTTTACACTATTAATCAATTAAAATTCTCTTTAAAATTGCCTTTTAAATCAATTATTAAAAAATCAATAATTTATAATATATTATCATATATGATAATCTCTTATCAAATGATATTATAAAGAAATTTATTTTAATTAAATTTATTAAAAAATTATGTGAGGAAATGTTAAAGTTATTATTTTTTCTGTTAATAACATATATAATAAAATGTGAAGACATTCTCATACTACCGGGAATGAAGTTAATAACATATTAAGTTGTCTACAGTAAAAAAAAAGAAAAAGAAAAAACAAATTGGATTGTCACTAGACATTCAAAACAATTACACATGTTCAAACAACAAGTAATTTTATCTAGATACGACTACTTAATTAATTTTTAAGCACCAGAAGATCTTTTTTTAAAAAGAAGAGTAGTGAAATAAGTGGATTTAAACTGACATCTATAATCTATAATAATAATAATAAAAGAAAATAAAAGTTCACACTAGATTTGTTAACTATTTTCATCAATTTGGTCAAAATTATTTCTTTTTCAGGAATAATATACATAACTTAAGCATTAATCAAATTAAGCCTTATATTTTAGATCAATTTGAGGCTTATCTTATTGGATCTCTCAGATAAATGTACAACTATATAAGTAAGTCAAAGTTAAGTAAATCATTACAATAACCTTTTTATGACATCGTTGGTAGATCAAGCTAGATTAGCTTTGGAAATCAACGGCTGAGATTGTGCTTTGGTAACATGTAACTCTCTTGTACGAAATCATTATCAAAACGTAATTATGGGTCATATGCATTAATACATGTCCACATCATGCCAATTGCTTATTTGCTTCGTGAGAGGTGCTGTTTGTTTTACCAAATCAAAATTTGCAAAACAAAATGATCGTGAAGAGAAGGATACGTAAGCACCAACGTCAACCAAACTAATCATTGTGACAAGGATATATCTTCATGCAATCCAAACTTGCATATATATGAGGTTGAATGGGTGGTATATATGACTTTCTTCTAATGTTCTTTACTTCCATTGAAATTGTATTCACTTACGTCTTCTCCAAAACAACGTATGAAAAACGTTTTATTGATAAATTTAAAATCAACTAACTTGCTAAAACTTTCAAATCACGATTTAGTTGAGTGATTGGTTAAGATTGTTTCAAACCAATATATTTCTTTATTTATTTTTAGAAAAAATATAAAATAATAACAATCATTTTCAACATTAAAAATTATAAATATCAGACATAAATTCATGATATTATCTAATAAAATTATCATTTTCTTGAGTAATATTTATATCAATAATTTATGGATCCCATACTAATTAGTAAGGGGTTTCACTCTAATTTTGAAAATCGTCAATCGATCATTTTATTTTACATGTGATGTGAACATAATGACCAAAATAGCATAATAATAATAAGAGGGAAAGCACCAAAAAGAATATTGTCCCACCACACTCCTTGTATGTTGTTACGAGAAATTCATACATCCCCGTGTTGTAAGAATTTTTTTAACTCACGAAAATCTTCCATTTTTAATTTTATATGTCTTCTAAAATTTTATATTCAACCGTCTAAAATCAGTTATTAAATTTTGGAATTGATAAATTTTTAAAAGAGGATTCTAGAATTTCTCACTCTCTACTTGTGCATTAATTATTGAATAGAACTTCTCTTTATATATAGACATTTTATCATTATTTCTTATTACAGCACGTGACTCACTCAAAGGTTGTTTAACAATTTATTTATTTTCAGCAGGTCACTGCTCTTGATCAGTATTAATTTTTACTATTTTTGTTTTCTCTTAAAAGTTAATTTTTAATATATTTCATTATCTCTAAATAGTAGATTACTGGATTTCATTAATATTTTTTTACTATGAATTTATATTTAACATCTTGGAAATAAATTTTAATCATATAATTAAGAATTGTATTAAAAATGAAAGAGAAGATTGGTTTTTTTTTTCTAATGTAGAGAAGATTGAATTATGACCAAAGGAAAGAAAAACTAGAGAATTGCCTTTTGATGTAATTTATGATTTTAATTGATTTTTTTTAGTCGCTTAATCATATGTACAAATGTTCCTTATATACATGAAAATTATGACAAACTTAATTAAAATAAGAAAACTAAACCATGTACCTATATTATAATTTACAAATATCAACTAATTAACCAATTATTTCAACTGCATCAATTATTAGATTGATAATTTAGGATTGAATATTTGTGATATTCCTTTCCAAATTGTGAATGTCAAGCTTTCCTAACTTGGAGTGAAGGTCATTAAAGGGACCAAGAGCTAATGGTTAATTTAGCTATAGCATCTTCAATATTAGATATTTAAGAGGTTCTTAACTCTAAGAATCCAACTAGGATGTTGTTGATAGTTGGAGTTTGTCACCAAAGATATTAAGTATATAAGTAATATTTTTTATATATAGTGTTATTATATTCGATTCAGATAGATTAATTCAACTGATCTACTCGAGAATTAAACACTTAATTGGTTTGATTTATCTAAAAATTAACAAAGATTTTTTATAACATATAAAAATAAAATAGAAGATGGAAACAGATGAAAAAAGAAAAAGAAAGAATTAACTTACAAAACTATCTTTTGGTGTAAATATGATTAAATAGACTCTCTCACTTACTTCATTGTATAGATGACAAATTACAACTAGCATAACTATTGAAAGAAAACTGAAATTATCTATATTGAATTTAAATATATCATGAAACGAATTAACTAATTGTTTAGCTTTATTAACCGAGGAATTTAAAGTCTATGTACCTTATATTGTCCATGAATTATTAATCATTATTTGAATTGTTTTAAAATAATTATTTAAAAAATTAATAAATTTACTATACATAATGGATTATAATTAGATAATTGTATAATTTTTATGGATTATAATTAGATAATTGTATAATTTTTTTTATATTATCAATGCATAACCTTTTTTCTCTTAACTAATTAGTAATTTGGAATTATATATTTGTAACAAATTGAACACATGTAGAATATAATCCACGTTGTAACTTTTTTTTCAAATTTGAGGATTAAGTTAAATTTTTTTTTATAAGATTGTTTCAGCTTAATTAAAGGTTCTGAATTTAAGTCTTGAATGTGCAATTACGTTAAATACTTAAAAGAATAATTTTATTACCTATAATGATCAATTCTACCTAACTTGAATAAGATTTTATCTAGAAAATGACACCGTTGATGTTTAAAATCATAACAAATATGATTTAACTTAATATATTTTTTGTCCTTACAATTTAATGTTATTTGTTTTTTGTTTTTGAAAAAAAATTGTTTTAGTTTATTTAAATTATATTTGTTTCACTTTTTATCCTACTGTCACATCACTTAATGGTGTCATGACAACATCATCCTAAAAAATTTACATATTTGTAGGAACTAAAAAATGTTTAAGTCTCAAATTAAGTATTAAAATAAAAGTTTAGATATTAAAATAAAGTCATGAATTAAATATTAAAATTTGTGCATTTAATAATGTGACACACATATCACCATTAATTTTTTTTTTTTTATAAATTCTTATCATAAAAAATGACTTGTTATCGTTGTTATTTTCACCACTATATTATTATATATCATTGCAATCATCATCATTGTAATTTCAATCACTATCATTATTATTATTATTATCGTCACAACCATTGTCATTATTAATAATACCATTATTTTAATTACTGTTAATATAATTACAATCATCATCATTATCATCATTGTTGTCTTTGTTAACACTATCACCACCATTGCTCCACGGCAATGAAAGGTATGAGAAAGACAATAAAGACAGAGCTTGAACAAAAATAAAAAAGGTATAAATATTAAAATGTGGATAAATTAATATTAAAATATTTAAATTTTAATATATAATTTAAAACATAAATATTTTGTAGTTCATATAACATATAAGTTATATGTATTTTGATTTTCTTCCTTATAAATTAATTAGGACATGAAACCTCTACTGACTTGACATAATAACATCCCCAAATTGATAATGTGGGATGATGAATTCATAAGTTTGTTTTCCATATAATCATTTTTATAATAAATACTAACATTACGGATGAAAAGCAAAACACAAAGCTAAAATCATTTTTTTTCCAGAAAAAATATATTTTTTAAAAGGACAAAAAAAACACTAACTTGTTAAAAGAAAAATATATTTAAACCATGTATTTTTTTAATTGATTGATATTATAAACACAAACGATACATATTCATTAAACTCACAATAAATTTTAGTCGAGTAATATAAAAGAATTTAATCTCTATTAAATAATGTTGTTAGAAATTTTAACGTGATTATTAAGAGACTTAATACATTTATTATACGCAATAATTTATGATTAATAACAACAAATTAGATCATCAATACATAAATTATTTATTCATATAAAAACCTTTATACCTGCACTACATTGAATGAAACTGAAACTCTTAAAATAAAGAAAAAGATGGCGGTGAATTTATAATAATAGTATTTGTTGAAAGAGAGGGAGAGATAGAAGTTGCAGATAATAGGCATGGAGGCCAAGCTGCCATCCTCGATCATAAGAAGGTGACAAAACATTGGCAATTTTCACCCCCCACAACACGATAAGCCATGTGATAAATTACATTATATTCTGTCAATTTATTTATAAAGACAAGAAAAAAAAAAAAAAGAGAGAAAAAGACCACAAAAATGGTGTAGAAATTTTGCAGAATAAGACAACTCACCATACCTTCCGTCTCAGCAGGTCAAGCACAATCACACCAACAACACCATTACTGCCTTTTTCTTTTTATCCTTCTTCCTCTCTTTCTCTACACAAACAAACTTATTATTCTCTCTCTCTTAAGCAGCCAATACATACTCACACACACACAGTAACATGCAACTGTGCAAATCATTGGGTTTCTCTGCACAAAACCACCCCACCCCAATTCATTTCACATCATAAATTCACCTCCTTTCTCCACTCTCCATACTCAATTTGGTGAGCTTCTCCCCATAGCTTAACTAGGGTTTTTCTTCTTCTTCTTCTTCTTCTTCTTCTTCTTCTTCTTCTTCATTTCTTTGACTTGTGATTTTCTCTTGACTTCAGAATTTGAGGTTAGTTTTTGCTTGTTTTTTTTTTTCTAGAAAGTTCGCGTCTTTCTGGATTTTCGCTGCGTTTTACCATCTGGGGTTGCCGCCCGATCATGCCTCCGGCGCTGTCGGATCCGCTGTCGGTGACTCCGGCAAGCTCCGACGCTGTTCTGCAGCGATCGGCGCCGCCGGAGAATCGGCGATTCGGTGATCTTAGAGGGTTGCAGTGGCGGATAAATCTTGGGGTGCTGCCGTCTTCGTCTTCGACTTCAATTGATGATCTTCGTCGAGTCACCGCGAATTGTAGAAGAAGGTAAAATCATCACCTCCATAATCATCTTTTTAATAATAATGATGTAAATTTTCCTTAAATCTTATTCCTTTTGGTAAATTATATTTATATGTTGATACAATATTTACCTTGGATTTGTTTTCCCATATGCATGTTGATCTGACCATAACCATGTAGTATTCTATGCTGATTTTGTTTTAGTTTTGCTTATCAGCAGCAGCCAGCAAGCAAACTGCTACTGAAATATGTTTGTTTGTGTGTGTTATGTTGGAGATAAAGTTGTGCAGAAATAAAGAAATTTTTTATTATTTTCATTCAAGAAAAAGCTGACATTTGAAATTGGCATGTATTCATTAGGTTAAAGGCAACACTATTTTATCTTCTTCTGTGTCAATATCTGCCTATGAGTGTAGATTACATTTACAATTTCATTGGTAGAAAATAAAAAATGATTAAGCTGTTTCTTCGCCTGGTACTGAGGATCGCTTGTGTAGTTTATGGATTCAGTGTTTTCCTGGCATTTTGATAATGTGTTTTTTGTATCAGTTCATAATGAAAGGACATTAAAAGTGACTGCTTTATATTGTCAGGTATGCTAGCTTGAGAAGGCGCCTTCTGGTTGAACCACATGTTCCAAAGGATGGAGCTAATTCACGCAATCTTGTCATTGACAATCCACTTTCACAGAATCCAGGTAAATCTAAGATTTTCTCACTCTATTTCAGCATCTTACATGGAGTTAAATCATTAACCTAATTATGGATCCCTGATTTAGCCAACGTAGTTTCTAGCATGTTTGATATCTGGGCTGCTAATGTGCACTATAGTACACTATATTCAACCTTATCTCAGTTGGCTCAGCCAGAGCCTCATCATGTGGAAGTCATATCTGTAAAGTGGTTGCTTTCAGATTATATATCTATTGCTTTTTTCTAAGGATATGTATACATAAATGAAAGTTTATTTTGTTATGGAGGAATATAACGGTATGCCCTGATTATTTTATGGAAATTCAATGTGTGAAGGTTAAGATAAAAGAAGAAATTTGTCGTATATTATGTTGGAATTCTGTCTAATGAATTTCTAACGGTTAGCTATCTTTGTCGCTTTTTGGTACGAACAACTGAACTTGATCTGTGTTGAATTTAATTTGGCCTTTATATGCAGATAGTACATGGGGTCGCTTTTTCCGCAATGCAGAGTTGGAGAGAATGGTTGATCAGGATTTATCACGTTTATACCCAGAACATGGCAGTTATTTTCAGACTCCAGGATGCCAAAGCATGTTGAGACGAATTTTATTACTGTGGTGTCTCAGGCACCCAGAATGTGGTTATAGACAAGGTAAATTTCTCAGCCAAGCAATGGTATCAAACAATACATCAACTTTAATTAAATTTACCGTCATTTTAAATTTTCTTTCTCATTTTCATGTGCCATATTTTTCTTCCATTACCAAATAAATAATAACTTACCTTTATTTTATGTATGCTTTCTCATTTTGTGGCGTTTGTCAAATTTTTCCTTCCAATTTCCAATCTTGCATAATTAACAGCAGAGCATCCAATTGAGTTAGACTACACTAATCAGAAGAATATCATGATATGTCTTAACGGTTATCTATATCATGTTTAAATACTAAAATGATACATAAGGTAAAATCGCTCTTGGCTATGAGCGGTGGGGTTTACTTTATAACGTTTGTATCATAAATTTCTTACTGCCAACTGCCCCAAAATCTGTAAAGATATGTCTGAATTTTACACCAATAACTATCTGTTTATTGTCATGATATGCCTTTAATACATTACCTGCATAGTCAAGTAACAGAGAGAAGTGATCTAGCATCAACTTGCTAGATGACAACGATGGTTTCTTCATTTTTATTGCAGTGTTTTTTTAATATTATATTATATCTCTTTTGATAATTTTATCTTCAAAAGTGATTTTACTTTACTATATCCAATCAAAAACAGTTCTCTTAAGCTCACTTTTAAAACAGGACAAAATTTAGATCCTTATATTCTCGCCAATGTTGACAAATGGATGTTCTTTCCATAATGTGTTGCAAAATTTTAAATGAATATTCATGTGTCATTATTTTAATTAGAGAACTTGATAGCAATATACAGAGTTTGATCTAAGTTTTTTTCCCTTTAACGTATCATTTCCAAACACAATTCAATTCTATCAAAATCTATTCTTTAAAAATCATTGTTTTCAAAATCAGCACTTAATTGTTCAGAAACCTAATACTTGGTAATGCAAATTCCATCAATTTGGTTTCCTGGCTGTCAGATAACTAGTTTTACTTTAGTATTATATGCTATGAAAATATTGGCTGTACATTAATGGATTTCTTTCATTCACTTATGTTATAGGAATGCATGAATTACTTGCTCCTCTGCTTTATGTTCTCCAAGTTGATTTGGAGCATCTTTCGGAAGTTCGGAAGCTTTACGAAGATCACTTTACAGACAGATTTGACGGCCTTTTATATCAAGAGAATGATCTTTCTTACAGCTTTGATTTTAAAAAATCTCCAGAATTGATGGAGGATGAATTTGGTTCTCATGGAAATGCTGTGAAAGTCAATAGTCTTGAGGAACTTGATCCTGAGATACAGACCATTGTATTACTAAGTGATGCTTATGGAGCTGAAGGTGAACTGGGCATTGTTTTATCTGAGAAATTCGTGGAGCATGACGCATACTGTATGTTTGATGCTTTGATGAGTGGGGCCCATGGTTCAGTTGCAATGGCCGATTTCTTCTCTTCATCCCCTGTATCTGGGTCCCATAGTGGCGTGCCTCCTGTGATTGAGGCTTCGGCTGCATTGTATTATTTGTTGTCTCTTGTAGATTCATCTCTCCACAGCCATCTTTTTGAACTTGGGGTTGAACCTCAGTACTTTTCTCTTCGATGGTTGCGAGTTTTATTTGGACGAGAATTTTCACTTGCCAACCTCTTGATCATATGGGATGAGATCTTTGCATCAGAGAATAGCAGCTTGGAAAAAGGTGCTGATGACTGTGAGTTCAGGATCTTAAGTTCACCTCGTGGAGCATTTATCTCAGCTATGGCAGTAGCTATGTTACTTCATTTAAGATCTTCACTACTTGCAACTGAAAACCCTACAAGGTGTCTTCAGAGATTACTAAACTTTCCTGAAGACATTAATATTGAAAAACTACTAGAGAAGGCTAAATCCTTGCAGGCTTTGGCACTGAGTGTTGATATTTCATCATCGTCACTTTTGTTTCTTGGATTTCATTACCAAAGTAAATCTATATATACTACATCTGTGACCCTTCCATCTGAATCCGTGTCTCCGAAAACTCCACTGAATTTGTTACCCGATAGCTATTGGGAAGAGAAGTGGAGGGTTGCCCACAAGGCTGAAGAACTTAGGCAAGATAGTCTAGAAAAGCAGGTTCCCACTCGGAAAAAGGGATGGACGGAAAAGGTAAAATTCAGTTTGAGACGAGCAAAATCTGACCCTCCTTTGTCAAGGATTCAGAGTGGCAAACATTTTAGGCGCAGTTTGTTGGAAGATCTTCGCAAGGCACTCGGCTCAGAGGAAGATGCAGAGAAAATGCAGCCAGATGAAACACTACGGCAGCATGATAATCCTTCTGAAGCAGTTGAAGTACAACAAGAAGATAGTGTCTGTAGTGGTGACAGCAATTACTTGTCTGATGATAGATCTCCAAGTGGAAATTCTGGCAGTGAGGAAGACTTGTCTATATATTCTGACCCGACTAGTCCCCAGAATGAGGTCAATGATCATGAAATTACCTCAGCGAAAAGTAGTGTTACATCTAATTCATCCCTAGACGAATGCAATGAAACTTCAGGTACCAGTTCACCATTTCCAATCTCCGATCCTCCTGAGAACATTTCTCAGACATCACAGTGCAATACAGAAAATTATGAATGCAGTGAAACATCACATACCAGTCCCAATGATCCACACCTTCTAATCTCCGATCTTCCCGAGAACATTTCTCAGACATCACAGTGCAATACAGAAAATTCTGAATGCAATGAAACTTCACATACCAGTCCCAATGATCCACCCCTTCTAATCTCCAATCCTCCCAAGAACATTTCTCAGACATCACAGTGCAATACAGAAAATTCTGAATGCAATGAAACTTCAGTTATCTGTCCCAATGATCCACTCCTTCCAATCTCTGATCCTCCAAAGAACAAACCTCCGACATCAGGGTGCAATAGCTTTGAGGAAGCAGGAAATACAGTCAATCCTCCTAAAGACAAAAAACAGAATAAGTTGCAGTGGTTTTGGCCGTTTGGACGGAATAATGTTGAGGTGATCTCCGAGAAAGCAGCAGGTGCTGCTGAAGCCGCCAACCGTGGTAGCATTCAAAAAAATACTCCACAACCAGCCTCATCTGCAGTTAATGAGCCTTGTAGTTCTGTTAGTTGCAGTGGAGAATCTGTTGACAAGAATGTGATGGGCACTTTGAAGAATATTGGACAGTCTATGCTTGACCATATTCAGGTATGGTTCTTTCACTCTTCAATGACAACTTATTAAGATATGCACAAATTCAGTCCTTTATTTTTCCCTTATTTTCTTAATTATGAAACTGGTTAAAGAAAATTGTTCTGAATCTGATGTTCCTTCCCTGGTTGCATATACTTGTTTTCCCTGTGGTGCAGATAATTGAATCTGTTTTCCAACAAGACCGCAAAGGCCAAGTTACTGCCATGACAGCTCTCAAAGAGCTTAGGAAAATTAGCAATCTTTTGTCTGAGATGTGAGGCGAATCATGTATGTATATAAATATTGTAATTACAGTTCATAGTGGCAACAGAATTAGGTTCTTCTGCTGCTCTTTCTGAACCCCCACCAAAATTTTGCAGAGAGATATGTGTAAATATATTTATTCTTGTTACATAATAAAGAAACTTATATTATGCCTATGTTTTTTCTCTGCATTCTAGAATGGTGTAAGATGGTTGCAACCAAATACCGGATTGAGTTAATTTCAGATCGGGATTGGTTTGCTTCAGTTTTATTTTGCCATTAGTTTTTGAAAAGTGGTTCTTTCTTGTTGCGTAGCCATGATCAGTGAATTTTCTACAACTGAACTAAGCTCAATGGGTGGGTCGGTTAATGTGTTTGGTTTATATGATGGAAATGGAGAGGATAAAAATAAAAGAAATTTTTGAATTAAAGTAGAGAGTAAATGATGAGAGTTGTATTAAAAAAAAAAGTATAAAATCTCTTTCTAATATTATTTCTCTCTTCCAAACCAAATCAGCCTTAAAGATTCCTTAGATTAAAATATTTGTTTATTTATACATTATGTGATAAAAATATTATTTTGCTAAAATAAATAATGCATCTGAGTTTGTTACACCTGAAATCACCATCCGAAGCTGTGGCTGGAGGCTGGCGTATGAAATTGGTGATGAAGTGAAGATCAGGAATTAAAGCTTAATGAATTAAAGATGTCAGTGAGCCTAAGGCAAGATTTTTTATTGTGGTCTGTATTTTGATCACCGCCACAATTTCATAATTTTAAGGATCTTTTGTTTTTTTAAAAAAAAATTTCATGTGTTATATAAGTTTTATTTTGCTTATAACAAATATTTAGTTGCCGATGACATAGTTCACATAATTTTCAGAATTTAATTTTGATGGACCATGAGAAGGCGAAACCGTTTCGGTCCGGGAATGTGGACAACCCATGAGGATTATGTAAGGCTCATTAGTTTTGGTTGGCATAATCTTTCAAGATTTTGGTTAGCTGAGTGTATTTAAGATAGATGGAAACCGGAGAAGGAAATGGAATAATCTTTCATGTTTTGAATGACTAAAAATTAAGAACAGAAATTTAATTGTGGGACTCATTATAAATTAAGAACAATAATTTCCCATCACGAGCAAAATGAAATGGGAGGGTGGAATAATGTCTCATTTTTTTATTTTAAATTTTAAAAAATATTTTTATAACAATAAAATCTTATTCCACTTTATGAAGTCGACTGCATTAATATAATAAAAATAATAATATTTAAGTTAAATTCAATTTATTAATATAAAAAGTTTATATCATTTATTTTTCCTACTCTTTTCTACTTGTCCAAAGAAGAAGGAAAAAAAACCCTGATGTTCTTAATTCTCTGTCTAAACAACACGTTTTATTCTATTTCTCATTATTTCTATTTTCATGTATTTTCCTCCCTATTCATCATCCATAAAGGAGCTTGCAGATATTATAGTTCATTTGAAACATTAAGGAACTATAAGTATAGCAAGTTTAGTTATATTATATATATATATATATATATATATATATATATATATATATATATATATATATATATATATATTTCCTTTTTCCGTTGAGTCATGTCCAATGCCAATCCAATGTAAGGTGGATTGCATTAAACGTACGGTGGCAAGTGAAAAATGGGAAAACAAACATGCAATTAGACTTGTCAATTGCTCTCCATAACGTTGAACCAACGACTAACTGAGATTGGAAAAAGCATTAGGCGCTTTGAAAGATCGTACAAACTATGAAAAGAAACAAGTCATCAGGAACTTGCAATTAAAAACAGTACTAAGGAAAAAATAAAAAAATCTAAAGTCCCTGCTAAGTAGAAACCTGGGCTCTGGAATCCAAAAAAAAGTGTTTTATCAACAATCCAAATAATGATACAAAAACGGCACCCTGTAGTTGCACCATATCTTCCGCTGGATTATATAGTTGCACCTAACTATGTATGTATTAGTTATGACGCTTGGAACTTCTGATGCTATACATTTTATTTCAGAAAACCCCCTTCTCCCATGTCTCAGGTATAGTCACATAGACCATATGTCAATTCCACAAACCTTGTAAGCTACAAAATATAGTTCAATCCATATGGTTGTGGAACCCAGGGAGAAGGGAAGTGATAAATCCAAAGACAATCATCTGGATCTCCTTCACAATGCCCCACCACTGATTACCACCATTGACATTGTCAGGTTCTGCAACATTTTCATTCTCAACTGCCTGGTCTGCATCATTAGCGGGCTGGTTCCCATTCTCGGCTTCAGGTTGACCCTCTTCCAAAAGATAAGAAGCAAAGTCATTGTGTCAATACGTGATGAAAACTTCAATTGATACTTTTTCATACAAAACCAGTACAATAGGAAAGTGAAAACCTAAAGAAAATTAATTAATAAAGTACAACAATATAAAATGAACCTCATAAGCTTCCAGTAAGACTTCCCTAATTACATCATAAATCACATCAGCTCTATCACTAGTGTTTTGCAAAAGAAACACATGGAAAATCACATGCATAAAATGTCCAAATCATACCTGCTGGAGCAGCATTGTCACCCTCAGGCCTGGGAGCGGGAATATGTTCATCCCTGGCTGCAGGTCTTGGTGGATGAGGAGGTGCTGCTGCTCTCTGCATACCTTGTGAAAGCCATCTTATAATTGGTGTCAAAGCTCCAGTTTGGTATCTGTCACACATCTCAATTAGGAAAAACTACAGCTTCATTCAAACATATACAGTAATGAGTTCAGTAATATTAACTTTACTGCATGGACTTGATATTGACACACATGCACACTCATACAAAATCCAAATAAAAATACAATCCTAGGTATATAAAGAATTGGACAAAGAAAAAGTAAGATGGAGGATTTATACAAGCAGCATTCCCTGGGTTTGAGTCCACAAATGGACAGAACTAGCAAGCAGAAAACATATTCAAAAAAACACAAAAAAAAAAGATGGATAAATACTTACAAATATACAAGAGCAGCAAAGAACACGAGGACGATAAGCCTCTGCCTTGATCCATCTTGGTTAAACAAAAAGATCACAGCTGCCAGCTTCAACATAAGAAACAAATCAATTTGAAATGCAATTTGAAATCTCCTAACAACAACTTGTCTTTGAGGTGCAGGCTGCTGCTGTTGAGGTAGCTGTCCTGCTTGCCCCTGATTTTCACTGGCAGCAGCAGCTTCAGAACTTGGCCTGCTACTGATGGTGACCATGCAGTTACAGAAATCATTAGTTAACATTAATGAACATATTTGTTCACAAAAACAAATAAAACTAAAATAGAATTTTCACCAATAAAACAATTACTAATATCTTTGTTTAAATTTAAACAAGCACTAAATGAAACTAGTGTGAAAGAAAAATATAACATCAATCTTAACCTACTGATAACTTTGAAAGCATACAGAACATCCAAATTAATGCAGGAACAGAAAAGAAAGTCCAACAAGTGTTGTTCATGCTGCCAGTAAATCAGAATCAGGTCCAATTTTCCATGAATGTTTGGATGCCAAATTCAAGTGCAAATGTGACCTATAGGTTCTTTAAAAACTGTCTAATTTCAGATGAATCATGTATACAAATAATTTCATTTCAGTCTTTCTATAGGTAGTCATGATATTATGAATTATCATTACAGTCTGTCAGGATAGTTTTTTATTTATAGTCAGTATTTAGTAACCTAATAATTTATGGCAAAACTTGGCTACAAGTTTTTCTACGCTGGAAGGATGCTCCAACTTCCAAGACTATATATGTATTTATCGCTTGGGAGTAGAAGGCAGACAGATCAAAGAAGTTAAAGAACCTTTGGTGCCTTCTTCCTTAGTTCTGCACTTTGATAGATTCCACTGAATGACGGAATTGACTTTGCATTTCTGCATCTCAGCAAGAAGCCCTAGATTTATAGCACAAACAAGTGTTGTGCATGTTGTCAAATGTGAAGAATGCAAAATCAGGAGTGATTTTCCTTGAAAATTTGGAAGTCCAACCCATGTCCAAACTCCAAAGATGACCTATGAGTGCTTGCTAGAACTTTGAAGCTGTGTGTGTCTAGTTTCAGATGAACCCAGCAGCACATAATTGTTTAGATGAACTTTTCAACAAGAACTTATACAAAAAGAAAATGGGAAGATAAGAGGAATAAAATTCCTCCCAAAAGTTAAAATTAACTTATGCACATCAGTTTTTTAGATGTTCTTTCATCTAACTTCTCTAAAAGCTGAGAATAAATTGATTTTAACTTAGGGGAGAAATTTTATACCTTTTACCTCCTATTTTCTTCTCTTATGAGTGCTTATTGAGAAGTTTTTAAGCTTTTAGGATAGTTAGTTTAGGTTCAGGACATGGTATCAAAGCCTATTTATCAAGTTTGAAATCCTATAGGATGTCTACTTATAAAGTCAATGATTCCTTTCAGCTCATTGATCAGATTTTGAGATTTCAGCAAATTGTTAATTACTAGGCAAGCCGACACAAACACTAGGTGTTAAGAGGCCTTCTTCTTGTTATCAACTACAATTCTGTTTTCTTTAATTTTTTTCATTCACTATGCCTAATTTTCTTGGCAGAGTAGCAGACTGTCTTCACAATCCACCCCAAGCAAATTCCTAATTGTTTCTTGCTTGAGTTTTCCGTAAACCCATCAACCCCAAATCCTTATTCCCTTAGTTACTGATCACATACATAAGTGGCCATCTACCCTTAACCTAATTTTACTTCCAACTTCCAAGATCCCAATGCCTTTACACACTAACAAAAACCCTTCAAATCAAGTAAAAAAATAATCATCAAAAAGGGAACTCATGCATGTTCATTCTGATGCCTCTATAAAACCATCCATATCTCATGCAAGCCAAACTCATTCCTCATATTGCTAGCAGTTACAACTTCCTCCTTGCTTCAAATAATGTAATTTCAACATTTCATTATTTTGTATTTTAGCAATTCAAGAAATTATTGTTCTTCTATGCATCAATCATTGTGACCAAGTGCAGATTGCAAGTCAGTAGAAACATTATACCTCACCTAAAGGACCTATGGGAAACAAAGTATGAAAACGGTGTAAAACATACTCTATTTGGAAGCTTAGAAACAACATAGTGTTCTCTAATGCCACTTTCAATGCTAATGCACTGTTTGAAGATGCGACTTTTCTACTGTGGTCTTGGCTAAGGGGTTTTGAGAAAGGTTTCACAGTCCATTTCAATCAATGGGCAAGCAGCTTTACACAAAGCTTTTCGTATCAGTAGTAGCCTACATTGTTACGCGCCTATTTAATGTAAATTTCATAGCAAATATATATCCATACTCTGGTTCCCTTTCAGAATATCAATGTCTGATTGAGGAACCATTTGTATGGTCCTTTATGTACTATTAAGTACCTCTGGTACTCCAATTAATATATAGATTACCTTTGCTGATAAAAAAAATGCTGAAAAATATGTTTCAATATCAGAACAAGTAAAAAAATTCCTATAAATTGTGCAATAACCAAGCTTCACATACATCACAACATTGTCATAACGAAATAACCAGCCACTTACCTGGGTGTGTGGTAAGTCAGCGGAATCAGAGTGTTGTATGTAAGTCCAGTAATTTGTCTGTCATACGGGTTAACAGGAACAGCATATATGCCAGCTCCGCGGTTCCCATTCTCCTCATGTTGCGGCAGAGTCAACCCTGGAACTAGCGCAGGGTACATACCAGGAATCATTTGATAATACCCACCCGGAAAGGGCATAAAATTCGAAAATGCAGGGACCTGAGACAACAACAACAACATCCATACAAAACCATGACGACGATTCAGATACATGCATTTTAAAAACAACAATTCAGGGCGCATTTTCATTCACACTTGTGTTCACACAGCAAGCTCAAAACACAAGTACAAATTAAAGCATAGATTTGAGCTAAATTAGGTTGTTAACACATAAAATGCCGATCGAATCCCATCTTAACATTTTCTATTTCGCTCAAAACTGTGTTTCATTAGCTCGTATCTGTTATAAAAATAAAAAAGGAAGAAAAAAAAAAACGAATTCGATGCCCGAAAAGCATCATGCACTGATTAGGTTGTACCCAGAATTTCCTGGTCTATCAGCTACGAAATAAAACAATTACGAACTTGAAATGAAAAATAAAATGAACAACAACAATAATAATAACCCTAGTTTGAGTTCCAATTATATGAAAAAGGGTTTTCTTTTTGCGAATTAGAGGAATGAGAGGCACGAAAAATACAAATAGGGAAGTGGAATTGAAGTGGATTATGGAACCTGCGGTGAATCTTGAGGCGAATTCTGAGAAGAAGAAGGTTGTGAGCTCGACGGCGCCGTTTCGAGAGGGTTTTCCGCCATTGTTGATGATCTTGATCACGCTCAGTGTGTTAGTGTTTGGGTCTCTCTAAACCTGAAAATGAATGAAATGAAAATTGAGTTTTTTTATTTTATTCCACGCTAGTTGTGCCAATTTTAGTGGTTTTTCTAAGGACATATTGCGTAGTAGAAACCAATGACTGGATGACACGTACTATTCATTAGTGTTCTTCCATGTGTTTATGCTTCACTGGTGTGTTTATACACAAATTAATTACAAATTTTACTATTTAATTTTTATTGTTTTGTAAATTTTGTTAATTAAGTTTCAAAATTTTGTGTATTTCTTTATCATTGACATAAAAAAACGTTTTAGATAAAATAAAATAGGTCATTTTGTTATAGTATGATGATAAAATATATAATTGAAAAATTAAATAATAAAATTCATTATAAAAAATTGAATGATAAAATTCGTAAAATTATGAAAATTTGATGATAAATTTATAATTCAACCTTTATTTAAATGTTAAAATAAGTGGGGGAGAAGAGAATAAAAGGAAAACAAAATTAAAAATATAGAAAAAATAAAATAAAATAAATATTTACATCAAGAGAATGAAAAAGAAAAATAATCACTTTTAGTTTGAAACGTCATGCTTTAAAATAGTTTTTATATTTAAGATTTTAATTTTTCATAAAATTAATGATATTAGTTTCTATCTTCTATTAGAATTTTATTGCGTGTGTAATTATAGGATAAATATTTAATTTTATATAATTAAAATTTATAACAAATATTTTTTATTATATAAATTATATTTTAGATTTCTAAAAATAATTTATATTATGATATAAGATTATTTTTAATTATTCATAATTTTTTAAAATTATTCAAAATAATTTTTAAAATAAAAAATAATAGATAAAAAAATGAACAATTAAAAAAATAAGTATACAAAATAATAGTGATTTTAGATACGTGAGAAAGAAATTTTACAAATTAATTATTAAATAAAATTAAGCGTGAAAATTAAAAAAAAAATTGAAAAGAATAAAAAATAAAAGTAGATGTTTAAAATATTAAATTATGATAAGACCAATGACGAATCTATATGGTGGCTTTTGAGAGCAATTCTTCCAGTGACTTCAAACAATTTCTTAACATAATTTAGATCTTTAACTATAAATTATTAAATTGTCATCATAATTTAAAATGCAGTATAAAATTTTAGGATTTATTTGTGGTTAGAAATGATAAGATAACTATCATATCTTAGTATTGATTGTTGTTTATAGTGTTAATGTGATAGATAATATTATTTTATCTTTTATCCTATTATGTTGATCTAATGTAATTCTTATCATAAAGAGGAGTTGAGTTAGGAATTGGTTGAAGTGATCTTTGAATCAACTAAAAGATTGAAATGTAATAAAAAAAAATTGGAGATATTTGAAAAGGTTTTAATAGGTAGCAATTACTAGTCTTTTTTATTTTTCTTTGAAAGTTCCAAAGAATTTTAAATAGGATCAATAAGTTTTGGAGGTGTTAGTGAAACAACAAACATATATAACTAGAAATGCAACTAGATGTGATCCATTATCTCAATTCCAACCAACAGTTGGTTATTAGTTGTGATTGAAAATATGACTAGAGTTTGTTCGTTCTCTTTAGTGTTTGCTTATTAAGGTATTTTTTGGGTTGGTTGTCTACTTATATACTTCAAGTTCTTTAATTTCACTAATGACAACAAATTTAAGTTTTTTTTTTATTTCTTATATTTGTATTTGCAAGTTTGTGTTTTTTAAAGATCATGTGATTTTAAGATGTAGTACATTTTTGTGTTTGTCTTTAGAGTCAAATTTTCTTGTAGTAAGAAAAATAGGAAGTGTCTAAGATTAGTGATATTTTGGGTATTTTATATCTATATCAATTCCCTTTTTGTAATGTTATGATTTGTTTATCTGCCATTTTCCATAGGTTATGATAAATTTTACTCCAATTAGTTAAGCTTATTAACATGATCATCATTTGTTAAATTTAGATTTTCTTTTTGAACTTGGAAGTTAGACTTACATAAAAGAATTTGTTGAATGAGATATTTTTTGTATGTCTTACTAACCCCTACACATTTAGCTATCATATTGAAGTATGCTTCGAGTGGTGAACTTTTTGAGAGAATGTGTAATGTTGGTTAATTTAGTGAAGATGAGGTTGTAGAATCTATAGTATGGTTTATCTATATATTTTTTCCATGCAAATAAACTATATACACGAATAAGGTATTCATATTGAAATTTACCAAGTGAATGAATTTCCTATATTGTAGTTGCAGGCAAGATATATATTTCTTCCAACAACTAATATTAGGGTTAGCTACTTCATTCAATGGTTTGCACTCCTAATTCATTATCTTCCCACTACCACAAAAATGATATTTAACGACATCGATTCAAAGACAATTCTTCCAAAACCATTGTTAACCAAAATGCGGTGACATTTTTGTAAATCATAGCTAGTGTTCAGCGTTAATTTTTGAAAAATTGTCTTTGAATGCAAGTGTTCAATGATGATTTTTGGAAAAACCATTTTGAAAAGTGCTTCCTTTTCATTCTTGCGACCTCTCTCTCGCGCTCTTTCAGTCTCTCATGCTGCTCTCTCTCACACCAATCCTCACCTTTTCATTCCCACCATAACCACAAGCAAAACCAGCACCGCTCACTACTAACCAACAACACACACCTAACCTTACCCCAAACCAACTCCACCACAACACTCACAGCCCCAGAGAAGCTATTGATCTAGGCAGAGAAGTCGTAGATTTGGTCACCAACATCGCAGATTTGGCCTCCAAAGTTATGGATTTGGCCGCTAAAGCTCCCTCCGAACTCGACCCCTCTCCAACTCCACTAGTCTGCCATCGCCTTTTCCTTCGACAACCTTGCCACCGTACAAACCATGGCTAGGTACCTCTATCGCCACTGTCTCTTCAAACCCCCCTCTCTCTCAAAGCCCTTTCTCTCAAGAGTCATGAGGAGCCACGAGCCACAACCCATGAGCCACTTTTCTTAGGGACGAGCCCATTTGTCTCACTAACGAATCATTTTCTATGTTTGTTTTCGATCCTCGCTAAAACCCTTACTCACACAAAGCTCATTCTCGATTCTCGACTGTCACTCAAGTTATTCAATCTCTACTAAAGTTCTGGAAAACCTAGTAAGATTTTTGGTGCATTTATGAATCTCCCTAACTTGAACGTTATTTTTCATTGTCTTTTAACTCTTTTCTTCTATTTTACTTCTAATCAAAATCATTTTTCCTTTTTTTTCTTCTTGTTTTCCTATCAGTGCAGAGACAACACATTCAATCACTATTACACTCTAATAAACAAGGTTTTAATGAAACTTGTTCTAATCTTGTTAATTCTTAGTTTTGAACTATTAATTGTATGTATTAACGTTATTGTAGCCAATGTTGTGTTCTAACTTTTGGGTAAAACAATAGGCTCTGAACTCTGAAGCATAAACATTGTCGTAAAGTATCTATAGACGATTGAAACAAAAGGAAACATGGGCAAAAACAAACAAAATAGAAAATCCGAATAATTGATTATAGGGGTCTGTTTTCAGTGTCTTGGATCAACATGTTTTGCTTTGCTTTTTGATAGATAAGGGGTTTTGTAGGGTTTATTCTATGCATCCAAAAATAATGGGGTCTTTGGAAAACAATGGAGCACACAAAGCAAGAGATGAAAAAGAACATGAACAAGAACCTATACTAATGGAGCAAAGTCAGAGGTTTTGCATGTTCCCTATTTGCTACAAGCAAATTTGGGAGATGTACAAGAAGGTTGAAGCCAGTTTATGGACTAGTTCGTACTTATTTACTACTTCATTAATCATTCCATAAACTAAACTTTATTCAATCATTCCTTTCATCACAATTTTAATTGCCACTAATTCCTTTACTCTACTTTAGTAACGTTTCACTTCCATGCATGGGAATTCAACACAATACTGATGTTATCGAAATTTGAGTATTCCATCCCCATGTGCGAATTTAAATTTCCATATTATAAATTATTGTTTCATTAAAAAAATTATTTTTTATTTTGTATGTTGCCTGAGTATTCTATTTGTGTCACACATGTTTCGCGTTCTATCTTTTGAATATGAGAGATTTGTCTGTTCCTTCTAGATTTTATTTGCATTATTTTTTAAATCTCTCCATCTCTTTTTTATTCCCATAATCTCTATCTTCTCTTTTATGACTTTGTTTTTGGTGTGAGTTTTTTTTCCAGTCAGCATCGTTTGGAATTTGAATGAGACGAGGCTAGGTAGTTAACAATCATATAGAGCCAATTGAATTTTTCGAAATAGATTTTCTTTTTTACAGGCCCTGATGCTATTACAAAATATTGTGAGATTTTTTTTTCATTTTTTTTATATTTTTTTTGGGAGAGCGTAGACGAGAATGGGACACAAGCAATAAAAATTATTCATAAGGACTACGACATAAATTTTAAACTGTATAGAGATGATACAAAATTTTCAACCATTAATTTGAGCATTTTAATATCTATTAGTAATTAAATCATATTGAACTTGTTTTTCTAAAGGTATGTGATAACATTGGGTTTAGTTTGCACAAACTAATGACTACGTTTCTGATAAAACAAAAAAAAAAAACTAGAATATGATGCTATGTAATATGAAATCATCAAATGCTTAGAATGAGAATAAAGTTTATCAAGGTGCATATTACCCTAATATTGAAATAGTATTGGGTCTTTCCCACTAAACACCTTGAAATAATATTGAACATTTGATTTATGTTTTATAATATAGAAATAGCACTAGAAGATGATTCTCTTGCTTACATAATCTAAAGATTGCAGTGATAACTCAATTGAAGTATATGGTCCCTTTTTCTTTGGGCAATGTGAGCCACTCTTCAAAGTTGTAGTTGATGTATTCTTCTCTTCCTTAGCATAATGTCTAGTTGCTTCCTGATTTGAGGTTTTTTTTGTCAAAGATGTATAGCTTGTTGTTGGAGACATATATTAAAGATTCAAGAGAGAAATATAAATTGTTCAATGCAATTGAAACTTTGCCTTGTGTTGCAAAAAAGGCTGAATGGGCATTTAGTTGGATTCATAAGTGACTATTAATTCTATCCACACTTGCACTCTGAATAACCCATCTAATAGGTTTTTTAATATCAATGAACTAGTTAAAGGTTGGTTCTGTCTGAAGAAATTGATTGGCCTAATCAGTTGGCCTGTTAGGCCAAAATATATTGAAAAATTCAGTCTTCAAAGAGTGTGTTAAAGAGGATATGAATATAAGATATTAAAAGCATTTATCGTCGGGTCATTTCCTTTTGTTGGGCGGGCATAATTAGGACCCAACTCAAGAAAATCAAAGGAACATGACAGTTTGAGTTGCAATATTATTGTTTTATTTGGTAATTATTCTGCTATAGTTTTTCTTTTACCACCAAAAATATAAGTTTAAAAGAAACCAAAAGAAAAAAGGTAAGGAAAGAAAAACATTTGCAGTGCAAGATTATTTCCCGTGATAAAAATTAGATGTGTCAAGTGTAAGCAACATAAGAGTCCTTAGAAAATCAAACCATGTTCTAGTATATAGATATTTGAGAAATGTACTGCTAGTCTGCCAATGACTTTTGGGTTTATGTTATCTATTACTTTCTCATTAAGAATCAAAGTGAAACCCTGGTAACATAAAAATTATTTGTGAAAAGAAAGAAATATTAAAAATGCAATTGTACTTAAGCTATGAATATTGTTTGTTCATTTTATTTTTGTAGACTTTTATTCATGTACTTGTTTAGAAATCAATCACAAATTAATACTTGTGATATATGTATGTCTAATATTTACAAAGTTACTTCAGTGCTACTACTTTTCAAAAAGGCATTGAAGTTTATGGTCTATATTTGTGGATTAGGATCCAGTGTCTTGTGAGGTTGTAATTTTCATTATAAACTTTTGGATGAAGGCTTTTATGTGGATCCATTTACTTTATTATTTAATGGGGATATACACATTTCATCGTGTGAGCAACTCTTTAGTTTCTTTATAAGATAATATCTATCTACTCTATTTTTTTGTGAATTGTGATCATTAGCCTTATTAGATTTTATGTTTTGTTGTTATTTGCTCTTTTAGCTTTTGTGCCATATTTTGGCTTAAAAAGAAAGGATTGATGCCAGTTTTGACATTCTTAAATGAGCTAATCTTTAGAGATGAAGGCCTTTATTGTGATTTTGCTTGTCTTAGGTAGCATTGACTTTTTCATTAATTATTCTAAATAGAATGAAAAGGCATGGATGTACTGGAATATGTTCTCATGCTTGTTTTGGAGGATTGATAAGATTTCGAGGATGAAACTATTAGTCAATGCATTGTTATTGCCTACAATTTGTTACAAAATCCACTAAGTTCTTATGAGGTTCATAAGCTTGTACCCCAAGCTATTTAAATTCAAACTAAGTTTGTGTGTGATGTTCTCCCCTGTGCATTGATTGGCATGAACTCAGCGCTCATGAGCCAGCACATAAAAGTTGTTGTTTACATGCTATTGGTATGACACTAAAACTTTTCATTTTACTTGTGTAAGATGGTAAGAGAAACACTCATGTTATTTGAATTTATTTGTACTATTTTATTGGATTTAAATGCACAATTTGTTTGTTTTTGGTCAGGGGCATTTTTCAAATTTCTCTTAATACCTATTACTTAACTTGCTTGCCCCCTCCATGCCTTTGTGGGCTCTCTCTCCATTTACATTTCAATGGATTCATATAAGAGGATTTTTTTTTTCATGTTCTGTTTTTAGGTCCTTAAAGATGGATTATTGAATGAAGCTACAGTTCTTGGTGTCCCTGTGAAGGCCATAATCTACATTTCTATTATACATTTAGGTGTGTGAACATTTTACATTTATGTTTTTCTTAGTAATGTTTCATTTTTCTCTTTTGTGCATGCATTTATCAATTGGTGATTTTTAGGTGAGCATATTGATGGCATTAGCTAAACACATATTTAATTGAAGTGGTTGAACCTTTTCCAATCTTTATTCTCTTGGAAATTGAAACAGAAATAATTGACCTTGTTTTGTGAATTTTTGTGTGGATCTCACTTTTTCCCTATTCCCTATTTGCTACGAGCTTTTGGTCTGTACAATATCGAGGCACTGTTTTGATAGATTATTGTCGCCTTCGAAAATGAAGTTTGATATTGTAAGTCTAAAAGTCTTTTAACATAATTTTTTTATATTGTTTACTGCAATACATATACATGCATGTGCAATTTTATTAAAGGGTCAGTATCTATGATAAATTTATAATCTTAAAGTTAAACTTATTTATCAAAATTAAGTCAATGGCTCCTTTTATATAACTTATCTTCCTAATGGTTTCTTATTCTTTTGAAATTTTAGGAGCAACAACAAGGTGGTATGACTGATGAGGCAAAACAATTTATGGGATCCAGTTGTTTTGGTAAACTTATCTCTTTGGCTTTTGTTCCTTTTCTTTTGGGGGAATCAGCTAGCACATGCATCTCATTTTTTTGACTCATATTTTCATTTTAACAACTCGAGCTTATTCATTGGATACAATTGTGTTGATGAAAAGGAGCTTGAAGCTACTTTAAGGTTATGTTGTTCTGTAGTGGATGATCCTATGTCTTATCATTAACCTATCTAGTATTTAACATTAAATATTTTGCAATTTCTCATGGCAGAAGAATATTTGCTTAGTCTCAGACGGTAAAACTATGCTTTTTGTGTTGTCTTTTATATTAATAGTGTATCATGTATGCTTTAATGTATAGTTGAATTTTAGCGGGGGGAAGTTTATTTTCTCATTACTGCAATTGTTGGTTCTTTATGTTACAAAAGTGATCATTCATGTGACATTTTTATATTGGTATTCACCAAAATGATTTTTGTTGAAAGTCGTATTACTTCATTCCAATCAAAATTGAAAAAAAAAACTCAATTGCATTTTACTTCACTCTCTGTCTTTGTGGGCTTTCTCTCCGTAAACATTAAAAAAAATTAAAATGACATCAATTTTTAGAAAATCATCTTAAAGTGTATACTTTTTTTTAAAAAAAAATTATTATCATAAAAAACAACATATTTTACATCAGTTTCTGAAACAACTGATGTAAAAATCGAGATTCTAAGACGGTTTAAAACTATTGTGAAAAATGTTAGTTTTCATGACGGCAGATTCAAAAATGATTGAAAACCATAAGGAAAGTGTCAAATAACCTTTTTTGAAATACTTTTTTTTGTAGTAGTGTCTTAAATCATGTCATGCATCCTATTTTCAAGAAATTTATCAAAGAGATCTAAAATTAAAAAAACACTTTGTTGGACAAAAATCTTTCTCTTTGACTTAAAACTTGTACTTTGTTACTCCAAGATTAATAACATTTGCACCTAAACGAGCCATCTTTTAGATATATCGTATATCTTATATTATGTTTTTGACTTTAATTATACTTTGTGATGAATTTTACCTCCAATTTTTAAAAAATTTGTAAATTTTATATTTGATCATTATAATGCTATGAAGAGATAAAATCATTGTAATTTTTACTCTCAATTTTATACTTTTTAATAAAATTTATCCTCAACTTTGATGAATTTCACTTTCAAAAGTTAAATGTTAACATGTCATGTCAACATAATGATAGAAGATAAGTTTGAAATTTTTTCAAAATAAAATAAAATAAAATAAAATATGTCAAATTAATTTGTTGAGAATAAAATTCATAAAATAAAAAAAATTGAAAGGATAAAAAATACAATTAAATATATGATTTATATCAAATCCTCACATGTTATAATTTTTGTTGATTGTGCATTTAATTTAACATGCAACCGTAGTTTCACTACACTTTCAACCTTTATCAATAGTTGGAACACTAACATACATCAAGAAAAAAATATGTATAATTAATATAAAATAATTTTATGTTTGTAATCAATTATATATTATTATTCAATTATATATTATTATTTAAGATAAATTTATTAATTTTTATAAAATTATCTTAAAAATTATATTAATCATTATTTATGATTGAATAAAACTATAATTTTTTTTTATCTTAAATTAATTTATTCTATCATTTTCCATACTATTTTCTTCTAAACAAATTCAAACACGTTTGTTAATTTATATATATTAAGATGCGTTTGTAAATCATGTGGCTAATATTGATTTGTTTCTTAATTTTTTTTAGGAGAATGATGTTAAAATTGATTGGATATAGCCTATATTTGTAAGTAAATACTATATTTGTCCACCCATCCATCCGTACAGCCCAGAAAGTCACCGTCTTTCATTCCCAACCTAACTTTCTTCCCTCTCTCTCTCTCACATCTATAAGCAACCAATCCAATCCCATCTCTCTCTCGCAAACCACGACGACGACGACGATGTTGGGTGTCCTCCGCAGCAAGGCTGGGTTCCTCCGCCGCCTCACCTCCCTCTCCGTCCCCCTCCGGCACCGGTCGAGCAAGGCGGCGGCGGCGGGTGGACATGTGGTGGAGGTTGACATGGCGGAGTACGACGTGGCGCTGAAGCACTTCGACGACCTAATCCAGCGCATCCTCGTCAAGAAGAACACACCGGACTGGCTCCCCTTCGTGCCCGGGTCCTCCTTCTGGGTCCCACCGCGCCTCTCTCCCTCCAACGTCGCCGACCTCGTCCACAAGCTCTCCTACGAGGACCACCGCCACCCCCACGATTGCTCCCCTCTCCTCTCCACCCTCCGCGGCTGGCCCTCCGACAATTTCTTCATCGATGGTAACTAACTAACTAACTATACCACCCCTTTTTTCTCAAAATCTCATTTTTTCTGCATTTTTGTTCAATTGGGTCAACGAATAAATAATCAAAATTGGTGCTTTTTCACACCCTCCGACAATTTCTCCATAGATGGCAACTAGCTCATTGCCACCACCCAATCCTTTTCCTCAAAATTTCGTTTTTCTACACTTTTGTTTAATTGGATCAATGGATATATAATCAAAATTGGTGCCTTTTCACACCCTCTTTTGGTTTTGTGTTTAGGGGAAATTTAGGGGGGAAAGATATGGGTGTGTTTTTTATTGATTGATTTGGGGGTGGGGGTTGTTTCTTCCTGCTCACATTTAGAACTGAAGTTTTTATAAATGGTCCACAACAGCAATTTCAAATTCTGCATTTGTGTGCAATTTCTTCATCAATGGTAACTAATTGCCACACCCCCTTTCCTCAAAATTTCATTTTTTGCCCTTTTTGTTTAGTAAAAATTTAGGGGGAGTGGATGGCGCCCCAGTCCACGGCAGGGAAAGCCTCCGGGCTCAAAGAGCTCTTACAAAGGTACTTACATTTACCTCACCCCAAGGAGACTAGTGAGGGTTCGATCCTACGACATGTCAGATGGGAGACCCTGTCTTGCTCTACTCGGCCAACCCCTTGGGGTTGCCCTTTTTGTTTAATTGGGTCAATGAATAACTAAACAAAATTGGTGCTTTTTCCACTCCCTCTTTTGGTCTTGTTTTCGGGGAAATTTAGGGGAAAAAAGACATGGGTGTGTTTTTTATGGATTGATTTGGGGGTGGTGTTTGTTTCTTCTTGCTCACATTTTAAACCAGGGTTTTCAAAAACAGACCCCAACCGCAAAGTTAAGGTTTTTGGGTGTTTGCGACTGCAACTGTGGCTGCATTTATGCATTTGTTCGTAATTTTCTGTGATATCAATTAACGTGATGAAATTGCTACAGTGATTGTGATTTAGAACTTTGTTTAGAATCTGCAGTTTTGTGCCAGTGCTGATGATGGATTTATTCTTATCAATTTATTTGGTCATTGGGGTCTTCTCTTTACCATATGCTAGAGAGGAATGTTTCTGCAACGTTTGTCTTAACTTTTAGGTGTAATTTTTGGTTAAAAAGGTGCAAACTAATGGTTCTAATGCTGATTGCACATTACTATTTTCAAGTGGCTTAATTTGAGTGCAACTTATTCCAATTAAAAGTTTGTATGCCTTTCCTCATATTTTGCTGCATTTTCCTGGTATGGATGGCTGTGAAAAGTGATATGTATATGTGTTTGTTAATGAAAAATATTTTTATCTGTTTAGGTTTTAGTTTTAATGGGCTGGTAGGATGCAGTTTGTAATCTGCGTGTTAAAAATGTGAGACTTGGAACATGAAAAGCAATGTGATGGGTGTTATGCATTATTGGCACTGCATATGAACAAATTATGTACTTATGAGGAGTGCACTCTAATGGCCCATTGCTAACAAGTTGATGAATATTAGAGCACCAGATTATTCATTTAATTTGCTCTTCATAAGTCTCTCGTGTAAAAAGTTATTGATTTGAATTGAACATTAAGCTCACTGTAAGACAATAATTATTCTACATTTGAGACTGCAAATCAATGTAAACATTTTGCACTTTGGGATGGGTAGAAATATTGTGATTTATGAACTCAAACAATTCTGTGTGCTTGTCTTTTTTACTTCAGAGAATGAATCTACTGATGGTGAGGATACTGATATAGAGATAAATGGCCCAGACGGGACGAACGGGACTGTGAAAGTGAAGGTTCTGACATTTTCAGAAAATGTAGCTCACTCAGAAGATGAGGAAGGATGATCCATAATTTAGCCAAGCCAGTTGCTGCGGTGAGCCTGCTTCTTTAGCTTGGACGTTTCTTCTGTGCTTGTGCCTTTATATGTGGACATTGTAATCTGTAGTGCAAATCAACTTTTGGTTTTTTGATGGGTAACCTAGGAAAGGAGGAATTTTAAATTTCTTATAACATGTGCTACTTTACAACCTGCCTACCTAATATCAATGCATGATTTTGAAAGGAAAAGCAAAAGGAGGAGAGATCAGAGATTTAATTCAAAACAATGAAACATATGAAGATGATAATTTTAAAATGTTAACAGCTTCTTATATTCACCTTCTACTACCCAGCCTTATGTGCATATCCTTTCAGCAATTATGTGATGTAGGAGGGTAACTAATAGTATGCCCTTTGGGCAGGGTAGTTGGGTACTCCCCAGACCTATTAGCCAAGAGTACTTTGACTTCTTTTTTTTTTTTCCTAAAGGAAAGCAAAATGTCAATAGTACACAAAAGTTTGAAGCACTTACGGTACCTAAGTGGTAGCCCAAAGATAACAAAAATCCTATTTAGATATATAATCTTAATAAATTGCAATTTTCCTTAGAATTAATATTCAATCAAAGATAAAATCTCTAAAACTAAGAAAAGATATCAAAATCCTAAATAACATAATTGTTGTCAGATCTATAGGTAAAAAGTAACACAAATTATCCTAATCTATTATGCCTTGCATCAGTAGGTTGACACTTGTGCCAAGCTACTTCACAATTTAAGTTTTGAAGGCATACGATAGTGTGACACTATTTTATGAGGAATGTCCTGGAAATTTAAGCGAGTTAAGGCAGCATAGAAGAAACTGGTGGAAGTGTTATAGATGGATTATCACTATCAGGCTATCACAATGATTCTTACGTTCAATTATGTACATCTTTTGTGCTGATGCTCGCTTTATTGGCCTTGTGTCTGACATTTTGCGGTTGGTAGCGGTATAGCTTATTTCTCATTCTTTAATCCATAACTTTTGGCTTGGGGAAACAAGGGACATCTCAAGATGAAAGAGAACTAAAGGTTTTGCTGTTTTGGCAATCATGATTTTGTAGTGCAAAATCTGTGTAATATATTTTTGAACATTGTCTTTTATTGTATTGTTTATCCATGTAATAATACCAATCTGAACACTTATTTTGTAGGTTTTTTTATGATGCTATGTAAGGTTGTGGAGAAGTCCAAAAAAAAAAGCATGGGAAAAAAACCAAGCTCTCTGGATGTTGGAAAGGACAGTGTGTGCAAATGAAAATTCCTTCAGGATACAGAACTGTTGGTTCTTTTGGGATTTAAACCCATCTCACTCTGCATGACTCAACATTGATCTGTTTATTTGCAATGCTAGGTTGAATCCTTGTAGGCTGAATGTATATATTTATTTATCCAACTAATAAAACACAGACATTTTAGAATATTTTCCTCTAAACCAGCAAGGACTTGCTCAATCTAGTGCACATATAATTATGTTGATGTGTATATAATTGTAATAGACATTTCTTTGGTGGTACAAAAGTGTAATAGCCTTCATGGGGCAACACTTCGAAAGTTTTTCATTAAAGTCACACTCTAGCTTGAATTTTAGCATTAAGTTCCATTATCTATCTTTTCTTCTCAACCCCATCCCCATTATTTTGTTTTTGAAGACATAGTTTCCCATTGAAAGGTTGCAAGTCAGCAAACCAACAAAACATGTTAAGGAACAAGAATTGTTGATGTGATTATCTACATACCTCTGAAGAAGAATTGTTGCCATTAAAATGGACCATGTTGGAAGAGCATTACATATTTTTCTTCATGTTTGGTTAAATCAATGTTTTCCGAATTAGCCAAATATCTTTTAAATCTAGTTATATAATATAAGTGTATTTTTATGAATTATATAATATAAAATATGATTAAGCCTTTTAATTATAATTTCAAATACTAATTGCGGAAGGCAGTCACAAAATATGGGTTGTCTTAATTTATTTCATCAGAAAAATACTAACGATATTAATTAAGGAATTCAAAGTAGAGTTTTTTAATTAAAAAATATATTATAATGTGCTCTTATCATAATTTTTAGGTTAAAATATAATTTTTGTCTCTTTATTTTCTTAAATTTGTATTTTTAGTCTTCAATTTTTTAATTGAGATATTTTATTCTTATTTTTAAAAAAATTTACAATTCACGTTTCTTATTTTTTAATTAAAATATTTTATCTTTCATTTTTAAAAAATTATTAATTTTAGTCCTTGTGACTAATTCAAATGTTGATCTACTTATTATTTTAACGTTGAATAACAACGATTTATTTATTATGTATATGACAAATTTTTTTAAAATTATTTAATTGCTTACAAACTTAATTTATTAAAAAAAATTAAAAAAATACAATCAGTAAGTCTAAACTTGACTAAGGAAATTAAAATCATAATTTTTTTAAAAGTGGAGACAAAATGTCTTAATCATAAAATAGGGAGATTAAAATCGTAAATTTAAAAAAAATAAAAGGATAAAAATTATATTTTAATCTAATTTTTAATAACAACAAAATAATTTTTAATTTTTTTAGCAAGCTCGTAATTTTATAACCCAACTAGCAAAATTTAAGCACATTCCAACATGTATTTATCCTCATAATGAAATGAATTAATCTAGTTATTCTAAAAAAAGGGTATTACAAATATTTTTTGTAGAAAAATAGACGAATTTTTAAAATTGAGAAGCAAATTATGGAAATAAATTATTAAAATCAAGACACGTCATCTTTATTGACATATCATGTCAAAATTTAAAAATATGTTCAAATTAGAATTGATTAAGCTTATAATAATCTTAAAATTCAGTTTATCTAAAAAAAAATACTTTCAAATTAATAGTGTATCGTGAATTAAAATTTAAGAAGTACAAAAACTAAAATTTAAATCAAATTATAATGAAAATTGAGAAATAAAATTCGAAAGTAAAAATTATAAATGAAAAATAATTGGATATTTACATATAATTTAAATCAATTTATTTTTTAAAATATCAAAATATTTCTTTTATATATATATATATATATATATATAATGTTAAGTATTGGGATAATTTTTTTAAGTTATTTGATATGATAAATATATTTTTTTAATTTCTTAAAATCTTGACAATTAAGGTTCATGTTAAGAATACCTATAGCCTAAGGAAAATAATATTTTTCATCATTCTCTATAAAAAAATAATCATAATGCAAGCAGTGTCAAATTTATACACATTTCGTAAAAAAAAAAAAATGCTTTTTAATATTATTGATGCAGTGCAACACTGGTCATTTGTGTGTGTGTGTGTGGACTTGGCCATTTTCAAACAGACCTCTACAGAAAACAGAATACAAATGACCAGTGTGAAAGTGTATCTATCTATAGCCTAATTTATGCAGGGATGAAAATCATGCATCATCATAGCTCTCACTGGTTATAGTGTGAGCAAATGAATGGAGAGGTAAATAAACTTAAGTTATGCTAACCATGTGTGCTACCACATGCATCAAATCTTATCAAAGGTTTGAAATCACTGTTTTTTTTCCACATCTCATGCTATACGAAATACTTGTGGAAATCGCACAATCGGATTTTTCTCAACTCAAATGGATATAAACAGCCAACATTTTTTTTTTTTTTACTGAAAAGCCATCAAAAGTAATAAGTTCGAAAACATACCACAAGTCATCACAAAACTCTAAAGTACCAACGACTCCTAACAACAAACAGATCACATAAAGGGTACCAAAAGTATATAATGCAAACTGTGCTGTAAAGCAAAAATTAAAAGAGAATTGCTATAAGTGTGAAGGACTCTTGCTCGTATTAATTAAAAAAATATGATTACACGGTATTGGTTAAATAGTGAATTAAAGAGGTTTTCTCTGGCATAAAAAATGAAAATAATAATAATAATTAAAGACTAAAATAAAGTAAGGATTTAATACTTGACAAAAATCATGTCACAATATTGATGCAGTTTTTTTTTGTCAAAATAAAGTTTTGTATTACTATTATGCTTAAGTGATCAATTTATAAGAAAAAAAATGATGCAAATCAATCACTTTCTTTTGTTAATGTTATCTTTTCTCAGTGAAGCGTGCACGCTTGACGATTATACAGTGAGGCCACAAACATGAAGATTTTCCGTTCACTATTTGTTTCAACAGGAAAATATCTGAATGCTTAAGAAGCAACGATGCAAGTGTAATACTAGATCTAGGTGAGAGAACAATTTGTCTAAATGAACCATTGATAATTACAAGTGAAAAAAAAGGATTAAATATGTCATTCACTTGTCAACAATTAATTAAAGAATTTAAATATGATAAAAAAAAATGTTATTCTACTACAACCAACAAGAATACATTCATTTTGTGGTGGAAAGTGGGGGTGTGAGGAGAGGAGAAGATATCAAGTGGCAAAGAAGTCATGTTCTATATTAAATTGTAATTTCCACGTTGGGGCATGGAACTATGATTATAGTTTGGTACCGGTAAGGGATCTCCAAATGGATTATGAGAACCTGAATTCTGCATCTGATGAGGGAATTGGTTATATGGTTGTTGCTGTTGGTGAGGGACCATCATCATGTTGTTGTTGTGTTGTTGTGGTTGTTGGTACATCATTTGCTGCTGTTGGAACACCATTTGTTGTTGCTGTTGTTGTTGAGACATTAATGCCATTTGCACACTGGGGGGAGGTGCAATGTTGTTGGACATTGCAAATGGATCATGCTGATTGTAATGATCAAATGGGTTGTTATGTATATCCATTGTTCCACCATGTCCATAACCTGCATTTTGGAGTTGGAGTTGTCTCCTGGCATTTTCATCTTCATATAGACTATCCAGTAATAGCTTGTCAAAACCACCAGCCTGACTCAATAGTAAAGGATGGAAAGAGAATTGTGTTATATTTTTGCAACATGAGCTAAAAGATTGTAACCTATAACCTCATTGAGCTAAGAATAATGTTTCTCTCACACCTTCAACGACTTTTTGGTTTGTGAAAATGTATCATATTTTCACTTTGTTTCTTGTTTGGTAAAGTTTTTAGAAGTTTTTCCTCATACAAACTTTTAAAACAAACAAAATGGAAAATAGAAAATATTTTCAAACCAAATGGTCCCTTTATTTTTTACACTATTCTACACCTTTCCTTTTACGGCAAAAAGGAATGTAGATATAATTTCGGGGTAGTGTAAAAAATTTGAGATTATTGTTGCATAAATATGTAAGGAGCTCACTTCACCATGACCTTGATGCAACACTAAATCATGATTATATATGGTATATAAATTTAGCCATTTTCAAACAAACCTCTACAAAATACAAATGACTAATGTGAAAGTGTATCCATTTATAGCATATTTATTTGGGGATGAAAATCATGCAGTCATCATAGATCTCACTAGTTACAGTGTGAGCAAATAAATGAAGAGGAACTACATTGATATTAGTATAGTAGAGAAACAAGTGTAAAAAATAAAAAAAACAAACCATTCTGCGATCCGGGGCTTGACTGGAATGGTTACTTGGTGCAGTAACAAGTGAAAGTTCCCATCCAATAGTCCCGTCAATGTTACTCAAAGCAAGATTGTTTGGATTATTTCCTACAAAAGCTTGCAAAATTTAGAATTGGGTTGAGTAAAAAAAAAACTAATGTAGTTTAATTAAATATGGGGATGATTGACATATAAAAAAGAAAATAATTCAAAGTTTCTTAGGTTCAAGTTCTAGTTAGTGCATGTGAACAGGGAAAGAGAAATACTACAAGCATCCTCATGGATTTTAGAGAAAAGCATGTTATGAAATGATGACTGTTAGGGTATTAGTTTTTTTTATATAGCTATCTACCATCTTCTCTTATTAGCTTCATGTGGCAAAGTTGAAAAAAAAAACAATTGTCCATCAGTTGTGTTTACATTTTTGGATTTGCTTATAGGCAGATCAAAATGTACATATAAGTTGTCATCATTTACAGAAACTTTGAAATGCTTGTATGCATTAATGAGGCACATTGCAATCTATGGAAAGACTTGTACTAAAACAATTTATACTTCTCAATCAATTATCAATTACTTTAGACCTTACCACCAGATGGTACAATTGCAAGAGCCATAGCATTGCTTTCCTCCAATTCCATAACTTTTGGATTTATTTCATTAAGACCCTACAAAGGTAGACAAATGTATATTTTATCAAGCCAACCTCACAAACATGCATACAAAACATTATTTTATAACCAACACATACCAGCAAATCATCTATACCATCATCAGTTGATATAAAAGGAGGAGACTCTGCCTCCTCCTCCTGCTTAGGTTTTTCTTCTTCCTCTTCTACTGACTCTTCCCCATTGACTTCCTCAGCTTGTTCCTCATTTGCTTGAGGCTCTGCAGATTCATTGGATTCTGATTCCTCTTTAGACGATTCATCATTTTCTTGATACTCCTGATGTTGAATAACATTTATTAATGAACCATAAATAATTACATTGCAAGCATAAGTAAGAATAACTATAGTTGAAAGCTTAGAGAAAGTTTGTTTATGAACAATTAAACACTTTTCCCTCCATTACATTAGTTTCTCCACGATTCTAGTTATAGAAAATAATGAAACCTTAATAAGGTAGTGCCATGTGAGAAGTGGCAGAACCAGTAAACAATAACATGGATACAAAGTTTGGGTTAGCTATAGTTATAAGAATAAATTGTGAAATAGGTTTTGGAAATGGTAACAAATGCTTCAGAAGCCAATGAAGAATAAATTAGTAGCTCAATTTTTTATATTAATAGCTAAGATGTTTTAGAGAGATTTGTCATTCCTTCGTGTTATTAAACATAATACATAATACACTATAGGCCTTTTCAGATCTTCTTGCCTAAGAAAATTACTCGAGCCTCATCTGCTATAATGTATATGATAAGTCCTGTAATTTGTAATATTAGGGAGTTCAGTTTGGATTTGACTCACTTGTTTTATCACATTATCATGTTAGAATGATATGTATACTTGTTCGTTAAAGTTCATATACAATCATAAGAACACGTATAACACTAAAAACCACAAGTTTACCCCAAGGAATTTGTACATCACTTTTTCTTACCAGTCTCTTATTAACATGGCCTGTCTGGGGTGCTTCTTTAATGTATTCTTCCATTGTTGCAAGGAAAGAGGGAGGTGGCTGTTCATCAAAGTAAAAAGCTTTGTGAGATTCTTTCATTCATGATAGCACATGAGACTTATTTTAACAAACAAAAGGAACCTGTCTCAGTGTTGGAAATTGGAAATTCCTAGCAAGGTCCAAGCCTTTGCAGTAATCATAGAAGTCAGCAAGATTCTCAGCCTGCATAGTATTCATAAGGAAAACCACCAACAATTAAAGATCATAAGACTCAATCCATATTGGTCATCTACAAGAATGTCTGAAGAAAATCATTGTTATAAACCTGTTGGCCAGCTCTTTTATAAATGTTTAGAGCCTTCACTGCGTCATGTCTTGTCATATCAAAGAACTGCAATTTTCATTAGTTTGTGTAATTTAAAATTTAAATGAAGCAATCAAGTTGTAAGTTAAACTGAGATAGGCACTACCATGTCAACAAGATTGATGATTCCATCATTGAGTGCGCAGTATATTTTGAAACTTTCTTTCAAAACCTAAATGAGATTGCCAAAAGCCAAAAGATAGTGACAAACAAAGATACAAGTTCATGTAAAGAAATGTACTAAAAAATAATCAAAATTTATGGATTTAAATGGGGTGTTGAGGATGAATTAGGCTACTATAATTATAAATTATAGGAGATAAAATTCTCTATATGTAACAACTCCACCATGTAATTCACTTAATCACTATGATCTTCACTCCGAGTGGAAGCAATTTATTCATTGACTTCTAACATTATGTAATAGCAAGAATCATACAGATATAATCCAGACCAAATTTATATGTAATTTCTTAGATGCTTTTAGTGTTATTCTACAATCAAAATTGAAGTTTCACATCGGTAATTTTTGTAATAAAGATCAGCATTAAAGGTCAGTATAGGTGAAACTCCAATTCAGACAAACATGCAATTCATTAGGTGTTTGATGTTACTCTCTGATTAGAATTGGAGTTTCACTTTGGTAAGATATATATACTGACAAACATATGCAATTCATTATGTAATAGCATATGCCTCTAAGTTTTGTCCATATAATTCTAATAGTTCCTTGTTGACAGATACCGATTTTTGTGTATATAGGATCACGACTCACGAGTAAAAGTATTCACAATTATCTAGTCATGCTATTGCCCCTAAACACTTTCTAAGTTTATACTCAAAGTGCTATTATGTTGAAAGTAGAAATTCTAAACATGCATACCAGGGCCAACGCATATTGTACTAGATGATTACGGTAAGCACATCCTTCAGGCTGCAAGATGTTAAAGCAAATTAAATGCAACTTAGAGCAAGAAAATACAGTGATTCAATGTTAAGGGATATGTCATAACAAAATGCAGACATCAAACTTGAAAATTACTATTAATTAATTTATACCTGACAACCAATAAGGCGATATAGAAGTTGTTGTAGTGCCGGTAGCTGCTCCAACAGATCATTACTATCCAACAATCGAGTTCTGCTATGTGCCTGTCATAATTGAAAGTTAGTGATATTCTGAACATAAAAATATGATTCTTGAAAAATAAAGTTGAGTATGAATAAAACAAGGCAAAGTGCACACTTTATTTACAGCTGGTGATGCTTTTGTTAAACGCTCGGATTCTATGTCATATTTAAGGACTCTAAAACATTCAAGTCTTTCTTCTAAAAATAGTGCATAGACTCGAACCCATGCAGAACAATCCCAAGCTGCAAAAATAAATTTAGTCAGTCATGGAATTTGGAACAATAATGAATAAGAAAGAAAATGGTCAAGATATTCAAAATAGTCACAACAAATTCATGTACAGAACCAATTAATTTACCTAGAGGGCTTGAATCATCTTTGAAATTGGATATATGGAGAATATGTCCCCTGCGGGAGTAGTTAAGAATCTCTTCTCTAAAGGTGGGATCACCCTCTCTCAAAGTCCTGTGAATGACTATCAATGTCTTTATAGCAACCTGACATTTCATTATTCACTGACATGAATGTTATACAATGATAAAAATTCTTTTTCTCAGTAAAATTGTGTGCAAATCCTCTCTCTAAATGTGAGTTGAATCTCAATTTAGCCCCTTTATTGTCCATTTCATATTGGACGCGATGATAATTGATGAACATGTCATATCCCATTAGTTTTGCAATAACATTAGAACCATGATTTATATTATATATGGGTGTGATTGATTACACACATGATATCATTCAAATTTTTCTTTCTTTCTTTCTTCTTTTCCCCCTTTAGTTTTTTGCTAGTATAGGTACATAAAGAGGAAAACAAATCTAACAAAACCCTTAACTGAACTGTTACAACACTTAAAATCTTCTACCATGTCATATTAAAAAAAAGTTCTTAAGATCTTAGTGCTTTCAAAGGACAAGATATCAAACTACTATAAGTATCATGAAAAGAATTATACTATCCAACTTTGCGTCTTAGAAAGTCTCTTAGAAAGTTTGTGAATACAGTATGCCACATCTGCCCGTGGCTGGTGTGCTGATGTTGCATAGAATATTTCTGCAAACCATTCAGGAAAATTATATTTAGAAAAGAAAGATGTGAGAGAAATTAAAACAAGCTTTTCAACAGAAAAAAAAAATCCGATTTATGCCTTAAAGATGACATTATGGTAATTTTTCTATATATTTGGTGCAATATTAGCAAGGAAAATAAACAAGCATAGATTGATGAATCAAAGCTTTGAAAATACCAAAGATTACATGAAACAAGTTTCATGATGACACATGATATTAATTAAAAATGTATGAGTATTATTTACATTCAACAAAAATTGGGAATTAGGAATGATTAATGATATATATATATATATATATATATATATATATCATATCATATGTTAGCATACTTCGAACATGACGTTCCTTGGGAGGATATTCCACATGATTGGTGGCCTTTACAATTGCAATATCCAACTCCTTCATAAACAAAATGAAACACAATCAATCTAAACAATAGAGATCATGTGTATATGTATGCATGCATGCATGTTTATGTATATAAAATAATGGAGAAATCAAATCACCTTGTATTCACTATTGACTTTGGCGAGGCCAACCTTGGTTGAGTCCTTGAGAGCTCCATAGGCTTTTCTGAAGCTCTGAAACGTTCCCATTATTCATTAAAAACGACTTGCTATTATGATTTGGATGAAAGAAAGAGAAAAAGAGAAAGGGAGAAAAATCCTAGTTTTCTTCTTGATTGTTTTATCTCTGAGAAGGGTATTTTGGTACTTTGAGGTTGTGTGATCTTAACTAACTAATGAATCTTGAGGGGACAATTGGGTTACATTGGACGAAAGTTTCTGCAGAATCAGTTGGTTGAATTTTCCAAGAATAGAAAAAGTCGGATTCAGTTTCGTTGAGACTCAAGTTACTCAATTGCCCATTGCTAAATTCACTATTATGGTAGGAACATTGATTGGTGTGGTATTTTGAACTTAGAATGACATGTTGCTTCTAATAATAATGAACTGTCATATGGTGTTGCTTAGTGGTCGGAGAAGAAAAGAAATATGTCTATCATACAAAATAAGTTGATATTGTTGAACTTTTTATTTTATATATATATATATATATATATATATATATATATATATATATATAGGAGGAATGCTAGTAACATTTTTTCTAATCTTTTTTTTTTATTCTTTTATGATATAATAAAATTGATTAAAAATCATAAATTTTGTTATGTCTTATTTTTTATTATTTAATAATTTTTTCTTCTAATTTAAGAGTGAGACCCCCCAAAATAGGTGATTTTTAATAAAATTTAGTTAATCACTGAGAAAATATTAAAAAGAGAATGTGTTGCTCGTATTCTTTTTTTTATACACAGTTTATTCTAATAATTTTTTCGGCATTAGTATTTATGTATGCAAGAATTGAGAAAAAAATCAGATTACATTATTCCCAAACAATTACATATAATTAAACTCATATATTACCTTTGTTGTTGGTGAAACTTGATTATGGAAATAAACATCAACAAATGTATTGATCATAACAATTTGAGTCTTAATCACATTGTCTATAGAAGGTGAAAAAATCTTCCATTTGACTATGTGTTTATGTTTTCATTCCAACAATTGATCATTTGTCAACAATAATAAAGTCGTAGGGATGCACATGAATGGTGAAGGCACAAAGGAGGTAAGCAAGAAATTGTTTCCTGAGAAAGAAACCAGAATAATTTGAGATAGGAAATAAATTAGAAGGATATTTAAGACAAAAAAAGTATTGTTTAGAAGAGGAAAACAGAGGCATATTTATTTATTAAATAAAATAGGGGATTATTCAAAAATAAAAAAAAAATAAAATAGGGGAGGTATAATTATCATTAGCCAAAAACTCAAAACTATGTAGGGCCATGCTAGGTGCACCACACATATTACTTGTGCACCCTGCATCAAAGAAAAAATTTTAAAAATGCCCTTACGGATCACATCCGTAAGTGTTTTTTATAAAAAAATTTAAAAATATATTTTATAAATTAATTTAAATTAATGATTCTCTTTATTCATATCCCTTTTACGAAAGGATAAAATAGAAAAATCACATAATTGCTGGGTATATCAGTAATTTGGCTGGATGCACGTAACTGCCCTGTTTGGGGCCTAAAATTTAATCCAGAAACACATATTAACAGCACGTGAGGCAGCATCAGATATGGGTCGGGTCACGTGCAACGAACAGACACACAGTCACATACATAGAAACCCATTATTCCCAATTTCCCAATTTCCATTAGGCAGAGCAAAGTAATCGCAAAATCTAGGGTTTGTTCGTTCGCTCGTTCGCAACAATGGCGCTGAGGAGATTCTACAACGAGATCAAGGGGAAGAGGGTGAGCGAGGTCCCTGAGCACGTGAAGCCGATGCTGTCCCTGAGCTACATCAAGAAAGCGATTCAGAGAGGCTTCGACAATTACCATGCCAAGTACATTGAAACCAGTTCCCCTGATCCCATCTTCCATGTCTGCTACGGCGGCATGATCTTCTCCTACCTCGTCGCTCTCCCCCACGAGCGCCGCCACCTCCTCCACGCCCAGGAGCACGCTCAGCAGCATCACTGATTCCATCCACCTTCAGGTAGCACCTTTCTTTCCCAATACGATGACGCCGTTTTTTTGTTTGTTTCGATCTTCGAGGAATTAGATAGATCATGTGCTTGAGTGGTTTGTTTTTATTGAAATTTGAAGGGTTTTTTTTTCTTCTGCGGTTTTCGTTTGTGATTATTGTAAGAGCATGATTAGGAATCCGTTTGTGATTAGTTACCCAACAATTATGTTTTCTTAACATCCAGAACATTGAAACTTTTCTTAGTAATTATTCAGAATACATTCTAGTTTTCCAAATCTGGAAACAACCACTTTGCACATGCTAGGGTAAGGCTGCATATAATGACCCTCCTCCAATTTTCATATAAAAAAAGGGTACTTTAGTTAGTGGCATTCTACTTATACAAATTTTTAGTTGGTGATGTCTGATGAAACAATATCTCAATTCTATTGCTGTCAATGCACATTACTTTTGGTTTTTATTAACTCGATGTGGGTAATGTATTGTTTTATGTTTGGTGATTGATATCTACGTAATTTATTGTTGTTGTTGTTGTATTGAAGATGGTTTCCTTGCTTGATCTCAGATCATTTTTGAAAAATCATGGCAGGAGCTTACTGTCATCTTTGATGTATTTAATTGGTTACGTTAGATGATAAAATGAGCTCTCTATGATACAATCACGAATGAATTTTTTTGGACTTTTGTGATAATTGAGTGCATGAAAGAGGATGGAATTTTTTATTTGGTTGCAGTGCTTTAGTCTCCTAACTGCATATGTTTTGATTACTATTTGCATTTGAATCTTGCATGTCATTTGGACTGTGTTCATGTTCATGATGAATCAAGTGGTTCTTAGGCTTGCCTTGTCAAAATGTGTGAGATTTTGTTTTTCCAAACACTAAATCTATATCACCTATGGGGACTTCAGACTTTAGTCATCTTGCAGAAGAAAAAGTGAAAGGGTCAATGCTACAACAAATATGTTTGGAAAAGGCGCATATACAAATTTTGTTTGGCATCTCCTCTGTTGTCCCCTCTCATAAATTGTTTTTATCACCATTCTCAGATGTTTGAAGAGGAAGTTGGGACATAAATAACATTCTTAGGAAACCTATACTGACCAAGGTGTATGTTAGGTATAATAATGGATGACCAAAGTCCACACATTAGTAGATCCTCTTTGTTAGTTTCTGTTAATGAAATTTGTTAGTTAGGAGTCTCTGACTGAAATTGTTAGGGGGAAGGAGGGAATATTAGGTAATAAAAAGTGGTGAACAAGAGGAGGGAGTTCAGACTGGAAAGTGGTGGGTAGTGGGGCTAGAATTATCAGCTTTCTGGAATTGAGAGGAGACAGAGCTTCTTTTTGTAGAGGAGACATAGCATAAAGCATCCTATTTCTATGATCTGCAATCTTCTTGATTCATACCTGGGAATAGGGGACTTGCTCAATAAAGTTTCTAGTTTCTTTTTAGTTATTTCCTACTTCTAATCCACATTTTAAGGCATATATTTCCATATTTATTTTCAGTTGATGTGTTTCCATTTACAATTATAAGAATGCTATCTTGTTTTCTTTTTAATTCTTATTTTCAAAATTGTGAAGGAGGTAGTGAAAACAAAGAAATGTTTATTTTCACCATTTCCTTTACTAATCTTGAAAACAAAAAGCATAATGAAAACAAGATGACATGTTTGTAGTTATTACTGAAATTTATAATGAAAAGCACAACAAACCAAACACCTCCAAAAGTTCCATCATAATTTTGGGATGCTGGCCTTTGAATATAAATTGACCAAAGTAACTGCCGGGCAAAGCAGTTTTTATGGCATCCCAAACATCAAATTATTTTTAGTTATTTTTCAAAATACATTCTACTTAATCTTAATGCAAATTCTAAGCCAGTGATATTCTGCGATTCTATTGTTAATATGCAATGTATCTTCTTTAACTTGGAAGTACCTATTTGCTTTATATTTGTGGCTAATATATATATTTTATTTTTGTTAGCAGGATCCTGGTTGAATTGGAGGTGGTTGGCTTGCTTGATCTTTGTTTTAAAATCTGAAAAATCAAGGCAGAAAGATACTGTCAGCTTCTGTGTATTTCATCATTTGGATGATAAAATAAGTTCTATTTGATACAATTCTCAATTTTCTTGCAGTTAAATGTTTAATTGAATGTGTGAAAAATGAGCATACTTTTTTATTTGGTTCTGTCTTTTAGGTCCTCTTGATGTGGTGATGTAATTTTGCAACTGTTCAAATTATGGGATAGGTTTCATATCTCAAACAAATCATAGACAGTGCGCCTAAGTTAAATTTTTTTAAGGCAAATCTGAATAATGGATTTAATCTCTTGATAATTGCATTTGAATGTTGTACATCATTTAGACTGTTCACCTTTATAATAAATCTATTGGTTCACAGACTCGCCTAAGAAAAACCTAAGAAAATATGTGGGTTTTTGTTTGGTAAAAAAATTCGTGATTTATTATACATTACAGGCTCTTTGGCTTTTAAATTCTATATAACATATCAAAATCATACAAACTTAAATGCTATTGATTCTACCATACTTTTTTTATACTATATTTTTTGGAGAGGGATGACATCTCAGGCGGGGAAAGCCTTTGAACTAGGGCAGGTCCTAAAATTTTATGCTTCTTGGGCGAAACATTATATAAGACCATCTTATATTTAATTATTTGAAAATATAAATATATTATATAAAAAATAAATATTTAGTGTTTCATTATATTAAATGAATAATATAATTTTGATAAATCTAAAAAAAATACATTTTTATTTTATTTACTTTTATGTTATCTATCATTTAATTTATGTTTCTAAAAAAATTACATAGATAGACCCCAACAACAAACTTAAGAGTAATGGTAGCAAGAGACTGAATTTAGTAGTTTTTCATATAAAATTATTGACTCTCGAGATATAGTAATATGGAGGAGACAAAAAATTGGAAGCATCGTTTCTTTTAAAGTTTCAAAGAGGGGAGGATAGGTTATTCACATTTTATTTGATGGTCAAAGGCGAATTGAAAGTTCAGTTGTGATAATCTTAAGAATTTTTCTTGGGAAAAATAGATTAAATAAGGTAGGAATGATAATGAGGCAAGTCGAGGATGACTTTTGAGTTTTTCGTCAAGATTCTTGCAAAAGATGACAAGTTTGGGTTTAATAAAGGTGCTTTATATTTTTAAATTAATTTTCACCCCATCACTTTATTAGATTAATCTATGGAGAATCTGTCACATTTTCTTACAAAATTAATTCATTTATGTATTTTTAAGATGTTAATTTTTGCATTTATAATTTAATTTAATTTATTTTTATATTTGGCTCCCCAAAGAAATTGCTCTAACTCTTATTTTCTTTATAATCAACAAAATATTATTTCATATTAAAGCTTACATATTTAATACTGACAAAAAATTATAACTTAGTCTGACGAAGGAAATTATGTGTTGCATCATTTGTGCATGTATGTATTTAATGATAGTGATTATATGTTTTTTTTAATCATCAATTTCGTGCTAAGTATATGTGTGTGTTCGTGTGTTTATGTATGATTGGTTTAATGAAGCTTGACAAAGAAATATAATTTGTCTTAACTAAATTTTCATTTATGGAAGAATTGTACTGCACATTGAGTTGCAGTGTAAATTATCTCTTTATGAGGTTTACTTTGAGTACACTTATCCCTAGAGAGATTACCACAATAATCTCTGAAATTAGTACATTAATCTAGACGCTTAAGATAAGATTTATCAGTTTTGGTGACAAAAGTAATTTTTACCATTTTTGTTTATGTCTACTTTATCAATTTTTGGCTAAAATTTCAAAAAGCAACAACACCCATAAAAGGCATGTCTTGGCAAGTAACTTGGGCTGCCAAGTGGTCACTCAAGGTGTCAATTAGGCCTAATCAAATTTCTTTTGAGCAAAAGCCTTAAACCTTATCTTCATAATTCTTTAAAAACCAATTTTGGGACCCTTCTTCCTCCTTTTTACACGAGTTCACCAAGAGGGAGAGGAAGCCACTCTTCTGCATGTTTTTCAAACTTGATACAAGTGTTCTTGAGGTTTCTTCCATCAAAGGTTTGGTAAGAAGTTCTTAATCTTCTTTCTCTTCTTGTTTTCCTTACCAAATCCATGCAAGCTTCTCATTTATGGTTCCAAAATTTCATTTTCATTCTTAGAAGTTTGAGACATAAAGGATTTGAGCTCTTTGTTCATCTGAGTCATTTCGTGTAGTTTCATCAAGGTAAGAAGGGTCTTTCCACTTTTTGAACCCTAACCTTGTTATCTTTCGAAGCTAGGCTTCATTGCATGTTATATTGATGATTAAAATTTCGTATTTGTTGCCATGATTGGAACTCTGTAATATGGTGTTTTCTTGAAGTTTTAAGGTTAAAAATGAGTTCTTTGGATTTAAAACTTAGGGTTAGGCTTAAAGTTCACTTAAATCGGAGTTTTTTTTATATAAAAAGTTATTAATAAAATAAGTTTAAGGACATTTTGTAGAATGAAAATTTGCCACGAAATTGAACTGATTGTTATAGTTATATGAAATTCTTTTCATACAGTTTTGACCTCAAAAATGAATTTTTTAGGTGTGAAAATGTATAGTAATATATAAGATTCATGAAAAACCAATTCCCAAACCATTGAGAACCTTGAAATCAAGTTTAGGAGTGGAACTTTGTAAAACTGAATGACAGGGTAATTTTAGACAGTAAACAACTTAACATTGGAATCCGTGCCTCTGGACAAAGTTACCCTAGGATTATTTATTCTAGAATTGTTGATTTAATTGTTATATTATTGCTTAGATAAACTGCAAAATATGATGATTGATGCATGCTCTGGAATTGTGGTGATCTTTTACTGATAGAATTTTTTAGATGTGTATATATTATTTTATTATTGTCGAATGGTACAACCGGTAGAGTGTGAACTCTAACGAATTATATCTGTAGTGTGTGAATTTACATTCTGTCACACATGCACGCACATGCACACACACATATTTGTATATTATTATTTTATCGGTACGCGTTGTGGTTTGGGTTTGGGGGTGTTCAATCTCGACAAATTGTTTGTTATGATCATTAGATGGTTTCAATCATAGTTACTATGTTGTCCAATTGTTTGTGTGATAAGTGATTTATGTTGCTTAAGGGGCCACAATTGGTTCCCTAAGAGTAATATGTAGGCCTAAGCCTCGTCTCTTTTTCTTGTTTGTTTGAAGGTACGCATTTATTGATGTACGTGGCATGAAGACTACTCATGCAATACAGTGGCAGAAGTCAAGAGAATTGGAGAAAGAGTAAAGAACCAATGGTTTTATTTTCTTCTGTGAGAAAGTGGATAATGGACAAAGATACATTGAGGTATAATGGCTGAAGAGGTTTGAAGAACCTGGGGGAATTAGCAAGTGGTGACTCTCCGGTATTTGATGCACTCATTTGGTGTGAGTAACTCACAAGACTCACTTAGCTACTCCTAATTGGCTCCAAGACTATGCTTTTTGAGTTAGGAGCATAGGGATCAATGTACATTGTATCTATATGTGGTGATCACTCCCGACTGTCATCCACATAAATGTATAAGACCATCAAGACCTATGAGGATTGGTGGTAGAGGTTAAGCCCTAATGGGTGACAAGTGTGTCAGTAACACGCTTAGGATCTCGAGAGTGTTGGTTGCTTAGAAAAACCACTTGTAGTGGTTAATTAGGTTGTATGTTTGCTTTGTTGGATTATTGTTTGCTTGTGGCATTTGAGAAACAGAGGACTCACCTTTACAACCACACAACTTTAAAGTGTTGAGGATGTCGATGACACTGAGGCATCTGCGGGCTTGACGTTGCTCACAAAGAAAGCGAGCATGGTCGTGCACAGTAACGTGGATTATGTGTTACACTTGCCATACCCGAGTTCACTTCGTGCTAGTAAAAACTTTGAATGCAGTCCCCATTATTGTAGACCACACTTAACTTGCTATATTCCATGGGGATTTACATCTTACTCAGAGGTTAGTTATTATGAGGACTTTTGCTTGTATCTTGGACTAGAAGAGCTTCGTAATGATTTGGAATTCCTGTGAACTCTGGTGGAGTACGATGGACGGGGCAATGTTCTCATATATAATGTAAAGCCAATGCCCATAGTTGAAGTTACAGAGGATTAAGGAGACCATGCGGATATGTCGTCTGAGGAAATCGAGGAGTACATGGAACTTTTGTGGTAGTTAAAGCCGACATCCAAGGAGGAGAGTAATGATCCTTTTGAGGACATGTCTTAGATGGTCTAGTACTTTTAGCATGATTGTGTTATGCTTTGGTCCTAGGTTTCTTTTAATGATTTTGATGTATTTTAAGAGATGTTTTCTCTTAGGGCATGTATTTTGTTGTAGCAAGAATGTAAAATTTATTTTGCTTACTTTCATCCTATATAGGTTGCATCCATATTATTTCTCCTATGACACTACTTATGTTATTTAATTATGTATGAAGACTAAGTTATTTTATATTTGAATTTATTTTAATTCAATGTAAAGGTTTATTGTTTTACGATCGACACGTTTGTTTTTTAAAAAATATAGGAAGAAATTTTACTAATTATAAGCACCGGTTAAAAATTGTGATGCATATCTCTGAAATAAATTAAATTAAAGTGTTTTCAAACAATATTTTCAATCTAAAATTTGAGGTGTTATGACATATACTTTTGAACTTAATTAATATACTAACTTTTAGTTTTATTTCCTTTATAACTTGTGTTTTTGTTTCTTTTCTTGTTAAAAAAATACAAAGAAGAAGAACACAAATACTATTTTTAGACATTTTGCATAGTGTGAGCCAAATAAGAAATAAAAGATTAACAATTTTTGACAACTTTTGATGGCCAAAATTTGATTTTCTATTTTCTATTTTAAAATAATTTAAAATACAATTTCATGACTGTTAAAAACTATCAAAATCAAGTCAGTAAATAAATTACAAAGTCATTAACCGCTTTAATTCTTTTATTGATTTGATTCTAACAATTTTTAATGACAGGAAAATCATACTTCAAATTTTAAAATAGAAAATAAATTTTTGGTAATAAAAAGTTTCCCTAAATTGTAAATCTCATATTCCTTGTTTTGGCTCATATTATGCAAACGGACTAAAAAACATTTTATTGATTTTAGAGAATAAAAAAAACAATTTTAAATTTGGAAGATTAAAAGCAAAATAACTCAAATTTGAGGAATTAAATATATCTAACGGGGATAGATGGTTGGAGACACTTCATTGCCATTGGCTCCACACACACACTGAAAAACATTAAGACAACAGCATAAATATATCTAACGGGGATTTGAGTTCCCCCAAAAGAACAAATCTGTTTTTGTTTGCCGTACGTAAAGATACAATTTTGATATAAATAAATAAATAAATAATTAGTTCAATAAATAAATAATTACCTAAGAGATTTTGTAAAATTATATAAACAATTACTTTTTTCTACTCCTACGCTAACCCCTTAATTTTTGAAAAATATACACTGGTACCTAGTTATATATTATACTAACTTCTTTAATTATTTGAAAAATATTATACCAAATTCTCGAAATAGAAATTATTATAAATGTAAAAAGGTAAAAATTTATATAATTTTACAAAATCTCATAATGACTAGTGTAATTTATTATTTGATAAATACACATGTAATTTTTTTTTTAATATTGACAATAAAAGAATATTTAAAATCAGTGATCCAGTGATAGTATAAAAAATACAAATAATAACTGTATAATAAATACATAAATAATAATTGTGTGTATTTTTTCTAAGAGAAGTAGCATATTTACAAATACGAGAGATAATTAAAAAGTTATAAATGAGAAATAAAAATAAACAAAAATTATAAAAGCCAATAAAAAATATAAACAACCATAAATAAAGTAGACATTATTCATAACGAGTAGATAAATTATTTACTGGATAAACCGATAAACAAAAAGTATAGAAAGACAAACAAAACAAAGATGAACACTTTTTAGCTACTATGTACTGATAATGAAATGAGAAAGTCATCATAAGGTGTAAGTACTATACACACCCCAACACAAGAAAGGTAGAGTTTAACAGTGAAGAGAAAGAAAAGAAGCAGCAGCATAAGAAGCTTACCGTTGGTGGTGAGGCTTCGGGAACAACCACACCGTTACCGGTGATTGTTCTATCATTCATCGACATTGGGAATCAAAGACCCAATTTCAAATTCAAGTCATATTCACTCAATAAAAAAAAAGAGGCTAACTTCACTTATTATTTCTTCAAAGCTCTCAGTTTTATTATATTCCTTTTTTCCACCGTGACACAGCTTCAGAAGCCATTCAAAGTTCAGATCTTTATCCATCTTTCATCTTCCATTGCAGGTTGGTTTTCTCTTATTGGCCTTAAAACTCATGTGGGTTTCTTTGTTTTGTCTTTGAGCTTTGTGGGGCTCAGAAAAGTTTAGGCCTTGACGTGGCTTTCTTGACCAATTGGCTTCTCTAATCATAAGTGTTTGTTTTCTAGATTGAATTATGGTTCTGAGGAAGATTGATGAAATTGATGATTAGTAAATTTTTGTGGTTCTTTTAGCCTTTGAAGTGATCAGGGTCTTGTTTGTAGTCATCATGCCTAAGAAGTTTTCTTCTTCATTGAATTTGTCGAGTGATTCTTGAATTGTGTTCTTCTTCTGTGTGTTTTTGTGTTGTGACCATGTATGTAATGCATGGAATGGTTGCTGGCAAGTTTTGTGCTGTGCATGCTTGGCAATTTTGCATCTGGGTTTTGATGAACTATTTGTGTGTTTGATATGTTTTGCTTTGATCTGAATTTGTTTAGGTTATCAATTACTATGCTATTATTGATGATTGTAGCTTGATTTCCTAGGGGATTATCAAGTAGGTCATCATCACTCGTCCTTACCCCTATCCTTTTTGAAATAGTCTTTCTCATCTTTGCACGCTTATGTATTTGAATTGATTTACTGTGAATCAACAATAAACATCATGCTGGTTTGTCAGTTTGAATGGTGCAACCTAACTGAACATACATTGTGTTTTGTGTGAATTTGGTTGTAATGATATCTTTCATTATCTTATAATATGGATTCATAAGTCAGGGTCGTATATATGTATCAAAATATTAATGATTGTAATCATGGTTTTTTCTATTAAGGATTGTTATTTTCTGTGGGTTATAAATGACTTTGTATGATTGACAAATGTTAGTTTGTTACAATGTTAGTTTCTGTTAGTAGAGGAGATCGAACCTACGACCTTTCCCCTCTTCCCTTCTTCCTTAACCATCCAACACACCTTATATCTACATATCAAAGTGCAATTATTTTTTTAATCCGCAAATGTTAGGTTTTTAGAATGTTAGTTTTTGTTAGCAGAGGGGATCAAACCTACGACCTTTCCCTTCTTCCCTTCTTCCTTAACCATCCAACCCACCTTATATTTCCATTTCAAAGTGCAATTAATCATCAGTGTGATATGTCCTTATTTGTACCAAATATATGTCTGCACATAAATATGTTAACTGCCATATCTCTTGTACTTTTTAATGTCATTATTTATCAATTTTATGCCTGTACTTCAGGGGTGATACAGAATCAATTAATATGCGGGATGTGGATAGTTTAAATAGCGAAGGATCTGGAAAATCTAGTTACTCACAGGAACAGACTATGTCCAAGCTAGTTTCCTCGAAATTCAAAACAAGTAGCACAAAATGCCAAGAGAAGAAACACAAAGTTAAGTTAAAATCTCATAAACACAGAGCTGGTACAAACAAATCAAAGAAGACAGTTACGGATTCTTCCATCAAGGCACCGCTTGAGGATTCTTCGAATAAAAAAGTGATTATTAGAAAATATCGGCATAAAACCGATGGGAAATCTTCGCGGATGCTGTCTTCAACAAAGCTAGAAGGAGGAAAAAATTCTCATAGTTCTGGAATAGAGGGGAATGATGTTGATGGGGAGGAAAAGATTAAAAAACATAAGAGAAGAAAGAAGAAAAGACAAAGGAATAACATGGATGTTGATGATGCTTCACGCCTGCGAAGGAGAACAAGGTACCTCTTAATCAAAATGAAGCTAGAGCAGAACCTTATCGATGCTTACTCTGGAGAAGGTTGGAAAGGTCAAAGGTATGTGAAAATATTTTAATTAGCTTATATTGTTTTTCAAATGATTGAATGAGATGTAGTCTTCCCTACTACAAATTCAGATGAATCTGTAAATGGATTGTTATTATTATAAGTAGGAAAAATATGATCACTATATTGCATCTAGGAATTTTTAAAATTTTTTCATGAAAAATTGGGGCATATATTGTTAGGGAAATTTGATATATACCTATTTTACATTGGCAGGATAATCATGGTAGTGTTGCGTATAATGCATAATTTCTCCATCAATAGAAAAGATATAATACTAGGAAATTATACAACATGTGAAGAAATGATACGAAGTTAGTTTGATAAAACAGAAATCTTAGAAATTGTCCAATTCCAGATTTCTGGACCCTAGCCATGGTAGTGTTGCGTATAATGCATAATTTCTCCATCAATAGAAAAGATATAATACTAGGAAATTATACAACATGTGAAGAAATGATACGAAGTTAGTTTGATAAAACAGAAATCTTAGAAATTGTCCAATTCCAGATTTCTGGACCCTAGCCATTGTTGAGGAAAGCTTTTGTTTAGTCTAATTAAATTACATGTGAAATGACAATTTGAGGGAAACTTACTTTGTCAGAAAGGAAATAGGAAAGACACAAACAATCATAATCAACAATGGTAGGACCCTTGTGTTTACTATGTGTCATGTCCTCAGAAGGATATTTTTAGAATGCTTTTAGATAATTTAAGTTGTCCTGCAATTATTAACCTATGCTGTGTATTATTTGACTTATTATCGCAAACATAGGGGAAAAAAACACTTGTAGAAACCAGAGAGAGATGGATAAATATATACTTCTTGCAAGAAACATTCAATTTTATTTATTGGACATTCATTTGTATGTCCATTAATAGTTTCCCTTGTTTTTAAGGAAAATTTTCTTTTGTATTTTTCTGTGTGCTGAAGCCTAGGCAAGATTTTGCTTAATTATCATCAGTTATGTTAGATATAAAAACATTTATAAACCATTTATATGAATTTATTCTTTTTTCTCATGTTGACCATACTTCCAGAATTGACATTGTTTATGTTATAATTATTTTCTTAATGATATTATATTTGTTTCTCTGTAATTAAATGTGTTCTTACTAGTGCTTTTTTGACTCTAAAATAAATTGATGAATTATTCTGAAGTTGAATTTTTTTAGTTTCTTTACATATTTTTCCTGTTTCTTGGAAAAATTGCTTGAGAAACAATGCAGTGTGATCTTAATTGAAAAACAATTAATAGTTTTTAGAACCAAAAACTTTCCCTTGAGAAATAGTTAAGTAACTGATCATTATTCTTGCTACAGTCGGGAGAAGATTAGGCCAGAAAAGGAGCTACTAAGAGCAAAAAAGCAGATTTTAAAATGTAAACTTAATATTCGTGATGCCATACGCCAGCTGGATTCTCTTAGTTCTGTGGGTAGCATTGAAGATTCTGCCATTGCTCCAGATGGATCTGTTTATCATGAAAATGTGAGCAAGTGTCAAAACTATGGCTACTTCACTATATTGTGTATTGATGTTATCTTTTTGCATTCTTTCCTGTTCAGGACCTTTTATAATGCTTTGCATCTTGTTTTGATTTTCTAATGGGGAATCATTGATTGCATACTGTTTTCATGTCAAATCAATTCATACAAACAAGGGATGGCTCACCATTTCCAAAGTTGAATATTTTTCTGGTTTTTTGTTCATCTAGATATTCTGTGCCAATTGCAAACTACATGAAGCTTTCCCAGATAATGATATTATACTCTGTGATGGCACATGCAATCGTGCTTTTCACCAGAGATGTCTCAATCCTCCTTTGGATACTGAAAATAGTGAGTTCCTGTTTACACCTGTCAGCTTGTTCTGTAACCTTTATTGTGCTGATTTTTTATTCGTAAAACAAATTGCTTATTATACATTGCAGTTCCTCCTGGAGATCAAGGCTGGTTTTGCAAGTTTTGTGAATGTAAGATAGAAATACTAGAGGCAACAAATGCCCATCTTGGGACTCAATTCTCCCTAGACAGTACTTGGCAGGTTTTTTACCTTAATAGTCTCTTATCCACCAATTTTTCAAATTTCAACTTCTCTTTAGATATATTCATTCTTACTGCTATAAGTAGTAATGCATTTGTCCAATAAATTAAGGATGTATTCAAGGAAGAGGCTTCTATGCCTGATGGTGACATTGCATTGCTAAATCCAGAAGAAGAATGGCCATCAGATGATCCTGAAGATGATGATTACAATCCAGAGAAGAAAGAAGACAGCCACAGCATCGACATAGAAGGAGATGATGGAAATGCATCCAATGATTCAACCAGTTCTTCCAGTCTGTGGTCTTTGAATGGTGAATGTCCTCCAGTAGATGAAGGCGTCAGTCATGAATACTATTCTGTTAATAGCTGCATAGATTCTAATGAATCTGGGGAAATAGCATGTGGCCCTAGGCAGCGTAAAGCTGTTGACTACAAGAAACTCTATGATGTGAGTATCTAAGTTCTCATTCAACATACTCATGAGTTCTCAAAGTAATGTTGACAACTTCAGCAATAGTATAGAATTCAAAAGTCACCAGCCTTGAGTTTATAGTGCAAAATTTAAGGCTTTTGTTAAGCCCCACTGCCTGTCATTTATTAACTGGTACCGTGTTGGTCTTTCTTATAAATTGGGTTGGGAAATATTTGATTATAGTAGTGATTAAAAATGAGTTTCCAATTAAATGTATTATTTTCTCTTGGTTGTTGTACAGATGGAAATTTTGTGCTTCTTCACTTTTTTGTGCATGGAAATACTACTAAAAAAGTAGTGCTCCCTATTTTCTTCTCTGGCCATAAGTTTCATTTGATTTTACGTCTTTTCAGGAAATGTTTGGGAAGGATGCTCCACCTTGTGAACAAGTGAGTGAAGATGAAGATTGGGGTCCTGGCAAAAGAAAGAGAAGAGAAAAGGAGTCTGATGCTGTCAATACTCTTATGACTCTGCATGAAAGTGAGAATAAACATTCCAATAATGAGAAAAATGATACAACAAGAGAGGGCTCTTCAGGCATACAAATAAGAAGATCTTGTTTCAGGATTCCGGTTGATGCCGTTGAGGTATTACTTGTAGAGTTGAGTAATTCCTGTTGTCATCTTTCTTTGTTGTCATTACCCCCTTCCTCTCCTCTTTTGAAACTCCAGTTGACAACACATATATAAATAATTATACACGCACTAATTTGTGTCTTTTAATTTTTTTTGATGAAATATGCCAGAAACTTCGCCAAGCTTTTGCAGAGAATGAGCTTCCTCCAAGATCTGTGAAGGACAGTCTTTCGAAAGAGTTGGGACTAGATCCTGAAAAGGTTATGCCTTGCAGTCTCTAGTTGCATCTTGTTTCTACATTAATCTGAAATTCTGAATTTGTCTTGTAGTAGTGTTACCTTTGTTAAACATTATGTATTAAACAGCAAATTTTGTACTATCTCCATCTGCAAGTTACTTGCATTGCTTTTGGTCTTTATTCAAGTCAGTCAGCTCTTGACCTGTTCAAACTCTGTTACTAATGTGTTAGAAAATGCAGGTTAGCAAATGGTTCAAAAATGCTCGTTACTTAGCACTTAAAACCAGAAGGGTAAGCTTTACTGTTATGCTTTTGCTCTCTCCTTTTTCAATTTACGAGTAATATTATTTCTTTTATTCTGTTCTTTCTCTGATTCATATTTTTTTAGAAATCTGCCATATGTCTCTTCTGAATGATTATCATCTCATCTAGACATCCTTTAGTGTTGATATATTTATAATCAGTCGGTGAATAAGATTTATAATAACTAGTTCAGTTTATAGGCAGTTGGGAACAAGATAGTGAATTGGAGGTTATTTGATGAAAATTAGGATCCATCTGGGATTTAGTAACATGTTTTTGTGCAGAAGTTTGAGAAGACCAAAAAATGCTTCACAATATCACTCAAACTCATTGTTCTTATTAATCTGTTAATAACATGGCATTTATTTATGTCAGGAATTAAGAAATTGTGTTTCTTGGAATCTGAAATGAAGTCTGACATAAGTGAGTGTTGTTTCAGTATCAATCAGAAGGAGAACAGCTTCAGAGTTTCACTTCTAAGATCTCAACGGACTCTATATCTCAAATTGTGGAGAAAGATGAGCTTTTGAAATCAACGGTCTCCAAAATTACTGTGATTCATTCCCAGAAGGATGGTAAAAACATCACAGGCAAAGAGAAAAATAACTTATCTGACAGTCTTTTGAAGAAAAGGCAACAACAAGAAATACCTCCACCTTTGGAAAGAGAAAATGGCAACAAGGTGCTTTTCTACTAATCTAAATGTTGTCTTCTGTTTGCGTTTTTGCTTGCTTGAGAAGCGACTATGCAGTGCAAAGTATTTCAAAGAACACAGAATTTTTCTTGTAGATCACTTGAGAAAAGGTAGCCTATGTTATTGGAAGTTCTATTAACAATTTGTTGCACTTTAATGTTGTATTTTCAGGATTCTATGGAGGTCAGCAATGATGTTAAGTTGAAGAAAATGCTGAAAAAAAGGAAAAGAGGGGTAAATATTATATTTGAAGGAGATTCTCAGGCAGCAGAGTTGGAATTTGAAAGACTCAGCAAAGTGAAGAGGAAACTAGATAGCATGAAGCAGAAATTAAATGAAGTTCAAAATTGCAGAGCAAAGGGTTCAAATGAACCCTCTATTATATATGTACCCACAGCCCAATTAAGGGAAAAGGTTGAAAAATAATTATATTTTTTTATTACATTTTTGCACAGCAGAGTAATACATAATATATGTTGTAAGTTTGATGTACCTACCTTACATTATAAATAAAAATGCTACAATCTTTTTTTTAAAGTTAATAATATTAGTATATGTCCGTTGCTAGATGCTCTTGGCAGAGCAATGAGCAATTAAATAGAAATTTTTGTACTCAACTGTGAAGTAAGTACTCTACTCCACTGCTGGCAACGTTAAAATTGAAACTAGCATTGAAATTGACCATTGCAACATTAATGAATATTTAACTAATTTTAGTATTCGATTGAAAATTTGGACTAAATATTTAAATAAAATATTAATGAACAGAATACCATTTTCAATCCAGACTCAATTATAATAGTACTAAGTCTCAAAATTTAAATAAAGCATTTAATGAATAGAATACGGAATTTTAAATGAATAAAATATTTAACTAATATTCGTATTTAATTAAAAATTAGGACTTAATAAATGTTAATTAAAATATTAGTCGATACGTTATTGAATAGAATACCAAAACTTAAATAAATATAATATTTAACTAATTTAAACATTTAATTAAAAACTAGGACTTAACAAATATTTAAATAAAATATTAATTAATAGAATATCAATTTAAATTTAGAGTTAATAGATATTTAAATAAAATATTTAAAATCTGCAGGTCCTTGAATTATTTTACAATTTTTAATTAAGTTCCCGAGTCATTCTTTTTACGGCACGGACTTAATTAAAAAAGAAATAGAAGTTCCGGAATTCAATTAAAAATATTATTTAGGGGCCTAATTATTTTTTTTTAAAAAATAGGAACCTACTAAATAATTTAATAGTAAATTAAAAATCATAAAAAAAATATGACTTAATTGAACAGTGTATTTAGAAGGAGTGCATTAAGTTTGTCCAAGCAGAACTTGTAAGGGAAAACTAAAAATACAATTAGTGGAATTTGAGAATACTAGCTGAAGAACTTGCAGAGAGGTTGAGAATACTAAACTTAAAACCTCCAGTGTTAAGAATGTTGGCCTAAAAATAAGATAATAATGACCGATGAAAGTACTAAATAGTAGTAGCCTATATAGACTTCGGAATAATATTGTGGAAGCCTAAGAAGAGTTTAATAATTAATAAGGTAAGTCCTTGAATTATTTGAAATTTTTTAATTAGGTGCCTGAATTTTTATTTCTTTTTTAATTAGGTCTCTATGGTTAATGAAACGATGAGGATCTAATAAAAGTTTAAAAACTTAATTAAAAAAATATTTAGTTTAAATACTTAATTAAAAATTATCAAATAATTCTGAGACCTATAGATTAATTTATCCTAAAAATTATGAAATTTTGATTAAATTGAATAGTTACTTATGATCATGTTCGCTAATATATTAATCTTTATGTACATTTCATGTTATTAAAGTTAAGGCATCTAAATAATAATGTGGCACACCTATATAACATGTGAGTATCATGTGTCATTTGAGAGGTATAACTTTTCATGAGTTTATAAAACTATAACACGAATGTTATTTTAGTCTTAGAATTCTCGCGTTATTAATTTCGCTTTAATCTCTGAAATTGTAAAAGTCTCTTTCATCTTCTTGAGTCTCATGACATGCAATAAATCTCATACCAAACATTTCTGTATTTACAATCTTGCAAGAGTTTACTTAGTTCAATTTTTACACTTTATTTATCCTAAACCATATATATATACATTTTGTTAGGATTAAAAAAATTACAAAAAACAAGAAGAAAAATATCAAAGCTTCTTTTTTAATCAAATACATATCATGAATGTAATATCTGAAAGAGAGAAAAAGGAAAAAAAAAAAAGCATATTACTATTTTCTTGTTTTTCTAACAAATCAAAAATTTTCTAATATGGTCAATTAAACTCAATCATGCCTTCATTCTGGGCCGTTGATGTGCGTTGACTATCCTAAACTGATGTCTGATCTGCTTCTTTTCTTTATAGCGTAGCACACTAGCTTTTCTTACTCCTCCCTCCCTCCACCAAGAAATCGACATGTCCTGAAACCACACCAATATTGCAAAACCAAAAAAAAAAGGTTCAGTGCTTTTGCACCACACTGCACTACTATATAGCACTAGTATAACATGAACACCCCCACTAAACATTTTGAGTTCAGATTTCAGAAGCTACACTAACACATGTCAAATGTTGATAAAAGGTAGTAATACTATATATATAAAAAAGGATAATAACCAATAAAAAATTTAGTGAAATTACGTACATATAATAATAACAAGAAAAACTAACAAATTAACGACTTATATTTATCGTTAAAATAATAACAACAAAAAACTTTTGTGAGTTAGAGAGATCGTTATACAATAGCAAAATAGAGAGAGATCGTTATATATATAGTGCAATTCATGTAATTACGTAAATATTATGATAAAAAAAAATAATGCTTTCCATATGCATTTAAATGCAAGGGTCGTTCTTTTAATTTTTTCCATCTATTTAAATAGCAAATAATTAAGATGTTAATATTGATATAAAAACATAACCCCGAAACAAGCCCTATTTTAAACTTTGTTCATAAAATAATGAAATATACATGTCACTAACTAAAAAAACATTATTATATTTAAATTTGTATTTGGTTTGTATATGCATTATTAATATAATTTTTTTTTATATTATTAATCAATAAAACGTTTTTTCTTCCAGAAGCTATTATGTCTTTAAATTTTCTTCCAAAAGCAAATTACTTATAGTTAAATAGGGACCATAGGAAGGAGAAGGTTCAGTGTTTATTTCACAGTGAAAAACGAAAGTTTCAAACCTTTTTTCTTTTAGACTTATTCAAATCGCGAGCGAGAGACGAGCAACGTAGGGTGACGTCATTTCCCGGCGAACCATCGGCAAATGGCGACCCCCGATTGGACCAAGCACTCCGAACACCGTCGTAATTCAATTTCAACCGCAAGCCCTTACTCACTGCTACCTCTGATAATTCCTGAAAATATAGGGTGATTTGAATGATTAAGAGAAAAAAAAATTGAGTTCGATCATATGTTATCAAAATTAGTATTATAAAAAATTAACATTTGTCCATAAAAAAAAAAAACCTCTGTTAATTTCTTCACCACCTTTTTGCTTTTCTTGTTCTTCGTCTTTGTCTTCTCGGTCGTTGTTGCCATTGCGGTGGCCGGAACCAAATCCTCCGCCGCAGCGTGCTTCATCCGCGGCGAGATTTGAAGCATGTCAACCACACAAAAATTCCACCACTTCGTATCATCTCGCCGTAGAGCCCTCACGCAACCGAATTTCTCGCCGTCACCGCCGTGACACGAAGCGGCACGATTAACATCATCCTCTTCAACTCTTCCTCCTCCTCCTCCCATGATGCTATCGATTCCTTCCTCTATTTCCTCGTCGAGCATCGATTGGCAATCGAACTCTTCACTCTCAAATTCATCGCAATTCGGCACTGAAGTGCTCAATTCGCAAGGCTTATTAATATTCTCTCGCACGCCGAAGAAGACCTTGTTCGACTCCGTTTGGAAACCACGTTTGCTTTCAAGGAGAAAAGAGAACGCGTCGTTGTCGTTATTTTCACACTCTCTGAACAGTAATAACGGTTCTGACGAGTGGCTAATATTTTCTGTTACTGGTTTGGTGAACTTTTCGGGTTTTTTTAGGTTTTTTATTGAGAAGAGGTTCGGATGAGCTGTGGAGAGGAGTGTGGCGGCTTCATTGAAGGTTTGGTTCGGTCGCTTTCGGAGGGTACGAGGTTTTTTCGTGAAGATTATTGATTGGGGGGAGTTGGTGGTTTCCGAGGTTGTTGTTGAAGAAGGAGAGGAGGTGGGTGAAGTTAGGGTTGAGGTGGATGAGGATTTGGCCAAGTCCAAATTGAATCCATGGGTTCTTCCGCAGCTTGAACTCATTTATTGGTTCAAATCTTAATTGAAGAAGGTATTTGAAGTGTGGGAAAAGTGATTTTTTGAACTTTGGTTGGAAAATGGAGTTAAATATCAGTTTGTGTCTCAGTCTTCAGGAAAAGGCTCTCTCTCAAGTAGTAGTACTATTATATTACCTAATTGGATTGTGGAGGAAGATAATGACTTTTTAGAAGCTGCAAAACCCTATACCCAATAAGTAGACAGAATACAAGTTGTTGGCTATGGTTTTAGGTTAAAAAAATGGAGTAGTGTTATTCCGCCGCCCAAAAATGTGGTAAAAATTGGAGATGGGAAGAAAAAGAAAAATTAATTAAATAAAGAGAATAAGGGGTAGATGTGATATAGTAAGAGTTTAATGGGTATGTGTTCTTGTAAAAGTTTTTATTATGTCATGCATTAATATAAGAGATTTTGCAAAGTAATTTTATTATGTCATTTAATTAATTAAACCACCTGATAAATTTGCTGACATGACTAAAATGAGTATGATTTTTACTGTGAAAAATATACTTAGGTTAAGTATAAATGAGTCTCTTTTTGGAATTGGGGACACTTTGACCCAGGAAAAAAATCATAAGAATGGATAGATAATATATTGATTTAAAAAAAAAAAGGAAGATAACATTTTAGGAATACGATGAATTTCCCATTTTATTAATAAAAAAAAGAATGCCATATATAGAAAGATCACCGCTGAATTAAATATATATTGTACATTCTAAACCTCTCTATTGTAGCCAAAATCCAAAAAAGAGTGGTGTGTGCGATATATATTCAGTCTGAAACACAAGTCCAGAGAATTAAGAAACGGAGCACAGATATCAAATTGGGTTTGGCTAAGTAAATATCTGAAAGGAAATTGGAGAGTGTGAAGCACGCAGTAATAGACAAGAGCAGGCTAGGGGATAAGAAGAGAGAATGAATGCTTTAGCTATAGCAGAGAGAAGGTCACGGGGAGAAGTAGAAGTAGATAATGGAAAAGAAAAGACCACAAACCCGTTGGAGGCTCTGTACTGCACATATATGCAAAATGGCAGACGAACGTATGCTCACTGACTCTGGAGATGAGAACGAAGGAAAAGACAATCATGCATTGTTTCATGCATGGGACCACTGCATTTAGCTCTTGTGTTTTTTTTTCATTATTAATATTCCAACTTGTTTTACCCTAACAGTACCAATTTCATTGTTTAAACATGTTAAATATTTCTCAATTTTATAATTATACATATGCATATATATAGAGAGAGAGACTTATCATATGAGAATGATCACTTTATGTGACAATGAGAATGATTAATCTCAACATTTAGATTAAAATGAAAAGTCAAGATTAAAGCATTTAAAATTCAAATTAAAGTTTTATTTAAATGTAAAATCTCTAAAAGATTTATCAAACAATAAATCAAATATCTTAAAGATTTAATTTATTTTATCATAAAATATCTCGAACCTATTACCTCCATGACCATTATCGTCATGATCGTTTTCATCACAACTATTATGATCACCGTCACCACCACCATGACCGTTGTCACTATTACTTCCATCATTACTATTACTATGATCGCCCCCATGACCACCGACAACAGTGACAACGACGGTGGTTTTAGCAGCAATCACGGTGACGGTATGGTGGTGGTTGTTGCAGTGCCGATCTTGACATAATTTTTTTTTCCGATAAAAGACATAAGTTAAATATTTAAGATATTTGATTTCATGTTTGATAAATCTTTTAGAGATTTATGGTTAAATAAAATTTTTATTTGAATTTAAAATGTTTTAATCTTGATCTTTCATTTTAATCTAATGGTTAAGATTGGTCATTCTCATTCTTACATAAGATGTTCATTCTTATATGACACACTTTCTCTACGCACCTGGTTTTAGCCATGGTTATTTTATAGCTTACCAACGGTTCAAATTGACATTAATTTACACTTTCGGTGATTATAAAACTGACGTTAAAACATTAGTCAGAAATCCATATGTCAATGTTTTTGCATGACCACCAGATAAACTACTGGAATGTTACTTTCTCTGTCGTCTATATTTTATCTTTTTTTCATACACACATCTAAGATATCTTCAATGTAAATAAAGTACAAGGAAATGTAACTTGTTCATCCGATAGTGAGTGAGAAAAGTGAATAGAAATACAAAAACAAACAAATGTAACTTGTTCATCCGATAGTCAGAACCTAACCGAGAATTATGGTGAAAAAAGTGAAGAGAAATACAAAAATAAACAAATAAGATGAAAATGAGTTATAAGATAGTGAGTGAGAGTAATATCATTACTCAAGAGTATAATGTTCATTAAGAGTTATTCTTTAGAATAAATTACACTTGTACCCTTAAACTTTTTTTGAATTACATACAACATTACTCTTTTTTTTATTCATGTACTAACTCTTTTAATGTTTGAAATGTGTAATATGTGTGTGTATGCGTCTTGATGTTTGAATATTACATTGACATCCCATATATGGGAGGTTGTTATAAACATTAAACAATGAGGGGTATTATGTATAATTTGAAAAATCTCAAGGAGTGTTAATGTAATTTATTCTATTCTTTAATAATAAGAATATCATTTTAAGAGGGTTGTTTTCAATAAAAATCATTTCTAATAGGTTTTTTAAACAAGAGATTTTTTAAATATTTTATCTATTTCAATCTACAATGTTTAGATAGAGTGTTATGTGTTTCTCCCTTGTTATGTGTTATGTGTTTCTCCCTTGGATTAGACTTTTCATCTCCCCTTGATCCTCTTTTTGTATTATTATTTTTAAATAAAGGATTAGACTTAATTTGTGCATTTATGCGGGTGGTTGTTGTGGTGCCAACCTAGTTGGGATGACTACAACCACCTAGCTTCTTATGCAGCCTTTTTTTTTTTGTCTTAAAAAAATGAATTTCAACATTTTTTGAAAATGAATTGTTAACAGTTAAAATAGTATTATAACACAATATAAGTTGTTTATCATAAATTTAAACTATAATTTGTAATTTCATAATATTTATTTATTATAAGTTTTAATTATAATATTATTTATAAATTCAAAATTATTTGGTTAATATAATTATAAAATAAATATTAATCACGTGTAACGCACATGTTTAAATACAAGTATATTTTAAATTAAATTTTAATTATTCATTCGGTCCTTGTACCTTGACAATCTTTACATTTTAGCTTAGTATGTGTACCTAAAAATTAACTACTTGTTTTAGTCATCCCCATACATAGGGATGATAGAAAATCCCAAACCCATGGAACCCATTTGAACATGCTCCAACTTTTGATGAGGAAAAAATGGTTTGACTAGGTACAAGATTGAGGTTGACTTTCCCCTATCATTTGAAGCAAGTTAGGGTTGGGAATATCAATATTGACCCTCTTAGGTTAAAATTATTAAATTATCCTTAGTAAAAAAAATATTATTGTAATGCCATTAGGTTTGGGCAATTATTCATTCATCGTTATCTCATAACATAAATGATTTTCCCTAGTCATTGTTGTGTTCTTTTTACCATCGATCGATCGCTCTTAAGTCTTGTTGGTGTCATTGTTAGACATTATCTCTCTCTCAGACTACATCACTCACATCTCATTGTTGTTGGCAATCAACTACAAGAAAATAAAAAATTTAATAAGGGAATGTGCCCTCACAAATCCCACACTAATTAGATCAACAAGGGATTTTCTAGGGAACATTCACTTACGAGTCTCCCATCTCATCATCTATATTGTCACTACTACACTATTATGTTTGAATCCTTGTTTGCATGTTTCTTATTGGTTCATATGGTTAGACTAATCCACAACCAATTTATCATTTTCAAGGCAGATTTTTTAGTATAAATAATTTATTCAGTAAATTTAAACAAGTGTTACAATTTGAATATGATTAATTGTCTAATTTTTAAACTTCTGCTAAATTGATTAATTATCTAATTTTAACATATTAATTTTTTCTTTTTTTTTAATAGTGTTTGAAAGCTATTGAATTGTATTGATAATTTTTTTTTATATAAAGTTATTTGTGCTTAAGTTGTACGTATTCTATTATTTCAGTCCCCTAATCACCAACAAATACAAAGTTGCAAGTTTAGCATATTTTTCACTTGCATAAGTACCATTGTCATTTCACATTAAGCCAAAGTTAAAAGTGGGTTTAGGTAGGTAGATCAAATAGTAAAAACAACGGTGAGATAAGGAAACCTAACCTTACTTTAGGTCGAGGGTAGAACACCAATTTTGAGCCTTGTCTGGAATTAGGTTGAAGACATGGGCGTTGTTAAAGAGTCATGGTGGGGAAGCTAAAACGCATCCATGTCTTGTTGCTATGCTTGCTTGCACGTAGACTTTTAGTATTGTTTTGGTCATTATCATCAAATACCAATTAACATCGTTAACTATGTGTTGACATGACATTGACACAACAATCTTATGTTTAAGTCACTTTACCCACACAATCTATAAGTTTTGGTCCATATACCTACCCAACATTTTCGTTTTAGTCCATATATCAAATAAGAAGGTGATAACAACACAAATATAGCTTTGCATGCAAGTTTTGAATAACAAAACTCTGCATGCATGGCTTTACATGGTTCATCCTATAGGAGAAATGAAGAGTAACAAAATCAAATTTGAAAAATGCTTTAGATATGACAATCAGAAAGTTGCATATAAAGTAGATTTTTTTTAATACAATGAGTAAAACATCAATATACACAACTTGATTTTTTTTAATTAGAACATTGTAGGGAGAAACCAAAGAAAGAAGTGAAGAATTTAGCTTACCAAGCTCAAAAGAGGTAGAGAATTTGACCGAGCCTTAGTGATGCAACCACGAGCTCAAGTGAGACCGATGAGTGAGAAATCAGATTGATGATGGTGTGAGGGTGTGAGACCGAGAGATTGAGAGGATGAATGAAAAATAAATTGGTGTTGGGTTGGGCGTGGAGATAAAGCCATATGGAATTGAGATAAAGAGGGATGCATGGATGGGTTTTTGGTGGTGTGATGGGTAAACGAGATAAAATCTGAGTGTGAGAGTAAAAGTATAAGACATTAAAATCATGAAAGTTTTAGTTTATGACGCAATAGTATCATATTAAAAGATAAAGATATAGGTATAATAACTACTTTTTATTTGGGATTCAAATAAATAAAGTTTTAGGAATATCATTAAGTCTAAAGAAATTAATGAGATTGAACAATACATTACACACACACACACATAACATAAAACATATACTCATAGCATCTAAAATAGGATTTTACAATGTATTTTCATATCAAATAAAATTTTAAACTTCAGTTTCAAAAACATCATTTCATTTCTTCATATAATTTAACAAAATTACAAACACTTTTTCCTTTTTATGATAGGGTGCACTTTTTCTATTAATAGAGAGTGTTTAGTAACTTGTAAACAATTTCATTTGAAAAATGAAAAAGTTTTAGAAATTAAAAATATATAGATGGATTAATAATAGTTTTAATTTCATTTTTTTGTTTACAACTTATGAAGAAATGACATCATGAAAGTATTCAAGACATGATTTGGTGTCTATATGCCGCCAACATAATTCCTTAAAGCAAACTTTCTCTTTTTTTCAATGTGTAGTTTGATTGTCAGCATTTTGGAGCTTCATATGCTATATTGAAGTTACATTGACTTATATTTTTGTTCCTTTTATCAAATATTATTTCAATACTTAAATTATGAGTACTATAATTTAAGTGTAAAAATAATACTTGATAAGAGAAACATAAGTGTAAGTCAATGCAACCTTAAAATACCTTATGAAAATGAAGATGCAAAATGATGACTTGATTATCAAAGTACACATTGGAAAAAAAAGTTACATTTGATGCACACAAACATTAGGTCATGACCTAGATACTTTTGTGATGCCCTTTCCGTATAAGTTGAAGATTGCAAAAAAAAAAAAAGAAACTAAGATTATTTTTATTCATCTATATATTATCTAAAACTTTTTCTTTTGTCAAATAAGATTTTTTATAAGTTACTAAACACTCCCAATTAATAGGAAAAAGTTCTCTCTATTACAAAAAGAAAAAAAAAACATTTGTAATTTTGTTAAACTATATAAATAAATGAAATGATGTTTTTCAAACTGAAGTTTAAAATGTTTTATTTGATGATCTGTCATCTTATTTACAATTTAGTTTCCAATTTTCACATGTATTCATATATATGATCGATGCTGATTAATATTCAAAACTCATTTGTTATAAATAGTCACACACATCAACTCTCAACCATAAAAGAAGCTTTTTCTTACTTGGTTTGTATGAAAAACATGAGATGTAATCAAGTAATCACAAACACTAACAAACGGGTAATTAATTCTTGTGTTGCATCACAACAAATAAATGTTAAGCAAAACAAATGAGGAACAAAATAATAAAGAAATTATTGAACAAATAAGGAAGAAATAAAAAACATATATCAAAGAACTAAAGAAGAAAGTTTCTACTATCATGACTAAGTGAGTGAGTTACATTGAATTTCTTATTGCAAAGTTGATGACGAGCTTGTAGAGATGACGATGCACACATAGTTTCACAGAGCGACACACATACATGCAAAAATATAAAAACATAATTTCACATAGTCATGCACAAATACACACATGGTAGCACACATAGTTTCACGTCGTAACAAACACAAAGTCACACAAACACAAAGGCATAGACATGCATGTACAATACTGCACACATAGTTTTCACATAGACACATATACATGATAACACATTTGAACCATCGATATTTGAATTCAATCTCAAACACACAAAAATAGGCAACCATAGAGATGACCCTTACCATTGATCTAATCATGTAATTCAACACAAAACGTATAACAAGGGTTGGAGAAAATCATTTCTCCTCATATAATTCACATAGAATTATGACCAATTGAGTCAAAGGTCTACCCTTCTACCCGTGGCTACTGTCACACCCGTAAGCCAAATAACTCATTCTTTCTTACCTTGAAAAGATAAACCCACAACAAGAGGACTTAACAATGACTTCTCCAATCCTTTGATCACGGTAGCAACAACTTTTGTAAAAGATCATGTAGCAGCTCTATCACAACAATTCCAAGAGCCGTAAGTAAGAGAGAATGATTTAGGGTTAGGTTTTAGAAAACATAAACAATTTATTGAACATAGCTGGGCGGGCCACAGGCATAAGGCCCAACTTTGAAAAGAAACAAAAATAATCAAAAAGTCCAAAATATCAACTTTAGAAACTTCTCTCATTATATTTAAAACATTTAATTTAAAAAGCCTATTTTAATACTCACACTACCCTTCCCAAAATATTTATTTATTAAAGGATTAAATATGATTTTGGTCCTTGATAAATTACCTATTTTTTTTTTACCTAATAATATTTTTCTTAACTTTTTGATCTCTAATAATTTTTTCTATTTTATTTTTGGTCCTCAAATTGGCTTTGAAAAGTGATTTAGATAGTGCTTGAAGGGCTAAAGTGATTTTGAAAATTAAAATTATCACTTTACACCTTTTTTAATGTAGGAGACAAGAGAAAAATGTGTTGTTGAAAGTTTGATTTTTCGAGGGTGCAAGAAAAATGTTTGTAAAGCATAAAATGATAAGTATATGAGGTCTAGAAGTCCGATAAATTCGCTTAAGCAAAATATATTGGCTTAAGAGAATTTGGGGTAGAATGAAATGCAATGTTTATGTAAACACAATGTGATGATTGTGTGAGCATGCAAATTAATTATAATGTGACTGGATATGCTTGTGAAAAGGTCTCCTTTGGACACGGAAGGATAGTAAACCCTTTGAATCCCCAAGGGACAATAAATGTATTTGTTGTGAAAAGGCCATCTTTGGACAAGGAAGGGAAGTGACCTTTTGATCACCAAAGGATGATAAAAGATAATAAGACTTAATACCCTTTGGACAAGATGTCTCCTTCAATTCCTAAAGAGCGGTATGAGACATTCCTTGTACAAGAAAGGGTTGTAAAATTCATAGTTCCCTAAGGGATGTCTGACAAAACAAGGTGTCACAACTTGAGATTATGAGCTCTAATTTTCAAAGATGGACAAAAAAGAAAATAAAAGGATAAAGTAATGTATGTTAAGTAAGGTTACAATGATTGATGAGGATTTCTAATAAAGGTGTAAGCCCATTAGATTTGAATGTTTTGTGTTATGGGGATATTTATAGGTTTAATATCATGATTAGATATCTCTATAAATGAGATTTTTAGTATGACATGTTTACGTATGTTAAATGGGATATTTTTTTATTGGATAATGTTAGTTGTTAGTTTTTGTTAACAAGACGATTCAAAACTGCGGTCTCTCCCCCCTTCCATTCTTTTTTCTTCACTTGACCAATCTTACATCTCATTGTTAAATATGTCATATGTGCTATATGAGATGTTATTGTGTGCCCTTGGGACACTTAATGAAACATTTTGTCGCATTAGTTTAAATTATAGTGTTTCAGATTGAGAAAGATCATGAAACAAGGAGAAAGAGGAAAAATGACTTAAGTTTTTGTTATAACTTTTATTATATTAGGATGTAGTTAAGAACCTCCTGCATAAGGTACATCTTTTATGATGAAAATTTTTATTTGACATGCAAAGTTTATTTAATTTCTATTATTTTAATTATTTCAATTTGTGTATATGAATGTAATTCCTGTAATGAGTGTTACACTTAGTATCAAAGTAGTTTGATTAAAAAACAAACTTGCATAGTATAGTAATGACCAAAATAAGAATCTCTAAGACTTGTTTATTAATCAATGAATAAGTGTTTGAATAATTTTAAAAAAATAAATTAAATTTAAAATTCCACATGAATTAATATATATATATATATACTTGTTTCTTTGTGAATTTTTGTAAAGTAAATTTACAAAAATATAGTATGAAGATCATTTGACAAAGTAAAGGAATACATTGAGATAATTGATAAATAGTCAAAGGACCTAGAAGTTGTTATTAGAAACCATTTAACACCATTGGGGATGTTTTCAAAATAGTCTCATACTCATTTCATGACCCTTAATAAATATTAGAAATTTTATGAAATTTTTTATTTCATAAAACTCACGTATTTCATAATCTTGACAAATAATTCCATATAATGTCTGTGTATTATATTCCAGTACACAAGTTATTACTTTTTATCAGTGTAAGAGATAAAATATATGTGTCATTATTATTTTGAAACAATTAGAATTTTATTTTTCTATCGATAATTCATGTGGTGTCCAAACTAGAATTTATCTACAAATTGATTTTGCCGATAAAATTGACAATGATGGCTTTGCAAGTACACAAGTACATGAAGCTACAAACTCAGATATGATTTTCCTTCTTATGCTTGGTCCTGCACGTCACATTTCCTTGGAAGAAAAGCTTAGTTATTTTTCTTTTTCCTACAAAAGTATCTACACTTATCCTTATCTTTTTTACTATTACAAGTCTTGCCCAAGTCAAATAATATATAAAATAAACAACTCACACACTCATCAACTCCTTTATAACCATCGTAATGTCTAAGCCTCTCTCATTCTTCTTTTTTTCATTTCCTACTTGCTTTCTAAGTTCTTGGAAGAAAAACTCGTAGCAAAGGTGAGAGTGGTTCATTTTTTTATTTCCATTTCTTCTTCAGTTTTCCTTCTTTCTTTTCTTTATTCTTTCTTTCATTTCTTCTTTTCAATTTATTATGACTTTGTAATCTTGGTGGGCTCAAAAATTATTTTTGGTGGTGGAAAATGGTAAAGTTGAAAGCTTGGAAGAGAAAGTTCTCAAAACCCTCATTGCTTGTGTTTGTGCTGAAGATTGGTAAAGAAAAATTTTATTTTTTTCCTGTGTTTATGTGATGTTCTATACTAGGATTGAATGATACTGATTATGTAAATTGGAATTTTGGTGAAAAGTTGTGATTTTGGCGAGTTTTGAGTTGGTACAAAAGCTTGTTTAACTAGTGATGTTGCTTGAACATTTTCGTACGGAACATGTGTTAAAGAAATATACATAACTTGAGTTCTAGTTATCTTTTTGTGTTGATTTTTGTCTCATTGGAAAGTTGACTGAAAACTCTATTGAAAGAACTCAAGATTCATGTTAAAACACTAAGAAATGAGTGAGTTGTACCCTATGCAAGTTGATCCTATTGTTGGAAAAATGTTGACCTTATGTTGCTTGATTTGCATTTTTGAAATTTTATGGACATGGGATTGGAACGAGTTTGATTATATTTAAAAACTATACATCCTAAGCTTTCTTTAACATAAACTATGCTCATTTTCATTAATTTTTCAATTGTATATAATTTTTATAAGATGCTTGATGTGCATTGATTTTAACTCGTGTTGACTTCTCAAATTGTTTATAAAAGAAAAATTGTTATAAGTAGTTGTTTTTGCTTTGCTAGGTCGGCAAGTATACCAATTTGCACAAGTAGTATATTAAAACGGTAAGACCGAGTATCATATCCATAGAGAATTTGTTTCACTCAGAACTGTACATTCAGTGAGCAAACATTTGTATAAACTAAAAGTAAGAAAATATCAAGTTGGGATTTTGTTCTAAAATCTATTTAAATACAAACTAAATATCTAAAGTTTCAGAAGTAAAAAACAGTCAAGTAAAAAGCGTCGGGTCGTTCTACTGAATTTTCCTTGATGTTGTTATGTATTTTTCTCTATTTAATGTTATTCTAGTGTTTTTATGTTGAGAAATTACTCAAACCAAGATCCCTCTAGTGAATGAGCCTAACTCTCTTTAAACCTCATCATTGATCCCTCAATAAACTCAGCCTAAAAGAGTTGCATTAAGTCTACAACATAATATGGACTAAATCACTGCACTCCATTCCTAGACATATAATTTTCTAGCTTGCTCTACCAAGTTCTAAGGCTTTAAAACACTTTCCAATGCTAAAAATCCTAACTATATATACAAATAGGTGATCAAGCCACAAACTTGTAAAAATAAGCATAGATAGAAGCAATGAACACAAAAAAACAACATTAAATAGATAGTGAAAGAATATTACATCAAGGGTTCAGCAGAACTTCCCAACCAAGAGGTTTAGCCTTCCATTACAAGAAATGAACTTTCCATACAAGGAAGAACAAAGTTTAAGTGGAAGAAAATGGCTAAGAAGGGTTGAAGATGTCTCCTTCAACCTCTAGAACCCTAATCTCACTCCTCTAACCTAAAATCTCATGGTGACTTGAATTTTGTCGCTTCAGTTTCTCCCTTGGCTCTATTTTTTCGACTCCTCCCTTAGTTTCTGCCAACTTCAATGTTTTAAAGGTTACTTGGACGTTTCAGCTTCTGAAGGCTCGCTTAGCGAGATTGGTTCGCTAAGTGAAATTTGGCTAAGCGAGCTGGGCGCGCTGAGCGCGAGAAGAGACAACCTACTCGCTTGGTGAGCTTGCGACGCGCTGGGCAAGCACATCTCTGACCGATCCTTTTTTAGGGTTTCCCAACACGCTAAGTGATCTGTATGCCTTGCTTAGCGGATGTCACTCGCTAAGCGCATATGCCTCGCTTAGCGAGACATCAACTACTTGAACATTTTCTTCTTTTAGCCTGAAATTGAAGTGGTTTCAACATTAATTCACAAAATGGGAGTATCTACTATATAAAATCAAACTAAACATGAAAATATGTACAATTCCTACAAAAAGAACCATAAATTGGAGGTAAAGCGTTATTTTTGTGAAAATATTCAATACAAAACTTAGTCGTGAATAACGACTAACAGTAGTGTATCTTATGTTTTTGAGTGATTCCAAAGAATTTAAAACCTAGATTCATTTATCTTTACCGTGATATAATATTAGTTGCGTAAATATTTGAAAGGATTAGATTTATACACTAATCTTGTTGGTTGTTCTGTTTGCTAATATTGTGAAACAATCTAACTTCTTTGATTTTTATAATTTTTGTAGATTTTTTTCTAATAAGTAAATTTTTCTATTAAAATAGGCTTAATTATATTTTCATCAAGATATAACATAAGATAAACTAAAATTGTTTAAGGTATAAAATGCTAATATCTTTCAGATGCTACTATAAAGTAAATTTTAAAATGAATTTGCATAGTTCTATCAACAAAATTGACTATTTTGATGTAAATAATTTCCAAACTTGATTTATATTTGTATGTGAGTAAATTGAAATGTGTTCTTGTTGAATATAATAGATATCATAATAAACTTAACATAAATATAAATCCTTGTGTATAAAATACGTCATTGACTTAATAATTTTGTAAATTGTATGAAAGTTATGTTGTTGTTGTTGATGGGTTGTGAATTTGATGAGTGTGTGATGATGTGATTATCTTATAAATAAGAAGAAGTGACAATTGAAACTTTAAGATTTTAAGATATCGAAGGGATGTGGGATTTCTGTAGAGTCCTACTAAAAGGACCTTGTCCAGTGAAAGGACATGTTGCCCTCCTGAATTCTTATTGTTGTTCTGTAGAGTCCTATTGAGCGAACTTTATCCAGTGAAAGGACATGTCGCCCTCTGGAACAACCATTTTCCTAGATGCTCCATAGAGTCTTGCTGAGCGGACCTTGTTATGTGAGAGAACATGTCATTCTCCGGAGGTACTAGTGATTTGGCACATCTAGGGAGTTCTGTTGAGAAGACCTTTTCTTGTGGGAGGACATATCATTCTTTGGATGAAATTGTATAGTATTGGTTATTGACACTTTAGAGGGTAACATTTGTTTTATGTCCTTATAAAAATTTATAATGAAAGATGTAATAATTTATAAGTCCTTGTGAGAAAGTAAGAGTTAAAATCTTTAATCACCATATACAATAATGATTTTTAAGTTGTTGTGAGAGGGAAAAATTAGAAGTTGTTAAATAATTATTGAATTGACAAACTAAGCTTGTATTTGTTGTTTGACTTGCAAAAATATGTTTTCTTATTTCTTTAATATGAGAATTTCTTAAATTGATATATTGCATGGATTTTCATTATATATATATATATATATATATATATATATATGTTTTATCTGTTTGGTTAGCTTATCCTTGCGTTGTTTGTATGTGTGTGTGACTGCGATGATTGTGGCATTCAGGGGAGTAAATGGCGGGAACTCGACCTTATGACCTTTTCTCTGTGGAGCTACACCCTACCACCCAGGGCCTTAAGCAAGGATGAATGTTGCTCCTTGATTTGCCAGCTTTTCGTTATGATGGGTTACTTTTGATACGTTGTGTTCCCGATGGTACTATTGTGATGATGACCACCTTAATATTATCGTGACTTTTGAGGAAATGATGCATACTCTTGGACATGCCCTTTCTATGATTCCTCGCAGGACTAGTGATGCTCATGATTATAGGGGTTTGTTCTCTGGATGCAAACGTGGTCGTGGCAGTTTTGGTGGCCCTATTGGCAATGGAGGGCCATCTGTTCCTCCTCATTACCCTTAGTGGATGATGACTCTTATGTACTTTTTTTATTAGTAGGCCAATGTTAGGGAGTGAGTCTTTGTATTTCCTTCCCCTTTTGTTGTATTATATACGGTAGAGGGTACATTGAAGACTTTATCACACACACTCCACTTACTCTTTAAAATACTCTTTATTTCTAGGCATGTATATATATCTAGAAAGACATGAGATAGATGCCATCTCGCCTAGTACTCTAGGGATATAAATATATGTTATGTAAAATAGATTTATTCATGTTGAGTTATCTATATTTTTGCATTGTCATTAATCACTACAACATGAAAAAATTAACTCAATTTATTAATTAAATCAATTAAGAGTTTAATTGAAACTAAAATAAAGTAATAATTACTTTAGTAACACATCCGGGTGTTACAAAATAATTGGTGGTTTCGTTGTAGCATGAAGTTTGGTTGTCTTGACTAAAATATTGAGACGAATCATCACAGTATTTTGTGCAAAAAGTTTCCGGTAGCTTAATTTCCCCCTGCTAAGACGCAGTGACCGATCAAGGAATTTAATGTAGTGGGGGCAATAATTATATAAATAAATTTGTAAGTGTAAAATGTTAATTTTTTTATCTGCCATAAAAAGATAATATGTTAAAGGATATTAGGTGCGTGAAAAGTTAACATGTTCAAGGCATTTAGTAGGATTATTATTATTATTATTATTATTATTATTATTATTATTATTATTATTTATAAAGTTAAAAATAGCAATACAAAAACAGGAAAAAGAAAGAAAAAAACAACCATTGCCTCATATGATGGACACCCAAGACATAAACAAAAATAACATCAAACATAGAAATAGGACACGTTTCCAGCAGAAGCAAATCATCTTCAGAACTAGGCCTTGCAAGCCTATCCGTCAACTTGTTTTCTTCATGATATATATGGTGGAAAGACAAGTTCCAATCAAATTCCAGAAACTATTGAATTTGCCGAATAAGAGAGTTATAAGGATGCAACTCATTAACACTTTTGTTTGTAAGATCCATAGCTTGGAGTCAGATACACACTAGCATATCTTCTTTAATAATGTTAAAATTTATTAGCAGTAGTGCAATATTGTTTTGGGCTAGAGAGTGGGGCAATATAATGGGTAAATTAGTTTAAATTTTTAAAAAAAGTTAAAAATAAGTATTTTTTTATAAAAATATATATGATTTGTTTATTAAAATAAATAGAAAATTATTTTTTTAAGTATAAACAATTTAGATAAATATATTGAAAAACAAAAAATTATTTATTTTATTAAAATAAGTACTTATTTTAATAAATAAGTTTAATTAAACTGACCCAATATAATCTTTAATTTATATATCTCATTCATATTAAACAAAACTGAAAACTTAGTGGGGGCAGCTGTCCACACAACCTTAGGAGTAGATCCGTCCCTTCTAAGACCAATTTCTTGATGAATCGAGGTAGTAATTAGAATTGAGGGAAAGAGAAAACAAATGTTAGAGAATCCTAGAAATTGAAAGGAAACTTACCTTACACTTTTTGCCTATTTCATGTTTTCATGAGTTTTGTCATCAAACTATAAAATTTACATTTTACCATCTAAATTTCAAAATTTTCATATATTTTCTCCTAATTTTAATACTTAATTTTTAAATTTTCACGTATTTTTCACCTTGTTTTATTTAAAAATGTTTAATTATATTATATGGGACAAAATGCAGGCCTGACCCAGTCCTCTAGGGGACCAAATATAATTTTGATGATTTTGAATTAAAAAATTAATCAATTATTTATTTTATAAAAAGTCCAAAATCTATTAAAATAAATTTCAATAATATTTGATACAACTTAATATTTACTTTACTTTTCTAAAGTTATATAATGAGGTTTTGCTTCACAATTTCAAAACTTGACTCATATAGAATAATCATTAAACAAGTGAATTAACTAGTGTGAGATTATTTACACATGTTCATATTTTAAATTTAAATTTTGAATAGACAATTGCGTTAAAGTCTTGAAAGAAGAATTTTACTTCTCCTATACTCCACTTAAAACAAAAAAACTAAATTCATACACTCAAACTCAAAATTATATTACAGCTAATCATGACAAAAAAAAAATGAAATAATAAGAGAAAAAAATACATCTAAATAATATTAATAAAAAAAAAGAGAATAATTATAAGTATATCTCCCAAATTTAGTTATCAATGTGTAATTTTATCTCATAAACAAAAATTAATTAAACATAACATTTAATTCCTCAAATTAATTTTAATCAAATCAATATAAAAAAGAAAGGATAATAAAATTATTTGGTTATAAATGTGAATATTTTAAACCTTTAAAATAATAGTAATAAATTTTGTAAAATGAATATATTAACAAAGAAAATAAATAACATCAAATATCATTATTTTTTCAATGAATGCTATTATTAAAATATTACATTACATTTATTAAATATAGGTCCATTATGTTTGGGGTCCTCCAATAAACATAGATCCGTCCAAGACAAAATGTACAAAATTTTGAACTTTAAGTGACAAAATATGTGACATTTTGTAAGTTGAATGACAAAATGTAAAATAAAAAATAAAAATTGAGTCACAAACATAGAAGATTTAATGATTTATAATTAAACCTAAAGTTTATAAAACATTTTATCTCAAAATAATTTCTTAAAATTCCAATTCAATACAATTCCTTCAAAAATTATAATAATAAAATAAAAACAAAAAACACTGAAGCTAAGCTATACAGCGAGACGAGACGCCAGTGTGTTCCTTTTCCTCCCTACCCTTTCGAAGACCTCAGCTTGACCACCCTCTATTTATCTCTCCAATGGCCACCGCCGAACCACTCCAGAACGGCTCCGCCGAAAACCCACTTCCGGTGGACAATGCCCCCGCCGCGCAACCGCCCACCGAAACGGAAGCTGACGCCGCCGCCACGGCATCTACTCCGCCGGAGAAGAGGTGGCCGGGGTGGCCTGGGGACTGCGTGTTTCGGCTCATCGTGCCGGTGGGAAAAGTGGGAAGCATCATTGGACGCAAGGGAGAGCTGATAAAGAAGATGTGCGAAGAAACTCGATCCCGCATTCGCGTTCTCGACGCTCCTCTCGGCACTCCCGATCGAATTGTATGTCTCAATTGCATCTAATCCCTGTTTCTGTTTCTAGGGTTTTCTTCTTATCCCCTCTCGTTTAATTTTTTAAATTTTAAATTTTTATTTAAAATTTTGATTGATACCCTAAAAGAAATGAAGTGACTTTTTCTTTTTTAATTATTTTACTGCTTGTTTGCATCTCTTTTCTTTAATTCCTATGCTAATAAACTATCGAGCGCGTGCGCGGAGCTGTATTAGCTTAATCAGTGGTCTCGAATTTGAATTCTGGATATGCAACTGCATTAAATACTCCATAATGAGAACTTTATCGCTAATGTGCAGATTGTGATATGCTAATGTGCTTCCACTTCTCTTGTGTTTAGGAAGCCGTGGTATTGAAATTGAGTTTTTTTTTAGTCTAAGTGTAAATTTATGTCAATCAAATAGATATCAAAGTTAGGAATTTTAAAGTAATTATTATAAAAGTCAATAGTAATTTTTAATTATATGATTATCCACGGTTGGATGAAGGTGAACCGATTTCAATTACATTCATTAAAATATAGCTGTAAATTGGAATTAATTTTTTGTTACTACTTGTAACGGAACATGTCTTTTGTCTGCTCTATTTTTTTTTTCATTCCGTTTTTCACATTCTGTTTTGTTTATGCTTTCCTCTCATTAAATGTGTGTTTTAGTTGGTGTTGTATTTTGGGTTTTACGTTTGCTTTCATTGTTCAACTTCAATTTTATCCTAACTTTAAAATTATATGTGGTGTATAGTCTTCTGTGTCTGTGCTTAGAATTTTATTTACTTTCCTATAGAAAGTGAATGGAAGTTGACTCTATAGATCAATTGCTTTGTATGTTTCTGTTCAGATGACTAGTTTATGCATGCTCGTCAACTCTTTTGAATGTTTTCCTTTAATGATGACGTCTATTTGTTTGTGTATTTGTTTCTGTGTTATACTGAATATGGTTAGATTTTTTTTATTTCTCATAGGTACTTGTGTCCGGGAAGGAAGATCCAGAGGCAGCTCTTTCCCCGGCAATGGATGCTGTAGTAAGGATATTCAAACGTGTCTCTGGATTCTCTGAAACTGATGCTGAGAATCAAGAATCTGCCGCTGGTCTTGCATTTTCTTCCATCCGTTTATTGGTGGCATCGACTCAGGCTATCAATTTAATTGGAAAGCAAGGCTCTTTAATCAAATCTATTCAGGAGAATACCAGTGCTTCAGTTAGAGTGTTGTCAGGAGGTATGCTTCCTGTCATGTTATGCAATTATGCATCTATGATGATGCCCCTATTTCTTAGTAGTCATGTGATCTTTTGTGTATTCTCTTTTATGGACTAATGTTATGTGAAGTATACTATAGGAGTCACTCCTAGGTAGAGGTGTGGGAGCACAGGACCACAAAATTTTGCTTTATCAGAAATAGCAAATAATCCACACATAATAGACACATGCAACTTAAAACAGAAAACAAAAAAAAAAAGAACATGTTTATCATTCATATTCAAAATCAATGATAAAAGGAAAAATCATTATTGATATAGGCTTAGATGTTGTTTGGATTAACTTTTCCATTAACACTTACAAGAAAAGAAAATGAGAAGGTAAAATGAATTGACCTTCTTTCATAAACTAAAATCAACTTATGCACTTAATATTCACTGTCCATAATACGTGCAAGTAATATTCCTCTTGTCTCTTGCTAAAATTGCAATGCATGTACTTTGTCTTTCTTCAACTTAAGCTTAAACCTTTTGTTTCCAAAGTCTGTCACCAAAGCTCAAATTTAAACTTAACTTCCCTTGATTCCTAACTTTTTTGTTTAATTCTTTCACAAGTCACAACACTCCTCTTGGCACTTGATCTTAAGTTTTTTTCAAGTCAATAAAAGTAAGCCTCTTTCTTTTTGCTTCGGTATCTTTCCATCATCAACTCTTGTAAAAGATAAATGACTTTTTGTTGTATAACTTCCTAGCATAAAACAAAATTGATTCTCAGCAATCCTCATATCTTCTCTTAACTATGCTCAATCACCGTTTTCCATAATTTCATAGTACAACTCATAAGTTTTATACCTCTGCAATTTAAACAATTCTGAATATCCCCTTGTTCTTAAGTATAGGAATCAAAATGTTCTTCCTTTCCTCGTCTGACATTTTCTTAGATCTCAAAATTTTGCTAAATAGCTTAGTGAGCTATGCGACACCTTATTCTCCTATACACTTCCAAACTTTAATCAGAATACCATTTGGACCAATAGCTTTACCATTATCTATCCTTTTAAGGGCTTCTTTTACTTATCCAATCCAAATTCTACAGTAGTAGGCCAAATTTTGTTTGTCCTCATGGATTTCTAGTCCTTCCATGTTCAGAGTCAATCGTCCAAAGTTGAAAAGATTATAAATTAGTTCTCCCTTTTCTCTTTGATATCTTGATTTGTGACCATTAATACATCTTGCTTGATTCAATTCTTTTGTTTTTCTTTCACTATTTCTGGCAAGCTTATATATCCTACGTTCTCCATTCTTTATCCCGAGATCTTTGTAAATCTCTTCTAACATTTTAAATTGTGCTTCAGTTACACCTTTCATTGTCTCATTTCTAGCATTCCCAAGAAAGAAATATCTACTAGTTAATAAATTTATATTATGTGTGTCATATAATAGTGGGATAAGGCTTTGTTGTTGTTGTTGTTGACATTTTGTTGTTATTATATGTGTACCATATAAATGGAAATGCCCTAGTCTTGTTCAAGAATATGATTCTCCTACGTGCTTGTGAAATTTCCATATAATGTTGTTGTCGTATAGTTAAGCATCAACCTTATAGTTTTATACAGTAATTTCTTTGTATCCATCAACATGTGTGTTGATGAGTATTGTGAATAGAAATAGTTAATAGGTATATTGATTATGCCGGTATGCTCACATGAGTCCGGTTGCCCTGTCCTGTTTACTTTTAAATGCAATTTTACTGTTCCCAGATTAAAATAAGACCTCTTCCAGACTAGTCATTTCTTAAATTCCATATTTCTTGTTAAATCTGGATGCAATGATACTAATGATCTGAATGCATCTTTTCTCTTCTTTCATCATAGCATGGCATTCCAGTTAGCCTGCGATGATTTAATCTATAATATATTATTTTAATGCCAAATCATTTTCATGAAGATGAGGTGCAATTTTATGCTACTGCGAATGAGAGGATTGTGGAAATTCAGGGAGAAGCCTTGAAGGTCCTTAAAGCTCTGGAAGCAGTAGTTGGCCATCTGAGGAAATTTTTGGTTGATCATAGCGTTCTTCCCCTATTTGAGAAAACTGTAAGCTCGTAATTTTCTGATCTTGAATTTGAAAATAACATATGTTTAGGGGGTCTCTCTTCCACTCAACTTTCTACAATATAGCGTTTTATTCTTTCTTTGATGTTCTTTCCTCCTTCAAAACACAAGGAATAACAGTTTGACACCTTAGTTGCCTTTTACAAGTTTGAAACACAACATATTATATAATATATCACAATAACCGTTGAATCATAACCTATAACTGCCTAATTTGAAGTTAATATAAAAATAACTATGCAATAATATTATCCTAGATTCCTAATACAGAATTATAACTTCCAAAATCAGATTTTGGTCAATTGTTATATGATGTTTTGGCTTAAAATGTATATTTTCTGTGTTGAACTGCTACTGTATTCTGTTAATGTGATGGATGCCGTCTAAGAAATGAGAAATATATTATTTCTTATTTTTGCTATATATTTACGCTATTGTATGTGATTTCGTTGTGTCAAAGTACAATGCCCCTACCTCACAAGACCGTCAAGCAGAGACCTGGTCTGACAAGTCATTGTTGCATACTTCTTCACGTACTAGCATATTTGCCGATATTCCTCTTTCAACAAAAAGGGATTCTGTCTTAGCTGACCGTGAAAGTCAATTGGACTTGTTTCTCCCTTCCTCCACTATGTCTCTCTATGGTCAGGATTCTTCACTTTCTGGCGTCCATTCTTCAGCTCTTGGCCGTGTTGGTGCTCCTATTGTTACTACGGTTAGTTATATTAACCCTTCACATGTTTTCTGTTCATTGCCTTTCATGAAATTTACTGGGGAATGGGACTGATAACTGATTGTCTCTATTTTGTCAAGTTTTACTGCTTGTTGCAGAATAATGTGCGTGCGTGATTGCCTGTTTTTTGCAAAAAGAATATGTATGTGTGCCTCTGTTTTGTATATATATATAGAAAGAGAGAGAGGAGGGATCCACTTACTCCAAGAGTTACTCTAAGTAAGTGGATCCCCCCCCCCCCCCCCCACATATATATATATTAGTGTGTGTGATTTCATCTATTTTGTCAAGTTATACTTGTAATTGGGAGATTTCTCAAGTTTGTCCAGAAAAGTTGTAATGTGTTGAGATAATGAGCGATTGTTGAAAGATTCCTGTGGGGCTTAGGAAAGAGGTGTCAAACCACATTAAATTTGTGTCTTTTGCTATTTATATTTTGTGTTTCTGAAAACAACTGTGTTTGCTCATGCTTCAGTCTATATATTTTGTTTATTTATGTCTTCTGTTGAATTGTTGATAGTCATGGTACCCTTCATTCCCCCAATAATTTCCACTTATTAGGTAATACAAACAATGCAAATACCTCTATCCTATGCGGAAGACATCATTGGTATTCAAGGGACTAATATTGAATACATTCGCCGCACTAGTGGAGCCATATTGACTGTGCAGGAGAGCCGGGTTCCTGATGAAATCGTTGTAGAAATAAAAGGCACCTCATCTGAGGTTCAAACAGCTCAACAATTGATTCAGGTAGGAGACTTCAGAGGGCCTTTTCTTCTAGGAAAAGGAAGTTATATTTTTCTATTTCTGTTACATAAGCATGTGTGCATGGTCGGATGGGGTGGTAGTTAGTATTTATGCATGGGGAGGTCTCTTGCTTACATATTTCTATCCTAGTCGCTCATTCTATAGCCATTAATGTTTCACTTGGTAAAATGCTTTAGGAACACTCACTATTACTTCCTCATCTTCATATTCTTTGCTGAAGTCTTTTATTTTTATTACTTGAGTGTTACTTGATAGTGCAATATGAGGATTGAAAGACAATAGTTCAATTTTGTTTGTAAGGAAATGAAAGATGATTTCAAGTGCCCTTTAGTTCTTTGTATATATGTAACGTAAGAGTAGAAGCTAGATGAAAGCATGATATTATTGATTCATAACTATCTCTGTATAAACTAAGTTGTAACATTTTAAGTGGACATCTTACAATATGACTATTTTGTTGGAAGTTGATAGTTGGGTGTTTTCCCTTACTTCAACCTGAATAGGCCAATCGTTTAGGAGTTATTGTTGACTTCGTCTGATGGATAGGATTAACTTTTCAGAGATAGTAATATCCATTCCTGAAGGGAATATGCTCGTGCACTGGACAAAATTAAGCATAAGTGTTAAATTTTCAACTTATTTTGCTCGACTGACACTTGATTAGAGTACTTTACCTTCAGGATACAATTCCTATTGGAACAGTTGATTAATTTAGCTTTTGCTCACATAAATTCTTTCCTCTGCATTGCAGGATGTTATAAGCAGTCACAAAGAACCTGTCACTAGCAGTTATGGCAGGCTAGATGCAGTTCCAAGGTCTTCATACTCTCATTTGGGCACTACATCACGCCTCCCTCCATCTTCGTTGTCCTCACAACCATACACAGGTTATGGAGCTTCTGGTTTAGGAGACTACAGTACTTTCAGGCTTTAAATTGGTTTTCCCTATATTCAAGGGTACTCCATTTAGACTAGTTTCTTTCTAATTGGGTCTGATTGGAGAGATTAACGCTTGAGTATATCATGAGGCCTCAGAGAAGCTTGCTTTCATGTATTTGATATCATCTTGTATTGTGGGTAATTTTATAGGTGGCCTGTAGCTGAGAAATTTTATAGAAAATGTAATGAAATATTAGTCATTTTGATGATGTTTATTTTTCAAGTGCGCATATGAAGCAGGTTGCAAATACCAAATATCTCGGTTTTTTTTTACTAACAAGGGGTATTTTTTTTGGTATTTTTCATATGGGTGCAATTTTTGAATTATTTACCGAAAGGAGTAAGTCATAACAAGTGTTACGACTTTTCAGTTAGAAGTTGTAACACGTGTTATAACTTAATTTTTTTTTTTAACTGAAGTCGTAAATAATTTTATGATTTCAGTATTTTTTTTTTTTATGACTTCGAAGGCATAACCTGTTTTTTTTTTTTGCTTTTACAACTTTAAAATCGTAAAAGGTTTTTGTTTTTTTCTAGTATTACAACTTCAAAGTTGTAATATCCTTTTTTTTTATAATTATCAGGACTTTGAAGTTGTAACTATTTTTTTCATGCATTTTTTATATTACTTTGTTTTGTTTTTAATTTTTTTAAAATTGTAATAAAATATATTTATTTAATTATTAAATAAATAATTTTAATTTTACTTGTTATTAATTTTATTTAATATGTCATATATTTTTTATGATTTTTTAATGTTATATTTTTTAATGTTTTATTATTTAAAATATATTATATATTTTTAAATATTATTTTATTTAATATATTTAAAATTTAGATAATCTTTTAATAATGTTATGTAATTTTTTTTTAAATGAAATATAAAAGTATCTTAATGGCATATAATATATTTTTTTGAATATTTGTTTTATTTTAAATACTTAAATTTTAAAAACTAAAACTTGAAACCAAATATTAAAAAATTGTTTACTAATATTAAGTTATAATTTATAAAATAATATTATTTATTCTGGGTAAAGGAATTTACTATTAACTGTATATAATAATTTAGTAATAAAAGTAGTTGTTAAATTAAAAATAACATAATACATTAATATAAAATAAACAATATAAATTAAAGAGAAACATAAAAAGTAGAAGTAACATTAGTCATCTACTTGTTTGTATAGATAATTTGTACGATTATGTTCTTCACTTTTACATAATGAGCATTTCGTAGGCCTATTTAAAATTGTTTTGTCTCTCATTATGTATACGAGTAGTGGTTAGTCTTGTCGTTTTGAAGGATCATGCATAAAATATGAACCTAAATATTGAAGTCATTTGTCTTCACTTCCAAGGGAACGAAAATGATGCTGATAAACTTTGAAAATGTTTTTCAATTTGTATGCAGGGTCAATAAAGTCATCATAATTTAAATTGCAAAAAACACACGTTTCAATCACATGCGAACAAAGAATTTGAAGTGCTTGAAATTGTCCATAATCACATGACCATTGATTCAATTTGACAGTGCATGCTATTACTCGTCGACCAAGCCGCATATTTGCAATTTCTTGAACCTTAAATTCCCCTTTTTCTCGAACATACATGTGAACATAATGTGAGGTAGTAATGTGTTGATTTTCTTGCATCATGACATATACGTCTTCAAAGTACCTATGTTCTGCGTTTATCATATTCATGATTTTATACCATTAGTAACAAACGAATCAATTATTTTATTAAATGTTTCATTGACTAAGGCAGTAATAGGTAATGCTCGGGCTCCTTTCAAAACATAATTCATACATTCAGTAAGGTTGGTAGTCATATGGTCATACCGTTTTCCTTCATCATAGGCCTAAGTCCATTTACTCTTAGAAATTTGATCCAACCAATCTGCTGCTTGTGGAAACTCTACTCTCATTGCGAACAACTTTGCCTCAAATCGTGGTTTCCTCATCTCATATCTTATGTCAAAAGATAAAACAATGAGTAATAAATAATGAAGATGTAATAAAGCAAGAATTTGATGCATGAAATGGTTAAAAACATACCTATATTGATGACTTGTTTTTTTAAGTCAACATTTTAAAATTGTTTGTTGAAATTTGATGCAATGTGATGAATGCAATACACAGACGAAACATCCGGTCCATTCTACCTAACTCATTTTGATTGTAAAGCTGCTAGCAAATTGGTCATCAAATAATGGACTTAGGCCTACGATGAAGGAAAATATATCTCCTCAAATAATGCAAGAACCACATCCAAGCTTCTTTGGTCTCGCTCTCAACAATTGCAAAAGCAAGTGGAAAATTGTTCCTACTACCATCTTTTCTGATGGCAGTCAACAAAGTACTACAATATTTTCTAGTTAAAAATGTCCCATCTACTTGCACAATTGGCTTGCAATATTTAAAGCCTTCAATGCATGGGTTAAAAGCCCAACATGATTAAGAATCACCCTAGGAGACTTATCATCACCATCCTCCATTGAAGATGAAGTTTTATATTTTACTATTGTACCTGGTACAAAGTGTTGAACAACTGTCAACCATACATGCGGATAACTATATGATTGTTCCCAACTTCCAAATGCTATTTCAAGGGATTTTTGTTTAGTTGTCCATGCTTTTTTGTATGGAATAGTATAACCAAACCGTTGTAGCATGTCTGCAATCAAGGTTTTGATTTCGATACCAGGATTTTTTTTCATTAAATGAACAATATTATGAGCAATTACAGATGAGTCTAACCTAACATGATCTTGTGATATGACAAAATCTGTGCAAGTGTGAATACCATTTAATTTCTTCAACTCCCACCTCTTGCGTATTTTGCTGAACGATACTCTCACCCTCTAATAACATACATTACCATATTGACTACACATGACAACGTACTTGTCACTCTTGTTCTCAACCACACCAAAATTAAATGAATGCATAAAATGAAATTGTTTAATGACATTCATAGTTACTTGTTTTGATTCAAATGTCAAGCCTTCGAAGGTAATTTGTACTAGCACTCCCTCTGTTTTGATAAGGATTTGAGTACTCTTGATTTTCTGAAAGTTGGCTACTAATAGTTTCAAAATTAGAAGATGACTCACTTTGATGGCTTGGTTCTCCATGTTCATGAAAATCATGTTGTTGCTCGTCGTCACTGAAGTCGCTAACATTATCACTTATTATGTGTTCTTCACTAACCATTTGTCAAAAAATACAAAAGTCACTTATTAGTGAAAATGTAAATAATTTAGTATATATATCGTTAAATAAAAAAACACCAAACCAGGAAAAATTGAAAAATAATACACTCTTCTAGTAAAATCCCTAAAATTGTGTATCTAACTCTAAATAAAAAATATACAAATAAGACGGTAAGAAGAAGGCAAAAATGAAAGACCCTTTTGTATTATGATAATTCGTGAAATAAAAGTGTGAACCAAACCTCCCTTTTATAACTTACATCATAGTGAACAGTAAAATGTGAATAGTGAATACTAACTAGTGCAACATACGTTTGTATCAATAAAAATAATAATAACTATTATAAAATATTATTATCTAATAATTTATTTAAATTTCTAAAATCCTAAATTAATATTAACTTAACACTTATAATTTATTAAAAGACTAAACCCTAAGATATTATTATGTAATGAATTATTTAAATTTCTAAAACACTAAAACAAAATTAACTTAACACTTATAATATATTAAAAAACTAAATCCTAAAATAATAATAACTTAAATCTTATAACTTATTAAAACACTAAACCCTAAAATAATAATAACACAATTATAATATTCTAATATATAATAATCTATAATGTTTTAAAATTGAAAAAGAAAACAAATAGTGAAGTCGTGGAGCCTCCATCCATTGTCCATTTATGATGGACTTCAATCCTAGTCGTCTATGCACCATTGAATAGTGAAGTCGTGGAAAGGCTCACGACTTTGAAGTCGTGTGTATGGTTGCCACTTCCATATGCACCATTTATGGTCATGGAATCAAGTTGCAGACTACATGAAATATGCAGAAAATGAGCATTATTTTGGCCATTTTGTGCTCAATGACAATGTAGGAAAATTGCAAAAATTTATTGCAGTAATTTGGCCACTTGCACGCAGTCAATATGTCAATCAAAGTGTTGGAAAAATGCAAAAAAAAATAAAAAATAACTACACCATTTTGGCCTTTTGGATGAAGCTGAAATAATGTAGTGAATTGTTGAATCAAATTGCAGAAATAATGACAACAACTTAATGTACTCGTGAAGCATGCACAAACCTTCACAATAGTATAATTCTTGTGTTGTCGTGCACATGCTAGTACAAGAACAACTTGCTGAATATTGCATAGGATACCTATGCATTCGTGAAACATGCACATACATGAATAGTATAAAAGTAAAGTTGTGTACAAGAAGGAAGCACATGCTAGTAAATATCAGCCTGCTAAATATTATATAAGGTAGCTTACATGAAAGGATATATACTCGTGGAATCTTGGTAGAAAAATAGTTGGGTGAAAGACTAAATGCCTATTTTACAACAACTGAATAATAAGTTGTCATCACGACAACTGAAACCATTAAGTGTATGAGGTCCAATCAAGTTGTAATATCAAACCCATGAATAGTATGGTGATGTGTATACTGGACTCCTCGTGTGCATATTGGCTTTATACAAGTTAAGTTATCAGAGGCCTACACTTTGGTAACAAACCAATTCTCATTAAGTGTGTCATGCATTTTCATGAAGCAACTTATACAAATATAGTATGCTTTTATTGAGTTTCACTTTCATTCTTCTCCATTGTTATTTCATCCAAACTAAGTTCCTCATGAAGCGTGTTTTTGTTTGTCTACATCCCATTTCTTTCAACCTTCTATCCATTTCTTGTTTTCTTCATTGTGAACCAATGACATATGCACAACCTGGACCAATTGATGGGTTGTTGTTGCGCTTATAAGACAACCATATTTCGAATCAAGTGTGGGAAAGCCAAGAGAGAATGATTCGTTCGAGGTATAATTATGTCTGGGATTTTATACACTTGGATCAGATAGATGATTGTGTAAAAAACCTAATCACTTTAGCTGGTTTCGGTCATGTTATAAATGTCAGAAAAGTTGATATTAACCACCATCTGGTTAGACTGTTGGTTGAACGTTGGAGAATCGAGACACACATTTCATTTTCCACATGGAGATTTAACCATAACTTTACAAGATGTGGCCCTAGAGTTGGGCTTGAAGATTAATGGATTGCCAGTAAATGGTATCATCATAGGTGATGTACATGTTGCTTGTCAGGCATTACTAGGGGACACTCCACATGATAAGTATGTAAAGGGTAAAATGATTTATCTAAGCTGGTTGTAGAAAAAAATTTCAACAACTTCCCGTTGATGCTGATGATGCTGTCATTGCACAACATGCTAAAGCTCATATCATGATGCTGATAAGTGACTGTTTGATGCCATATACATCAAGTGCAAGAGATCATTTCATGTATATCCTTTTATTATCAAATTTGACTGAGGCGGGACATTACAGTTGGGGTGCAGTAGTATTAACATCCTTTTTCTGAGTTCTAGATCAGGTTGTGAAGTCTAACCAAACGGAAATTGGTAGATGTTTGTTGCTGCTACAATCATGGGCGTGAGACCACATTAAATGTATTACCCTGAAGATAGATCACCTATCCATGGAAGAAGTACAAGAAGGACTTGAATTTTCTCTTGTATGAAGGTGGTCTCATCCAGCAACCCAAACAAACATTTCTGCCAATTAAGTTAGATTGATACGCGTCATATTTGATAGACTACATATAATGAGGTTCATTTCTTAATTTTGATGAGTGAAGTATTTTTTTTCTGTTTCCTTTTCAAACTTAAATATGTGACAATAATAATGTTTGTCTTGCAGTTCTTGTGGATTCCTTATGATACACCAAAAATGAGGTCATTAATTAATGATGTTGAGGTATCAATGATTATTCGGGAAAAAGTCTCTCTCATATGTTTTGCAATTGTGGAATGTCATCCAATAGATAGGGTCATGTGACAATTTGAATTGCGACTAATTATTTCAAATGACCCACCAAACCTAGATCAACTCCATGACATAAACATGAGAGGGAGAACAAATATTTTTTGGCTTCACCATCATCGTCACTGGATTGCCAAATGGAATAATTAAAATGATTATATTGTTCACAGTAAAATAAACCAAGGTCTTTTGCATGAAAATTTAGAATATATGTAATGGTATATACATCGAACTAGACGATATATATCATGTAAGGGGACACTATTATTTACTGAGGTTGTACGTTTAGTTTACAATTTAAAAAAATTATTGATATTATTATTCATTATTATTTTTAACTTTGTAAATCTTAATTCACTATTCTGGTCATCACCAACATCAATCATGCTAAACCTAACCTACCTCTAGTACATGTTTCTAGATATATGCCTCAACATCATCCATCACAAGCACAATATCAATCAATGGCTTTCTCTGGATACGCGTCTCAAGGATGTCAACAAAATATCTCAAGGATGTCAAGAAAATTTCCAACCAGTGGGATTCTTATCATATATGCCTCAATACTCATTTCAAGTATATATGTCTCAATACTCATTTCAAGTTCCTCTACCTCAAATGTTTTTTATGGACACTCACAAAGGTTTGACACCACTTTCAATACTCCATCATTTGTATATAATCTATCACCATCGAGCTCTTATCATCGTTTATCATTACCTACTCAAATGCGTGACATGATTTATGAAAATGAAGAGGAAGATGATGATAATAACAATATTAACAATAACGAAGATGATGATCATGTTTCCAACAACAACATAATTACACTGATCATCCTAGACCAGGAGGAGATAGAGGTAATAGAACAAGAGGACAACAAAATGCAAATCCAATCCAATAAGATGAGAGAGACGTTATGGGGTATTATCTCATTATTATTATTATTATTATTATTATTAAAAACATGTAATTTTCATATAAATATCTTTGATTTTTAAATTAAAGTATTTTAAAATTTTAGTATCTCCTTTTAATTTTAGTATTTATTTTTATTAAAAGATTATCTAAATTTTAAATATAGAAAAATATATTAAATAAAACAATATTAAAAAATATAATATATTTTAAATAATAAAACATTAAAAAAATATATAACATATTAAAAAATCATAAAAAATATACAACATATTAAATAAAACTAATAAAAAAATTAAAATTATTTATTTAATAATTAAAAATAAATATATATATTTTTTACAATTTTAAAAAATTGAAAACAAAACAAATTAAAATAAAAAAAAATTACGTGAAAAAAAAAACTTACAACCCTCCGGCCGCAATTTCTTCCCCGCCGTCAGCCTCCTTCTCCCAAACCTCGACCGCGAGCGCGCCTCCTACGGCCTCAAGGAGTCCGTCCTCGCCACCTCCCTCATCGACGCCCTCGGCATCTCCCGCGACTCCCCCGACGATAAGGGAGCTGAATGAGTTGCTTGACCGGTTGGCTTCCGCTGAAAACAGTTGCATTTTTTTCCTTCTTGTTTATAGTTCTATACTTGATTGTTGTATTCACATTTTTAGTTACTACGTGATGTTGATGGGGGGAAGTTTGCGAAATGTTGAGAAAAAAAAAATGAACCTTGAGGTTGATGTGAAAAGTTTTGATTGACCGTAAGGAAAAAAAATTGATGCTGCGAGAAATTCTCTCTCTCTCTTTTTTTTTTTTTTTTTTATTTTAATTGGCAAATGCTAGTTGTTAAGCTCTTCCATATAGCTTATGAGAGCAACTTACAAAATTATAACACTTTAACTCTATGTCCTCTTTGATTATAAAAACAACTTGTACAAGTGCTTACATGCTAAGTACTTATTTTGTGAATGCTTGATCAAGGCTCTGGTTGGAAAATTTCTTCCAAATGCACATATAAAAGAAGAGAATAAGAAGGTGGAATGAATTGAGATTCTTCTATAAGCTAAAATCAACTTATGCACTTCAACTTTTGAAGAAGTTAAATGAAAGAGTTTCTATAAAAGTTAAATGTATAAGTCGATTTTAGCTTATAGGATAAGCTCATTTTATTTTATTTTCTCATGTTCTTTTCCTATAAGTACTTATTTTCTTCAAGCAAGGGCTTTACAGTCTTATGCTTGGGCCACCCCTGGCTCCCTGGCCTGCCATTCAAAAATGAAAATGACAAATAATAAAAATGAAAGATAAACCTGCTCTTGGTCTATTTTTGGCATTAGAATTTGAATTATGAAATCAATGTCGTTTGTTGATTCCAAGGGAGTATATATATATATATATTTATTTATTTATATTTATACCAGATTCTGTTATCTACTGAAATGTGTAGGTTCTTAACAGCATGCAGATGGGATTGAATAATATTGTTTACACTTTTATGGTGCGTCAGTGTTTTGTAAACCTTTTATTATTGATAGTTTACAAAATTTGAAAATACTTTGCGGTATATTGAACCAAAAGACCTTATCTCTCCCCACATTCTTGTCTAATATGTTGCTATTATGTTTTAAGTTTTATACATTCAATTGGTGATGTTAGATTATTCTAATGGTTCTTAACATTTGGCTTCACCATTCTCAATGATCTTTTTTTTTTATTTAATGTGATTCTTAATGGTGCAATCATTGTTACAGGGCTGAGAAAATTTTGGTTCTTTCTACCCTTATCCAAAAGACAAATGCACAGAAAATGAAGTGGATAATCATGATAATCCTGAAAGGTGTTTTTCTTTTACACCAGTAAATTGATTTAATATCTTAACTCTTAAGACTTAAATGAGCTTTGAGCCTATAACTCAATTTTGTTGCAGATCTAAAACTGGGAATTAGTGAAAAAAGCATTTTTCATGAATTCCATCCTGATGCTGAAGTCTTGTTTAAAGTTACCTGTGACTTAAAATTAGTATGTGAAAAGCTAAGGGATCGGAATCAACGTCATAAGCGGCAGGTTAGTTGTGATTTAGTAAAATAGTTTTGGAACACTATATAGCCTTCAATGATATCTTCTTTATTCTTGCAACTTGGGCTCTAAATGAGCCTAGCAAGATCTGAACATTAGCTTTCTGGGTATGGTGTTCTTATTGAGGGCAATGCCACCTCATGTGAACTTTAATTTAATGGTTAATTTGTAGCAGATAAGTCTCTCCAAGGCCACAGGTAACATGCATATGAAACAAGTTTGATGCATATGACTTATATATGCTGCACTAGCTTGAGGGAGAGGGAAGATATTATGTGAATTAGTTGGTATTAGTTGTTATATTTTGTACTTAGAATAGTAAATAGTATATTGTATAAAGATGTGCCAGTCCCTAAACTAAGGGATTTTGTTTTGTAAAGTTTTCGATATAAATCCATGAGGCTGAGGGGATTTGTCAAGCCATTCCTAATTATCAAAGGTCTGATGTATAGCAATGGAAAATAAAGATTGAAATATAATTGAAAATTCCTATTTGCATATTGCTTGTTAATATGCTTTGTATAATCAATCTTAAATCTTTTCTTCTGTAGGATATTGAAGTTGGAAAAGCTGTGTGCCCCCAATTAGCTAAGAGAGTTGCTAATGCAACTGAAGCATGGAAGAATGTTTGCTTTGCTAAGCCTTTTATTCAGTCACTTATGCCCCAACCAAATCACTGGTCAATCTTATTCCTTTCCATGACAAGGTGACAAGAACCTTGGAAGAACCACACCACAAAAGCTAGCTATTGTAGTTGGAGAGCCCAAGGCCTTATAAACCCACCACTAGAATCCCATACTTCTAATGTGGGACTCCAAGTGTCATACCTTGCAATTGGATCCTAACATAACATGACATGGAGATGGAGGACATATTTGCAAAGTTAACTCCTCTTTACACATCAAGCATCATAGGTTTTCTCCTCCTTGCCAAATTAATAGGTGAAATTCTGTCATGAAATATCTTTTTATCCTCCAACCTAAAAAAAACTTGTTTAACCGAAATCAGCCTTTACAGATCCTTATTTTCAGCTTGGAGCATATGACAAATCTTTGAACTTCCTATGCTGTGTATTTGTTCAGATATTTATTGGGATCTTCTTAGGGATTTTATCTTTCTCTTTAACAAGTTATTGGCTCCCTTATTTGATTAGTGTTAGGGGCCTAAACCTGATTCCTAGTATAAATAGGGGTTTGTGATTTCACTGTTGTATCACATCGTTGTATACCATATCAATCTAAGAAGAATACCGTTGAAAGTTTCTTTGTTTTTCTCCTTCCCTACCTAAACCCTATAATTTCAACATCTGTGACCACTGACCACCTGTTCCAACCTAAACTGTGGTTAAAGATTATGCATGCTTCTGTAAGGTGATTTTCAACACAGGACTTGAGGACCTCAACAACCTTATTTAAAACTATTCAATAGTTAATGCGATAATACATGATTTCATGCATAGCGAATTCATTAGTTTGCTATTTATTACTTACTTTTCCTATTTGTATGTTTATGCTATTTAGCTTCATGGGAAGGAAGTGGTTGTTGAGTGCAAATTTGATGGTGGCTGCATTCAAATTCGTAAAAATAGAACTGAGATACATTTCTTCTCAAGGCAAGTGCATATGTGTGTTCTATATTTAAATGTATTTTATATTATTTTTCATTTAATATAAAATCGTTTTATTGTGTGTTGTTGTGTCACACGTTATTCTTCTCTCAAGAAGAACCTAGCTCTTAATACCATCTTAGAATGTGAGTTTGGGCCTAACTCAACCCCAAAAACTAGCTCATGGGATGAAGGTTGTCCCCCACTTATATATTTTATCTTTGCTTTGTCTTTAGCTGATACGGGACTTGGATTTTTCCCAATACACCCCTTCTCGCTCAGAGAACTTTTGGACTTGGTGTGTGGATAATATGATGGGTGGTCTGTTAATGGATCTAGGATAGACTCTAATACCATCTTAGAATGTGAGTTTGGGTATAATCCAACCTCAAAAGCTAGCTCAATTGATATTACACAATAAAACACTGTTATACTTAAGATTGTGGCCCTTTCACCACGGGATTCTTGTTTTCACCCTGTCTTGCCTGAATGTGTTACTTTTGAGCTTTGAAAGCATAAGAATGCTTGGTGAATTGTTTTATATATTTATACAACAACTTATACATTGATAAAGAAGCCTAATGTAACACAATATGGGTTACTCTTCGTTTTTCCTTGGGTTTTCCATTTGCCTCTATTTATTTCTTGTAGATTTTTTTTCCTAAAGATAGATATTCTGTTATTTACTTTTTTCATCATTGCAGGAACTTTATTGATCATTCTGAATATGCACATGCGATGTCCGAAATCATAATACAAAATGTTCTTGTTGATAGGCGAACATTTATTTTGTTTCATGTATTACAATTTTGTTTATATCTAATAATTTCTATCCCATTTGTTTATTCTTCTTGATGGGAAGGGTGCATGCAACTATAACTTGGAGGGGCTGTTTGATATAATGTATATATAACAATAGTAGTGTATGTATGTTTCTGAAATAGCTTATGTATTTTTCATTTGGGTCCTTGTTATCTTTCTTAGGTGCATCCTTGATGGTGAAATGTTGGTGTGGGATACATCCTTGAAACATTTTGCTGAGTTTGGTTCAAATCAGGAAATAGGCACGTACTTTAATAAGGCTTGATCACAGTAAATCTATAATTTTCTGTAACACTACCATTTAATATTTTCTGTTATTGGCAGCCAAGGCAGCAAGAGACGGACCTGATAGTGATAGACAGGTTATCCATTTTGAATCTTTTCTTTCTTTTTTTTTATTTTTTACGAGAAACTATCAAGTTCAATTTTAACCTTTTTAGGTCCTTTCTTGATGCAGTTATGCTGTATCCTTGTATCTGAACATTTCAAGTTTTCAACTATTAATTCCAGCTATCTGGAAATTTGATATGGTTTTGGTTTCAATGGAAAAATGAATATCTCTAATTCTGTAGGTGATGAAGATTTTCTAATGCAAGAAAAATTTATATATGATATGCCTTGACTTGAAAGTGGCTAGATGTTGCATTTGATATCCTTTATTTTGGAGATACTAGTGTGATTCACCAAACTTTGAAGGAACAGCATGAGATTTTGGGTAAAATTGTAAGGCCAGTGAAGGGTCGTTTGGAAATTTTGGTACCTAATGCTGGTATCAACAGTTATATTTCTTCTGGTAAGATTTTCTCATGAGCAATTTGTCTTGTCTTGTGTACTTTAAGGAATTTCCCAACTGTTCTTTCTCTTCAATCCAACTTTCATGATTTCAGATTGGTGATGTGGCTTGAGTTGATTTTTTTTTTTTGGACCATATAAATGAAATTTATATTCTGAGACATGTTTAGACAATTGTGACATTATTTTCTTATTGTAACTTGAGGAAAGATAAAGAGAGAGATAGAGAATGTGTGTGAGGTTTGGGGAAACTAATATGGGTGATTAAACCTAGTAGTAAATCTTGTACAGTTGCATTCACTATTGAGCTGTGGCAAATGAAATGAAACTTGTAGTTGCACAGCACTGTACTTCTCATGTAGCAAAAATCAAAATGTGTGTTTGGATGTGAGGAAAGAAAGGGAGGGAATGGAATGGAATAGAGTGGAATAGAGAGGAAATATTTGAATTGAAGTTGTTTGGTAGGTAAGAAATAAAGGTGTGTGGCCCACATTGAAATTTTAAAATTTCCACACAATTCCACACAAACAAACACATGCACACGTGTCTTCCACACAATTCTCTTCCTTCTCTTTTCCATAGTAACCAAACAAGGGGTAAGTGCATTTTGGTGGAGCAGAATGCCCACATCATCAAGGGCATGTCTATACCCTAAAACTTGTTATAGAGTAGGATTATGCTTATGGGTTCTCAGCTCTCAGCTGTTTAAGGGGAGTTTCCATTTTTTATAGTTGAGAGCCATGCTGCATTTTTATCTTCTGCTTGCTTCTTCATCCTTCTTTTTCAGAATATCTTTTTCTCCATCTAGTATTACTTTCTTGTTAGATATACAATGCTTTAAAGTACTGTATATTGGGTGGTAAGGTGCCACTGTCAACAAGAGGTCAAGAGCATAAGGTACATTGTACAAAGATGGCAGTATTCTGGTAAATGAGTGGATGCATGAGAAAATATACTACTTGGAATGACAGTATAGAGAGAAAGCAGGAGTAACATCTATTAAGGTAAATATGACAGAATCTGTTAGGAAACCACCTATTACTGAAGTTTACCCAATAAAAAGAAAGAGTGAGTGTAAAGGAAGATAACTGGTAATATCCATGTAAAAATCTATCCGGAAAGTCAAAATTTGCGGGAATCTTACAAAGGGATAAAAAGGAAACAATTTTGTATGTGTTTAAGTGTCATGATGGGGATGACATGAACTAATCAAGTTTGGTGAATGGTAATGATTACACTTTCTGTGGCCATCTCCTCTGTCTTGCTATTTGTTGCAATGTCATGTCATTTCAAATCATCAATATATTTTTGTTATTATGGATGTGCAGTTTTTAATCTTGTGTGTGCATCAACATTTCTACTGGCAATATGCATATCTTTGATACTATTTCTTTTTATCATATCCTCATTTGTTAATTTTCACATAATTTTCTATTTATTGGTTCAATGAGTTAGCATATGCTCATATAATATTTGTGATTTTTGTGCTGTTATACAGGTGAACCTTGTTGGTCATTTATTGCTCATAATGTGGATGGAGTTGAGAGGTTTTTCATAAAAACCATTGAAAATAGGTTAGTAAAACCCTTAGTTTATTTTGGTTAATTTTGCCAACCAAGCTATATGTGGATATATAAAGCCGCGATCTGTAATTTTTTTAACTGACTTGTACAAAAACTGATCTAGGAGGGTTTGGAAAGTCTCAAACACTTAATAGCTATTTTTACATGTCAAGCTAAATGACACAAGCTTTCAATATAAGAAAGGAGCATGCCATGAACCAACTATACCAAAAACTTTAGATGTTAGGTATTTTATATTAAATATCTAAATGCCCCTTCATTCTCACCAAACCAAACTCCATTTCTCTGAGTTTTCTCAATTCTTATTTTGAAGATTATTATGGAAGATCATATGTTATATATATAGAAGGAACTCTTGTTACCATGAGAAATAAGAAGTATAAATCTGGACAGTTAGATCATATTTGAAAGTTCAAGATTAAATGATAAATGTACATAATTTTTTTTTTAAGTGGCCATGTGTTTGCAAAGTTTTACTCCGAACCATCTATGTATGTTTCTACGATCCAAATTTATTGTTCTCATTTCTCATAACCAAGAGTTCTCTTACTTAATATGCCTCTTATATATATATATATATATATAGTTGCAATTAAAGATATTAACATCATTCATGAGCCTCCACCTTAGATACTTGTGTTTAAGAGATCAGTGCTGTCTCAAGTCTCAACTTTTGGTTCCTCCTTCTCCCTTCTCATCTTTTATTTCTATTACAACAATCCTAACTAACTCCCTCTGTTAGTTGCACAGCTATTAGGGAGTTGCACAATTTCACTATTTCAAAGGCTATGATCCTCTACTTTCTTTTGTTCCTCCTTACATTTGCCCTCTTATTAGGTCTTAGTGTTTCATGTTATGCATTTCTTTTCTTCCTTTTTTAAGAGACGAGGGAATTGTTTTAAAAGACCACAGCTCCAAATGGGAACCTAGTGATTGTAGTGGAAAGTGGCTAAAATTGAAGCCTGAATACATTCAAGCTGGCTCTGATCTGGATGTACTTATCATAGGTATATGATTTATGTTCTTAAATTGATACATCCTATTTCTGCTGGACCTGGCTTTAAAATGTGAAAAAAGGATTTGACATTCCGCTCCACTCCTGGTCTAGCAACATCAGGGCTGGGTTTCGTGTTCCAGGGGGAATTGGTTTATAGATATTTTGTGGTTGGGATCCTAGTTTAGATACAGATCTATGGCTGCCTAATTATTTCTTTAAAGCTTGTATTAGGACACCATAGATCCGCACATAATGTCACTAGGATGTAAATACAACAGTACCAATTGTACTGATTTTACTACTATATATAATATATTCGTATTTTTGCTGATAAAAAAAAAATTATACATCCTATAGCAGTTTGTTTAACATGGTTATTTTGACTTTGCTGTTTTCTACTATTTGTAGGTGGCTGCTATGGCTCTGGACGACGTGGAGGAGAGGTTTGGTCATTTTCCCACTGCATTTGACCTTTTAACAAATTATTCCTTCGCTCTTCAAATGAACTTGTAGCAGTATGCTTTTCTTTTCAGGTTGCTCGATTCTTGGTTGGCCTCGCAGAGCGCCCATCCCCAAATACGCACCCTAAGCGGTATAAATGTGTCAGGGATTTCTTATGATTTTGGTTCTTATGAATATGTCAAATTTTGGTTTTGATCCCTTGTCATTTAAAAGTGCCCAATTTTAGTCCCTGTTGTTGGCATGATTAAATGATGTGGCAATATAATTGCCACATGTCTTATATACTCTATATGGCATTAAATCATTGACCGCCTCTCCATCATGTCCCACATCACCACCCCTCATATCAGCCTTCGAATAGTTTCAACTTTTATTTCAATTTCTGCACAATGAAAATCCTTTCAATATTGCAAACATGTGGTAAGTAATATACTTGGGTTACGCTAAATTAGTTTGGTTTGGTTACCCACATCTGGAATATAAGTGAACTGTGTATTGAATTTGATAAACCTTTGCAAATTTTCTGTTTGTTTCATTTTGTTCCTGTTCTGTTAGCAAACCATGGTATCCCTTTTGTTGGGATAAAGTAAAGTTGAGATACTTAAACTAGCTTGTTTTCACTTATATGCATAGCTATCTATACATAGCTCCATTAATCAGGTTCTTCTTTATATTGCAGATTTATCTCCTTTTGCAGAGTTGGTACTGGACTCTCTGATGATGAGCTTGATGCTGTAGTGACCAAACAAAAACCTTACTTCAGGTAAGTTATATTTTCAGGTCAATTGTTTTGATGAGGTAATATTGCGTATTGTTTTTCCTTGTGTGTTTAAATTGCTTGCATTTTCTGGTGATAAACAAAATGGCATACTATAATTCATCAAATATCTTCAACTTCTCTGCCTCTTTTTCTCTCAGAAAGTATGAATATCCAAAGAAGATGCCACCAAGTTTTTATCAAGTAACTAATCATTCAAAAGAAAGACCTGATATGTGGGTTGATAGCCCTGAGAAGTAAGTATTTTCACCTTAATTATGAACTCGCCAAGTATATGTCACTGGTATTTTCAATGTTGATCAATATTTACCCTTCTCTTCATGCAGATTAATTATTCGGTCTATAACCAGTGATATCCGAACTATAGAATCTGAGGTATGTCCTTCAAATGTAGTGTGTCTATCTTTAAGTGGAAGCAGGGACCGATCCAGGAATGCATCAAAGGTGGGGCCGATTTTTTTTTTTACACAATTATTTAAATGAATAACTTCTAATAAATAATTATTTAGTAAATTAAAAGTTCCACAAAAATACTTATTATTAATTTTGTGTAAAACTAGATATAAAATCTACTACTAGAGAAAAATTAAGCAAACATTAACTCAATACTCTATTTTTCTATCAATATTTTCTTCTCTTCTCAAGTATATACAAGGGATCTTGAGGGAGGGACAAGGCCCCTGCTCCCCCCCCAAAAAAAATCCGTCCGAGTGGAAGGATTGCTGTCTATATAATAGTCTTATGAACAGCACAGTTTTATGAATGATTTTGTTTACAGGTATTTTCTGCACCTTACAGTCTCGGATTGACAGGGTGAGATATGGCAAGCCTTGGTATGAATGCTTTGATGTTCAATGTAAGGGATTTGCAAAATAGGATTCTGGTATCTTCATTGATGATGTCACTGTAAGATTGATTCCTTTCTTTTTCTCCCTTTACAGCATTTATAGAACTAGTACATTCTAGCAATGGTACCACGCAGAGGGATACAGAATATGGCAGCAAACAGGACAGTAAACCAAAACGACTGAAATCCTCCACTAGGGGAGAAAAGAAAAACTTGTCCATTGTTCCTTCTCATTTAATTCAAACTGATGTTTCCAGCGTTAAGGGGGGGTCCTTAATATTTTCAAATATGATGTTCTGTATCCTGGAGAATCTTGCTACCTACCAATTGTCCACTAACTAACTGCTATTTTTTATATATATTTTTGTTTTAAAATTCCTCCTTTATACTTATTTCCTCACGTTAAAGGTGGTGTATTAATTTGCGTGTAGGTTTTCTAGTCCTTTGTATTATCCTGTATGACATTGTGCAACTACCTTATTTTATTCTACATAAATACATGACCTGCACCCACATTGGTTACATTTTCCAAATTACCTCTTTTGCTCCTTTTCTTTTTTTCCGAGTTGCATGTGCTTCTAGATGTTCATATTTTTCTTTTCCTCTCCACATTCACTGAAATGGTTGTGCCAACAGAAAGCAATTGCATATGCACAAAATGTGATGACAATCGCTTCAGGCTCCATTAACTTGTGTTCCTCTTAATAATAGGGGGGCTTTAATTGCCATAAAATAGACCCAACACAATTCTTTCCATTACAATTATAGTTGCAATATAGTTTTCCTTGACTTGCACAGATTTTGTTAATGTGCCTCAATCTCATTCTCCCGAGTCCTTGCACAAATTAATTGCTGAGAATGGGGGAACTTTTTCAATGAATTCGAATAACTCAGTCATGCATTGTGTTGCAGCAGACAGCAAGGGTTCTCTCTCTCTCTCTCTGTGTTTATGTATTTGTGCAAACGCTGTGCATGAAAAGGACAATTTTACTGTCTCAAGATCTAATAAAAGATAGTTGTCTGTACTGTAGGGTTTAAATTTGAAGCAGCAAAGCATCATGGTGATATCATTCATTATTCTTGGGTGTTAGATTGCTATGAACAAAAGAAGCTTGTCTGCTTACAGCCTAAGTGAGTTATATGACTGAATATAAACTTATTTGAATCCTATAAAAGCTTTTCTGATTGTATATTGCTTTCAATGTTTCCTTTGAAAGGTACTTCCTTTTTCTATCTGGACTGACAAAGAAGTTACAGGAAGAAGTTGATGAGTTCTCAGACACTTACCACTTGGACCTTGATCTTGGAGACATCAAGCCGGTAATAGCATTTGCTACAAGCTAGTTTCTATCTTGTCAAATTTTGGACTCTATCTATCTTAAGTAAATATTCACATTGAAATATGAAGGAAACAAAGCACCATGTTAATGTGAAGATTGGGGTGTGGTTTTCAGTTAAGTCAAGTGTTAGTTAATGCATTTTTTCCTTAGGGGGTGTTTGGTACAAGGAAAATTTTTAGATTCCTGGGATTCTGAAGTTGGGAATCCTTGTTTTCCATGTTTGGTTTATTTTTTAAAACGGAACATTCACTTGAAACAATATTTTTCGAGATTTTTTTTAGCTAGGTTTCTCACAAAATTGTTCCCGTGGGAGGTGAGAATCTAACTTGCTCAAGTTAAAAAAAAGTTTTACTGTGGTAAATAGTTAAAGTTTATGGTAAAAATACCATGTTACTCTTTAATTCTTAGGAAACTTGTATAAATATTTTCAGGAATATTTATCATCAACCAAACAGATTTTAGTCATTCCTAGGAATCATGATTCTCAGGATTATTCCCAGGCATGAAAAAATTTCCCTTGTACCACCTGCCACCCTTAGATTGTTGCACTTTTTTTTTTATAGGAGCGAAGTGGTAACTTCTTTTCCGTTTGTGTGCTGTGGACTTTGCCGTATGATGGGTTGTTTACATTGTAACTAGTAACTAACTACTTGATTGATGTGATATGTGTTTTTTTTCCCTTAATATTTAGCAAAGTCAACATAGGTTATGCCTCATTAAAGTGAATTAACTTTCATTTATATCATCTTTTGTAGCTCTTAAGCAATATTCATTGGTCAAAAGATGTTAGCACTGTCGATCATTACAGGAAAAAATACTGCCCAAAGGATAAGTGGTCTTTCTTTTACAGATGCTCTTTTTATTTCCACTATGTGATACCTTCATTGTAAGATATAATGTTAAATCAAATCTTTTTTTGAATTTCAGCACTATATGAGATTTAGGATTTTGATTATGATCATTATTTCCACCAAATTTTCTCCTTAGCTCTCTGATCATTCAATATTTTCATATAGGAAAAGTGATTGGCATTTTATGTTGCAACTTGCTCTGAGGAGATTTAAGCTTGAAGTTCTAATGGGTGGTGGAAAAGTTACCTCTAATCTTACTTGTGCAACCCATTTAGTGGCCTTGCTTGTGCCAGGATATCAGACTGACTTTGAACAAATACAGAGTAGGTAAGTGATCTGTCCTATTGGCACCTTGTTAAGTGTGCACCATCAACGGCTTATGCAGTACAATTTGTTAATTACAAGATAGTTTTTGTTTCTCAATTTTCTGTTAGCTTTTTTTTTTTTTTTTACATGTTTCTTCTTTATAAATGATAAATAAAAACTAGACTAGACAGGCAACTTTGATAGGAAAACAGTGAATCAATCAAGTCATTGGTTTGAACAATCCGGAAAACCAGACAAAGTAATAAAATATGGATATGCTATTGCACCCAAAGATTCATCATCTGGGCTTTTCGTAAATATGTTTCCAAAGATGAAAAAGGCCAAAAATAACATGTGTAACATCCCAATTTTTGTAATTTAGATTAAAAAGGATTGTTATTTATAAATAAATAGATTTTTATAAAAATAATGAGATTTTATAAATAAATAAATAAGGAGATATAATTATTAATTAAAATAATGATTTGAGAGAAAATAAAAAGGGTATTTTATTTATTTGTTTGATAGAAAATAAAATAGAGTGTTTTTATAAAATAAATAAATAAATAAATATAGAGCAAATAATAGGCTGAATATCCTAGGTATAAATAGTTATGTTAAGTCAGATGCCTCTTTTTGGCCTCATTTTCGTTTTTCCCCTTCTCCTCTCAAAATCCTTTTTTTTTCTCGCAGCCCACCAAACCTATCTCAGAAAAATGACGATCTCGAACTCGTTCACCGTTGGATCGTCGTGAAATTTGAGTACCACGTTCGAAACCCAATTTCTAACATTCTCACCGTTGGGAATTTTAAAATCATATCTGAGCTTAGAGTAAAACCCTTCGCATTGTAGCATTTTAATTTCCCGCAGAAACCCAAAACTGTCTCGGTAAAACTACGATCCCGGTTTTGTTAACCGTTGGATTTTCATAAAATTTGGATATGTTGTTCGAAATTCAATTGCGCACACTTTCACCGTTGGGATTTTCGATATAATATTAGTGGAGGGAGAAAAAGGAATCGCATGAAGACAGTACAAGTGGAGGTTTCAATCTCTTCTCCGACGTTTGAGAATTCTATCGGAGCAGTCGGAGGAATAACTGAAGGAATCTCAGGGAACCGCTAGAGATGTTATTATCGCTGGCTGAAGACACATGAGTCCGCTCATAGGTAAGGGATGAGTTTATCGCAACTGGGGGTTAGAATGAACATGTGTAGGGATCCTTAGAGAACTAAATTTGGGTTTATTTTGGGATGTTTATATAATTATAACTTTTCCTTTATGATTATAAATACAATATTATTGTGTTCTATGTACCAATTGATGTCCTGATGAGAATTGATTGATAAACTTGAGTGCTCTTGATGTCTTTGTGTTTAACCCATGATTTTGATTAATTGATTTTGATACAATTGTGAGAAACTATTTCAGAGGTTTTACACCCCATATTGTGATAAAATCTTTTGTATAAATTGTTATGTTTAGGTTATGAAATGATGATTCAAACTGTGCGTATGTGATAAATGGAACATGTGACGGATGATGAAATACATGTGTATTGAGATGAGATGTATGTATTGAGTTGTGAACTATGAACTGTGCAATCACACAATTGTAAGACCCTTTAAGGGCGACGAGTATTGTGATGTGATCCACTGTGGGAACCCAACGAGTTAAAATAATTTTCAAAACAATTGAGTAAATGTGTGTATTGCGTAGTTCATAAGTAAAGTGTATATGATCCATGAGGTGTGATAACATGCTATTTTGATATTATACCATTGTGATTGAGATCGAGTGTATGTGATAAATTGTGTATGTATGTGATCGAGATATTGTGTGCATTGAGTATGAACTATTAATTGTATAATCACACGACTATAAGTCCCTTTAAGGGCGACGAGTTAATGTTAAGTCCCTTTTTGGGCGACGAGTTAATGTTAAGTTCCTTTAAGGGCGACGAGTTAATGTTAAGTCCCTTTAAGGGCGACGAGTTAATGTTAAGTCCCTTTTAGGGCGACGAGTTAAAACTATTTTGAGAACAATTGAGGAGTCGTGTGTTTTATACAGTTCATAGATAGAGTCTGTGTGCTAAAATGTTTTTTGGGTTGGACTTGAATCAGGAGAGAGAGGCCCTGACGGACTCTTTGGACTGTAGGCCTTGGGGGTCACACGGTTTGAGTGCTCCTTTAAGCCTATGTTGATCCCATATGGTTGGAGCATTCTCGCAAAACACTGTGACCCTGACTGGTCTCCCTATGATATTACCTAGTGAGAGTGACTTGACTTACTATTGTGTGGTTTGACTTGTCATGTACTCCTAGGCGCCCGACGAGGTTTTTCACTGACATGGTACCACATTGCATATAGGCTTGAGTCTTAGCATAACTGTTGCATACGCTTACTAATTGTTTATTATGAAATTGATGTGTTATTATGTCTTGATCGGAGTGTGTGATTCCTGTGTATTGTGATTGATGATTGAAAGGTGTGATTGATGGATGAAAAGTGTGATTGATGAAGGACAAAGTGATGAAATAATGTGAGATATGCTAAGTAAATTGTATTTGGCTACTATATGTTGTGTTATTTCTCTCTAGTAGTTAGAAATGTGATAACTCACTCCCGGTTTGTTGTTTGTGTTTGAATCCTGTGATGATCTTGAACTTTGTGTTCGGGGAAGCAGATGAATAGGTGGATGACTATGAAGAACCTCATGCTAGAGGACACGGGAACACCACGCTCTGATAGGATGTGACATTAGGATATAGATTTTATATTAATTGTATGAAACTTAGATGACCTTCTTTGAGCCGAGATGATTTTATTATTTATTTGGACAAGTTTGAATATGATGTAGAAGAAAGTGAATGTGAGCCTTTTACCCATTTGAAAGGCTTGTATTTAAAAATATTTTAAAAATACTTTTAATTAATATTTAAATTTTTATTCCTTTATTAATATATATGTGAGGGGTAGAGGGTGTCACAACATGCATAAATTTTAGTTTAAAATGGTGCTGGTATGGCTTGTCTTGTTGATAGAGAGAAAAATAGATGCAAGAGAAGCTGAAAGCCATGTATATTGACTGTTGACTGCACAACAGAGTCTATTTTATATAGACTATATGCAATAAATATAGGAAATAATGTTCCTATTTACATGATACAATAGGTCTATAATAACAAAGATCTTAATTAAACAAGGAAACCTATCATCAAATATAAAAGAAGAATAAATCTTAATAGATCATCTAGGATGCTCTAAAATATTTTTAGATATAAAAAAGATATCAAAATTTTCTCAGATTTTCTAACATGTCTTATTGGTATTCAAGTTTTCTACCTTGTTCTATAGAGTTACGAACTGTAATTTTCATTTCCCAGCTTAATGAGATTCTCCATCTTAAATTTCTTATTAAAAAAAGTGGTGAATTAAAACTATATTTCCCAGCTTGGTTTGAAATTACTAGGTGAATGATAATGATTTGTTTATATGTTATTTAATTGTGCCCTCACATACTCTCTCCCCCTCCCTCCATCCTTTATCTTTCCATTTTGGTCGGGAGGGATGGGGCAACTTTGACTATGTAGTTTCACTTCAGTAGAAAGAAAATTTCTGCAAAGCAAGAGGTTGCATATAGTTAAATCCCAGTGGTTAGAAGATTGTTCAGACAGTAGCCAAAGATTACCAGAAGACTCTTACAGTTTAAACCCTGGGGAATAGAAGAGACAACTGCTGAAGATTGGTAAGTTAATGCATGAAAAGCATTTAGATTCTGACTTTGGGGGATGACAATGTTGGAACTTGGAACCTTTTGTGAATCCAATTGCTTTAATATTTGAGACATTATATGTTCTTGTTGGGGAATTTGCACCAGTGTACTACATAACAAATTTTTACTTTATTTTGATTAGCCCCTGGTGTTTAAAATGGATGGTATTAGCTGTGGTTAAATGTAGGAGTCGTCTTATTCTATCAATATTTTCCTTGGCATTTGATGGTTTTTTGCTTTCTGTTTTAGTGAAGTGGACTTGGGGTTAGAGGCTCATCTGAGTGGAGATAATGTAGAAGAACAAAAAATTTCTTTCTCTGACAAGGGAATTCAACAGAGGAGTGTTAAAGCTGTTTGTGAAGACAGTATGGCTTTGGTATCCCAAGAGAAGGGTGGCAAAAAAAAAGAGAAAGACCTGCAGGCAGTGGTACCAAAAAAGTAAAACAGCCAGCTGTCAAACAAGCTTGAAGAGCACGACAACAAATTGCGAAAAAGCCTGCTAAAATATGTGAATATGAATCAACACATGAAAGTGATTCTCATGACATAAGACCAATTGAGCAGGAGATTGACACGAGTGCAGGAAGTCTTGATTTTTACAAGAAACGTTCAGAACCACAGGAGACTGAGGAATGTGAAAATGTCCAAGTTGCTGAGATTGGGGAAAATTTTGAACAAAATAAGGCAGACAAGCAAGAGGACTTGAATGACAATGAACATGAAAGAATGTTGGTTCCTGAAATAGAAATGTCTGATAGGCACAATGAGCAAAGCAATGAGGTTACTGAGAAACTTGAAATTTCGGATTACCCTCTGCAGGCAATGTTATTTGACATGATTCCTAGCCTTGCCACCCAAAAAGTCAAGCAACCGATGAATCGAAGTGTTAGAGAAGAGAAGCTACCAGAAACCTCCAATGCAGAAGCGGAGCCTATGATTACTAAGAAAAAGAAAGTTAGCTACAAGGATGTTGCTAGTGAGCTGCTGAAGGGCTGGTAAAGCATCGTCTTACAAATGTATTGCTAAGTTCTTAATATATAGGTCGAAAGTTCTTTGTCAAATTTGATATCTGAATTTTATGTAGATCAAGAATGAAAAAAGTAATTTTAAGTCTAAAAATGAAAAAAGCGTTAACAGGATTAAAAATGAGTAAGTGTGAACTTAGAGTTAATATCATGTTTAATTTTAAGATGACGTGTTTTTTTTATATATTTCAACTATGAGAGTCTCTATTTGATATGACTTACTCTAATATCTAAGATGTTTTTTAGTAAGTTTCCTATTCTCCCTGTACGTAATTAAAATTCCTTTACATTGATGATGTTCACTATCCTAAGAGAGCCAAGCTATGATATGTTACAATGACAAACATTTCAAAACTAAAATAAAACAAAAGATCCAGGATGATGTGAAGTGAACTTTTTATTATAAGAATAACATTAATTGATACACTAAGCACACAAGGGGATGAAACTAGCAAACTTTCCCTGATAATAAAGTTGAAGAAGAGTCCTGATTAAGGGGAATGTTGAGTGCGAAGAAAAAAAGGGGGTAACGAAACCAAATACGAGAAACTCCTATAAAACCCACGGTTCCTAAACTTTCTATTTATATACTAGTGACCCCAAAATGAGAACCCCAATTTATATATTTTCTTCCTCAAATGCTCATGGGGCTTAAAGGGTCATTATTAAGAGCTTTAATGGCTGTCTGGATCTTTATCTGCAAATGATCTTTCTCTTCTTCATTTGCCTGAAAATAGACAATTAAATATTTATCAGCTCTCAATTACTTCAAGATTTAAATAATTAGAAGGTATATATTCCCTTAATATTATTGGATTAAAATAATCAATATGCTTAGGACTGGCTGATGTGACCGCTACCCATTCATAATCATACACAATTTTGACTTTTGTTACTATTGATTTAAAACTCTTATATAAATTTTTTTTTGTGCAAAATAACTTGAAAGGACATGACTGTGAGGAGATTCTTTAAAATTTTATTGGGATTCTTATGTTTGATATGATTTTTTCAAAAAAAAATTCTTAGAAACTAACATTTGAAGAATATTTTTAAGTATTCTTTTAAAAAAATTAATTGTGTTTTTTTTTCTAAGAGTAAGGTTCAGTTATATCTAAAATTATAACTATGATTTTTTTATATTAGTTATGATATGATAGATGTAAATATAATTTTTTTTTGAAAAAACATATTTTAATTTTATGAGAACGAAAAATACACGAATATTTTTGTAAGAATAAATAACATGTATTTTTAATTTTATGAGGATAAAAATATATATAAATTTTTCTTAAAAGTTTATTTTAGGTCTTATCTAGGCCAACCCTTCTGTATTATCTTTCCATTATTATTATTATTATTATTATTATTATTATTATTATTATTATTATTATTATTATTATTATTATTATAGTAACAGTAATAATGCATTTGAAACTTTTGCTCTTAGAATTAGGTGTTGACATCTGTACAGCATATTGAAAATTTAGTTGAGGAACTATCTCGGTTATAAAATAATTCTTGAATTTGAAACAGCCACGTCTACCTCGATATATTTTAGAACAAAAATCACATCCACACTATAGTATATTGGAATTGTTTTTAGAAAGACAGATAATGCGGTACTTCTTTTTTTAAAAAAATAATATTTCTCAAAGCATTTCTATCTAAGGTAGGTTATAGATACTTAAGAACTTTTTAGTCATATTTAATAATACTCTATTATATATTTGTTATGCAATCATTGTAATTGATAAATAATTAATTTTTGGAGTTGACGTTAATTAAGAAATAATTGATAACCCACTTTAATATCATACACATAAAAGTATTATTGCTGAAAAAAAATACACATAAAAGTATAGCAACATACACCAAAAAAGTAAAATGAGAGTATTAGACAAGTTTCTTGACTCTTGTATAATAAAAAGTTAGTAGTACACACACACATAAAAAGGTTAGTAGTACTGATCAAAGAATTTGTAATAATTTTTTTTATTAATATCGTCTTAAAGATTTATTGGAAATTAATAAGATATATTAATAATATTTTAAACAAATTTCACATTTGATTATTCAAAAATGTTCTTAAAGCGCCAATTATTATTTGCGTATAAAGCACTTGAGAAATTTAAAATTGAATATAAGAAAAATTCTGAAATAAAATAAATTACAATAATTTAAAAAACATTAAATTATAATAATCTATGTGCAATATTATGACTCAGATCTCTATGCAATTATAATCATCAATTTTGTAATAATTTATTGTAAAAATCCTCCGTGTCAAAGCATATATTCTATTGTAACAATAGAATTATTTAAATATTATTTGAGTTTGATATTTAATAAAAATAATTCTTCATTTTGCTTAAATTTCCATCAAAGTTTGGATTAATCAGGTCATTTTTTCTCTCTGATCGGAGGATTAAAAGAAATATATTAAAAAAATGATTATTGTTTGGTAGGAGTAGTATTTTATTATCAATGAGCAAGTCTCCATTCATGAGGTTACAATAAGTCTAATTTATTGCCGGTGGGTAAGTTTGTTCCGTCACTCTAAAATTAATAATAACTGACATCAAAGAAAGAACATAAATATATTGAATGCGACGGCAGGTTTCCTTTTAATGAAGAAAACTTTATAATATACTCCATTTAACATACCCACTAGAATCCGTTTAGTTATTAGAGGTTTAGATAGTTTGTACAATATTCTAAATCAAAATCTCATTGTCACCATTGTGAAAAATAAAATACCTCACTTGTTTAAAAATACATAATATAAACTATTTTACTTTTATGTCTTAAAACAAAATTAAATATATAACTAAGTATTATTTAGTATGAAAGATATTACTCATTTAAAAAAAAAATACCAATGAAACGTGTGTGTATGCACCTAAAAAGCTAGTTTTGTGAACAAATATATCTTTTTCCTCCAAATAGTAATATTGGAAAGAAACCCTTTTAATAATGCATTATTTGCAGCCGTAAAGCTTGAAATAACGGTTGGACGTTGGAACATCCAAAGGAAACAGAGAAAAACACTTATCCGTTTCTTATTTTTGAAAACTGTTTTTGCTTCTAAAAAAATAAAAATAAAAAAATAAAATAGTTTTAAAAAATAATTTTAAAAATATATCTCTAAGCTATTTCAATTTTTTTATTTATTATATATATATATATATATATTTTTTCTTTTACGTCTCACCTTCTCTCTCCAATTACTCTCTTTCAATACCTTTTAAAAAAAAATTGTATAAAATAAACAAATAACAAACAAACAAACAAACACAAGCAAGCAAGCTTTTCAAGCAACTATTAAAAAATTATATAATTAATATTAATATTATCATATGCAGTACTACTTTTTATGTATGGTTTTCCCCGTGTGATCATTTGAATTATTTGACTTTCAATTCAATTAAAATATAAAAACACGTTTATGTGTTTGGCTATTAAGAAGGTTCCTCATCAACACACTCTCTCTTCTCTTCTGTGAAAAACGACAGACTAACCAAACCAAAACCGTATAACAATGAAATAGTTGTCACTGCTAACATATAGTACGACACTTTTATGGTCTTTAATTTCTACGTTTTGGGATTGGGATCCAAATCCAACTAATTACAATTAGACACAAGCTAAACGACAATTCGTTTTGCGTTTCTGTCAAACCACAGTTTGTTTGACTAGAGTTTTTCTTTTAATTCCTATAATATTCACGTGAAACATTCATTAACTTTAAAACTTAGTTAGTTATCTTTTGTGGATTTTTTTTAGTTATGATTTTTTTATAAAACTTAAATTTAAGACTTTGTTTAAAATAAAAGTAAGCATGATCCTTGAAAAACTTGAATTTTTTCCCTACCAAACACCTTCATAAAGATCATAGGTCGCCCACCTCTATAATGATTTTATTTAGTATAGGTTCACATCACATTTTGTGCCGCCCAGCCCAATTTAATATTTATTATTCTGTTGAAAAATATCAGTTTTTTTTTAACAATTTTTTATTAATAATAAAAATTTTATTTAATAGTCAATATGTTATATAACATGATATTATATTTATAATAAAAAAATTTATTTTAAGTTTTCTACTTCTTTTAATTCTACTATAATTTAACTATACATAATGTTAAAACTAATATATTGTGTAAAAAAGTTAGCTTACCTGGTCTTTTTTTTTTTCAATCAAGGTATTATTTATTAAAAGGTAATGATTAATTTTTTGAGGTACTAAGATTTATTTAAATGATTAATATTTTTTAATAAATATATTTTCTCATAGGCATGAGTTAGAGATAGAATCCATGATGATCTCATGCTTAAAGAAAAAGTTATATATCAAACATGTTTCTTGTTTCATGGATGTTGGGTCTTGATCAAGTCATATTTAAATCTAAAAAAAGTAACTTGATCGAATATGAACAAGAAAAAGCATAGCAAACCCGATTCATACTCAGCCCTAATGAATTCTCTGAGAAATAATCATATGTTAGTTTTTGTTTGATTGGTTTGAGTCACAAGTTGGACTACACTGTCCTGCACTTTTGGTGTGGGCCTGTTAGTGACATAGTCACTGCGGAGGAAGGTGTTATATCGAATTTAGGTTAAATTAGAACAAGAAAAACAACAAGAACGTGCGCCAAAGAGAAAAGAAAACGGTGCCACATGGTCAGAGAGGCACGCCGAATGACACAAATCCCTCTTTCACAAAACAATGAGAAACACGTTTTCAAAATTAGGTCTTGGTATTGCACTATTATTACTACTTCAATGCAACGACCTAATAGTAAGAAATTCCTCCCAAGTTTTTTGGCCTGTTCCCTTCTAAACGGCAAAATGAAATTTGATTGCGACAATGTTTAAGGAGCATGCTGAAAATGAAATTAATTTACACATTTATCATACAAGTAAAAAAAAAAAAAAAACACTGATATGTATGTATTTATTGTGAAGTGGAAATTAAGAGAGACATTGGAAAACTTGATGGCATTTTTTAACCTATGATTCTTGAAAAACGTGATTTTCCCCCCTACCAAACGCCTCTATAAAGATCAAATCAAGATGTTATTTTGCAAACTAGAAAAACAAAAAATAAAAGAGCAAGCGTTTTTTAATAATTGATTAAATTTGGTAAATTCGATTTACTTATAATGTGTTTGGTTATACACTATGAAAAATGGAATTTCATTATGCTAGAGCATCAATAACTAACTTTTATGTTCTTTTGGGTGTTTGATGCAAAAATGAGTATAAATATGAATACTCAACACCTAATTAAACACACTTAATTCAGGATCAATTTTATCCCATGTTTGGATTGAGTGATGTAGGAAAAAGAGAAACATAAAAGAATGAAATAAAAGAGATTACTTAGCTTTCTCTTGTTTGGTTAAAAAAGAAATAGACAAGGAAAAGTGCCAAATTCCATAGTTCTTCCGTATTTATCATGATTAGAAGATGATAAATCTAGTGAATCTCTATTTTTCTTTTTTTAATCTTTAAAAATTAAATATTTTTAATATAAAAATAATAAATAATTTGTATTAAGATAAAAATGGAATAAATTAATATTTTTATGTAATTTATCTATTTTTTCTACTCTCTTTTCCATTCATCCAAACAAATGAAGAATTTTTTTTTTAGTTTTTTTTCTTCTCATTTTTATCCATCTAAACAACACATCGTTTTCATTGTATTTCTTTTGTTTCTATTTCACTTCTAATCCAAATAATGTTTCGTAATTCTTTTATAGGTCAGTTCCATGATTCCTTAAGAATAACATTATATATCTTCTTATAAATTTTCCTACAAATATTTTTAATATTTTATAATGAAACTATCAAATAAATAATAAACGCATTAATTTCTTAATTTTTTTATAAAAAATATTTAATATTTTAAAGCTTAATGACATTTTTGGTTTCAATATTTATTCATTTTATTAAATTTTATCTCACTATTAACTAAAGATTGAATCAGGCTCCATTATTTTTAGAATAGCCTCAATATAGTTCCTTCGGTACAATTTTATCTTTATTGTTTACAATTAGTGTCTATTTTAAATCATCACTAAAAGATGGAAAAAACTACATTAAAGTTCTTTTAAAAATAATGATATTTGATTTAACATTTAATAAATAGTAGGACGAAATTGAATAAAATAGATAAATAGTGGGATAAAAAAGTAGTTAAGCCTATTTTTTTATCTTAAGGGATTGGTAGAAAGATTTTGATTCAAGATTTAGATTTATTGTTCTTTCTTATTAGATATTTATTGTTCTTCTAAACGAGATTTCACACTAATTTCCGGTTTAATCCCATTCTAATAACAATAACAACAAATTGTAAAGCTTTAATTTTGATTAAAAAACATCCAAAATAAATATCATGCTCCGCTTAAACTGTCTTTTATAAATATGTTAAAGATCACAATGATGACAAAATATTAAGACACCATAAATTTTGTTTGGTATTGACGGAATAGACAAAGGAGATGACCCCAAATAAGTAGTAGCCAAACTTCTTTCTCAAGAAAGGGTCATGTCTTTAATTAATAGATAATTTTGTTGGTTTGAACCAAAAAAAATTTAAAAGAAAAACATATAAACTTAATTTCGATATTCATTTATGTAAGAAATTTTATTAAAAAGTTTGATTTTTTTTCTTTTCTCAGAATTATTTTTTATATACTAAGTTGAAGGATAATAATAAAAAATAGCATGGTTTATAGGAAATAGAATCTTCTTTTAAGTTTAAATTGTAATATTCAAAAGGTCATTTCCTTGAAATTCCATTTCAAAAAATAACTATAAGTTTTATTGTGACTTTCACTAATAATTTTATCATGAATATGAGTATATTACACCTCTTGGCTTTACTCGGAATTTCTAGTTAAAGCCCTCATGAATGCCCTGAAAAGTCTAATACTATTCGCAATGGGTGTTCCGCACTTCCACTTTAGCTAAAGTGGTCTCGTAGTTTCCAAGCATGTAGGCCCTAATTCTAGCTGTAACTTCTTTATTTTGTGCCATATAATATACATACATGATATAAATATAATATAACATTGGGTTCATTTATTATTAGGAGTAAAAAAATGAAATCCAGATCTCACACACCTACCAATTCACCAGAGCCAATTTAATGCGAATAAATAAAGTAAAGAGAAGGAACTATTTTGGATGAATCTAGCCAAGTAGTCGAGAACTAAAGATTAATCTTTCAAAACGAGTGATTTATGTAAAAAGTTATCTATTAAAGTAAATATTAATCAAAATTTATGATGTCATTTTTTTATAATCTTTATAATAAATATATATTTTTAATTTTATAACTAATTTCCTAAAAATAGGATCGAACACACTCATGTATTAATCATGTGTCACATTGTGACCATAAGAGAAGGAATCATCATTATTATTATATGAAAAATAGGAAGGTGGTGTCATGAAGACTAACCTCAATGAAGACAGTCTTCAAAAGCCTCCCTGAAAACGAAGTGATGTTGGCAGTGATGATCTTGAGCTTCAAAGATTCGAACACTTCACACAGTTTCACCATTGTGTCTGTCCTTTTGCTGCATGTCAAACTCACCACAACAGTTTTCTCCCCCATGTATGTAACCCTCAGCTGCACCCACCGTATCAAAATAAAAAATTAAGAAATTCAAACAAAGCTTTTAAATGAATAAGAACAAATTAACAATATCCCACATCATCTTCATAGTATATGTCAAAATAACAAATTAGCAATACCCCACATCATTTTTATAGTATCAATAATACAAGAGAGAGATCAATACTCTTAACCATCAAGTCTCTTGAATGACTAACAAAGGTTGATCCAGACACTAAGGATTAAACTCATATCGCATAAGGATGTGAGTTCAAATCCCACTATCATCAATGTGAGATCATGGTTAGTGGAAGATCTTTGTAAGCACTCTTGGTGAGTCCTTAGAATCCAATTCATCTGATCTACTTTTACATACCAAAATAATAATTTAAGAGAGAGGGTTAACCTCAAGGACTTCAATTGGGGTGTTTCTTGAAGTAACAGAATCATATAGCTGCTCTGTTCTCTTCTTCTTGGACCTGAGAACCACAGGAAGCTGTTCTTGCTCAAAACCATAGCTTGGACTCTTTCTTGGCATCCCAGATTCAAGTTCCATTATCTCAGCTTGGATAATCTTCTCTTGCTCGTGCAAGTGCTGGATGTACTCAATAGCATCCTTGATAATCGAAGCCTTGTCCATCTACAACACCACCACCACTATTCATCATTATTGATTACAAACCCAAAAAATAGGCAAATATGCCTCACACACACACACAACAAGAGAAAGGTGCCAAATTACATGATTATACAGCACTACTCTCAATTACCCGATTCAATTTTTATAAATGCGCACACCAAATGAATAGTTTTAGCTAGCTATTAATTAATTAATCAACCTTGTTACCTTGCTAATGTTAGGTACCACCGATCTAAGCGCAAAAAGCCTTTCATTGAGCTTCTTCCTCCGATTCCTCTCGGAAACAATGTTCTTAGATGCCGCAGACGAAGCAGCGCCGTCCGGGGAACTCGAATCGTAGTACCCAGATAAGGCCTCATCCAACCCCCAACTACCATGACCAAAAATAGCAAATCAAAACACCATATGTTAGTTAAATTAATAACATAACATATGCTTGAGATTATTAATTCATTAGTTATTGGTTACTTGTTATTATTACCTGTCAAGTTCTTGGGTTTGGAGGAACATGTTGGTCTCCCAGTAATGCTTGTACTCTTCTCCAATATTCTCCATGATTAAGGTTGAGGAGGAGGAGAAAGAAGGGGAGTGGTGGAGAGGGAGAAAATAGAATAAGATATATGGTTTGGTTTGTGTATAATATATGGTATTTCCTTTTGTGTGTGTTTTGCTTGCTTATTATGTGTTGTTTTATTTTTTGTTGGCTGGTGCGAGCACTATTGGGAATTGGGACTTGTATATATATAGGGAGAAGGAGAAGGAGAAGGAGAAGGGTGGGATTTACTCACGTGTTGGGATAAATAGTGTTGATTGTGTTGTCTGGTTTCTGGACTCTTTGTGGATTGATGCTTCCTAGAAATATCCAAACCGTTCAAACAGTTTGGTTCGCGTATAAGGCATGATACGAATATGATTAGGAACCAACCCATGGCCTCTTAACAACTTATAAATCACTTTACCTGTACTATATTCTTTTCATATCTTTAAGTGTGTGTCCTGTTAACCAATATCAAAGTTGCTTTGACGTTTTTGTTTTAACGTGAAGAATTTTTCCATTTATCATAAGTAGAACACACTTTCAACAATCCATTGTGTTCATATGAGTGAGTTCATATGAGTGAGTATGATTTATTTAGTAAAAAAGTTTATATTTAACTTTTATCGGATGTAAAATTTCCTAGGGTCGACAACAGTCACGACTCACGCACCGCGAATAAGATTAGTCTTTGATCCATTAAATTGAGAGATACTCGTGGTGTATGACCTAAAATAAAAAAGTACAATTTTAACTTTTTTCGGTATACAATGATAATATTGAAGTTATATTTTTTTATATTTTAAAATAATTGATATTTTAGAATTTTTAAGTTATATTATTTTTTTTCAATTATACCCACGTTTAATAGTTATTATAATTGAGATAAGTAAGAATTTATAATATATTTTAGACTAAATTATAATTTTGATCCCCTAATTATATAAATTAGTGATTTAGATCTTCCCGATATATTATTAACAAATAGTTATGACTAACTGAATTATTAAACTAATTATAAATTAATCATAACAATTAATTGTTAAAAAATAGAATAAAAAATTATTAATTCTAATTTTTCAAACAGTATGTTCCTCTTTTCTGCAAATACCTCTTATACATTGGCGGATCTACATGGTGTTTAATGGGGAAATTGCCCCCACAAAGTAAATTTTTTTACTTGAATATATTGAATAAATGTTTTTCCCCCATAAAAAATAGATCTTGCCCCACAAGATAATTTTTAAATAAGATGAATGTAAATAGTTGTATAAGATAAAAGAGAGAATAAATTGATATTAATTTTATCCACTTTATCCTTTTAATTTTTACTGTTTTTAATTTTTTTATTACCATTTTTAATAAAGCTTATATAATTTTTTGTTTGAAAAAATATTAGACTATTTTTTACCTCCACTAAAAAAAATTCTGGATCTGTCACTGCTCTTCTACCTCCACTGCTGCACACATCTCCAACGACAGTAACACTACATCAGGATTAATAGTTTTTTTATTTAATTTATAATTAATTTAATATCTATAATAATTACAATTATTAGTTAATAATCTATTAAGGAGACCAAAATTACAAATTTATGAAATTAGAAAGACCAAATGTTACAATTAAAAATTAAAGGGACAAAAATCATGGATTTGAAAAATTAAGAGAACCAAAATTACAATTCAGCTTATATTTTATACTACTATATTGATAAGGACTTTTTAGTCCAAATTTACATTAATTAAATATTTCTTAATAATCTACATTAATCTCAACCATTTAAAGATATGAAAATGATGTATTATAAGATTAGGTTATGAGATATATCACACTTTTTTGGCTTAATTAATTTTTTCATATTTGGAATATAGGCTCTTTTCAGATTACTACCTAACATTTATTTTTTTTCAATCGAGTATTTGAAAAAAATTTCAGTTTCATTTTATTACCTACCATTAATCGTCTTCCATTAATTGATGACATGACAGACGGAGTTCCAAGTCACCAGGCTTTGTTACGAATACCTCATTGTCATGTCAACACCTTCAATGACGTGTTAGTGACAAGGTTTGATGACGTGGTACTCTGTTTGTCACGTCATCACCTAATAAAAGAGAATTAACGATTGATAGTAAAATGAAAATGAAATTTTTTTCAGATATGTATTTGACAAAAAATGAATTTTTAGGTAATAATATGAAAACGGCCCATTTTTTCAGGTATGAAAAATTTATTTAAGCCAATCTGAAAAATAATTTTTTAGTTAACAAATGATAAGAAGGAGTTTTATTAAAATAAATAATTTATTTTTAGATAAAATGTTAAATGATAAATTTTATTATTTTATTGAAAATAAAAATAAAAATGGTAATCATAAATTTAAGTTATGTTAAAAAAAAACCTTATAATTTAATAAGAAAAAATTGTTTCTCCAGCATTTTTATTTGATCAAATATTTGTAAACTTGTCAAAAAATTAAATTGACAAGTTTATTGACAAGTTTTTATCTTAGTTATTAGTTTGTTAGTTTTTAATAGTTTTAAAAACAAAAATACTAATTTTGTAATTTTAAAATTTAATTTGAATTATACTATTTATTTTAACTTAACATATATATTTTTTTAGTGGGAGGGGGAAAAGCCCAAGCTAAAACTCACTACCTACAATGCTAACTAACAAAGGAAAATGAACAAGGTCTGAAGCTATGTCAAAAAGCCTAAAATTAGTATGCAGAAATAGTCTAATTTACTTCCCTAAGAATATCGCAAAACTGAATAGGCTGTCCTGAAAGTATGCACTGAATAATTGGCTGTTTCAATAAAGTGGAGAGAAATAATAGAATTGGTAGAATTCATGCCAAAAAGCCGTCAAAAGTAAAGAGAAAGAGGGAAGGAATTAGTTAATTTGTAAAAGGACCTGATGACCAACTTGTTTTTATTTTATACTTTTTTCAAGAATATTTATGTCATTTTATATATGTTTTACCTTTCTTTCTTTTTATTTTTTAATTAAATAATCTAAAAAAATCACCTAATTCTCTGTCTTTATTTTTTTTCTTTCCTAAACAAACATACCGAGTGTAGGAAGGATAAAATTTATCACAATTTTAACAATTTAATATAATTTTATTATATTATCACATTTCACCCAAATTCAAAATCAAATTATTTCTGGAATTCCGGTAGTATGAACTTACAAAGCCTACTTTCCCATCTGTCGCGTGTGCAGTGTACTCACTGTTTCAATAATTAGAAGATTGGACTTTGGACCAGATTTTTTTGTTTTTTGGTATATTACATGATAGAGAAAGGCACAAAAATAATTATAATTATAATAATATTTATTATTAGGCTGTCTATTTCTTTCTGTCACTATAAACCAATACCATTCTACTAATTTGGTTGTTGGGCCCGGGGTAGGAGAAAGACTAATAATTTATATAGGTTGCTGAAAACGGCTAAGACTAGAAGCACCACCACGAACACATGTTACAAGCGCATGATTTGTGAAATGGGGAGAATGATTGATATGGGTTGACTATATAATAAATCATGAGAAATGATAATTCATATCCTTATGATATAGATTAAAAAATTACAAAAAAATAAATTAGTATTCTATATTTTTATAATAAATATTTTTTTCTTTTATTATTATAACATAAAGGTTATATGCTCGCATATATATACCTTTATACTCAAGTTTGACATGACACTGTATTCATAAAAGAATACTTGACAAATTGTTAGAGTTTCATATATACTCAACAAAACATAAGCAAAGGTACACTACTTATTCTATACACATAAACACTTCAGATCTAACTAACTTAAGCATTAAAATTTCTTTTGTAGATATCTCACTGCTCATTGAGACATGGAGATTGGAAATCATACCAACACTAAACGAAGGAGAAGATCATATTACTTGGCTAGTAGACTTGGTAAGAACAAGTTTCTTAATCAATCCCTAAAAACTTTGGTTAGCAAGATTCACAAATTAATACAAAATAGTGTCTTTATTGTTTATAATTATGTTATTAATACAAAATATTTAGTGACCACTTTGCTTATAACTAATTTATGTCAGGAACCTGATAGTTAATTGATGATATTTTCTATTTCAACTATGTTTTTTTTAATCCACAATGATACAAATAGTATTTCTAAGTACATATCTAATTATTATTTATAAGTATTTTTTAGAAATAATTTTGTTTGATGTATAACTAGACTCTAACCAGAAATGGAGCCAGATATATATAAAACATAGTAAGAGTCAATTATAAAAATTATAATTCATCTAATAAATATAAGTATTAATTTCATAGCAAATATTATTTATAGCAGAAGGATGTTCATATGGCCAAATACCCTAACAAGCACATGCGAAACCAACACTGGATTCCCAAGTCCTTATCCTGACTGAAGATTTCATAACCCTTTGTCCAGGCCGAGTGCTTCAGACATAGATGTTATGACCGAAGTAGTTATCATAAAGAAATTAAGACAGAATCATTAAGAAAGTCTTAAGCAAGAATGCGAGAAACAAAACCAAGCCATTAACTATGATTATTAGAAGGTTTACCAAAAATGGTAATCCATAATAGGGCCAATGAATCCAGTGACCATCATGGTACAAATTGTTGGAGAATAAACCTTTGCACACTCACACACAGATATAAATAGGGAATATATTTCAATGAAACTTGTGTATATTTTCTTATAAGCACTTACGCATATGCACATTTATATAGTGCTTTTATCAAAAAATTGTTACAACAGAAAACAGAAACCAGTATAAAACTAACACTCTAACCAACTACTACTAACAATACCCTTACTTATATTTGGATTAAACTCAACACTCCTCCTTAATCCAAATCATCACAAGATATAACTACCAACTCTATTATGAGTTTTACAAATCTGTCAGGCCTAATTGCCTTAGTTAGTATATCAGCTAGCTGAGTATCTGTTGAACAATATGTCATTTCAAGCTTTCCATTATTCACCTGCTCCCTTAGGAAATGGAATTTGGTTTCAATGTGCTTACTTCTCCCATGTGAGACTGGATTTTTAGTTAAATTGATAGTTGACTTGTTATCAATTAGCAATTTAATAGGTTTCTTTGCTTCAAACTTCAATTCATCTAGCAATGAATCTAGCCAAATAGCTTGGCAAGTAGCATATGAGCCTCTGCTATATATTCAGCTTCACAGGAAGACAAGGCCACCACAGGTTGCTTCTTAGAGCACCAGGAAATTGGAGCACCTAGAAACTTGAACAAGTACCCTATAGTGTTTCTCCTATCTATTTTATCTTTACACCAATCTGAATCATAATACCCCAGTAAACTCATTGTTCTCTGGTCTATCTTTCTAGGAAACAAAACACCATATTCCAATTTTCCCTTCACATACCTCAAAATTCTTTTGGCAGCCGTCGGATGAGACTTCTTTGGATTATTTATGAACCTATTGATTAAACCAACAACAAAAAAGAGGTCAGGTCTACTGTTACACAAGTACCTCAAGGAGCCAACTAGTTGCTTATACATGGTTGGATCCATTGCTTCTTCTTCTTCTGTTATTTCCAATTTTGTATTAACCTTTGCTGGAGTATTTGCAAGATTGTAATCTGCCATATGAAATCTTTTCAATACATCAGTAGCATACTTCTGCTGGTGAAGCAGAATTCCCTTTGAGGTAGTTACAAATTCTAACCCAAGGAAATAAGCTAGAGTACCAAGGTCTATCATCTCAAATTCCTGCATTATTTGTGCCTTATAGAACTTAATACCCTTTAAATCACTGCATGTTACCAGTAGATCATCTACATACAAGCAAATCAGAATCACACTTGTCTCCTTCTTCACATAAACACCATATTCAACTGAACATTTCTTGAATACACTCTGAATAAAAAATGTGTCAATCCTTCTATTCCACGCCCTGGGAGCTTGCTTTAGGCCAGACAATGCCTTGTTAAGCCTGTACACTTTGTCTTCCATTCCTTTTTTCACAAAGCTTGGTGGTTGAGTCATAAAAATAGATTCCTCTAATGGACCATTCAGAAAAGCAGATTTTACATCCATGTGAAACAGTGCCCAATTGTGGTTGCTAGCCATTGCTACTACTAGTCTAACAGTCTCAATTCTTGCCACTGGTGCATAAACCTCAGAATAGTCTATGCCAGGTTTTTGAAGGAAGCCTCTTACCTTATGCTTTGCAACAGTGCCATTGGGATTCAATTTCAACTTAAACACCCACTTCACACAAATTGCTCTCTTCTTTTTTGGTAAGTCAACTAGCTCCCAAGTGTTATTCTTTTTAATAGCATTCAACTCTTCTAGCATTGCGTTCTTCCAAACATGTTCTTGTAATGCTTCTTCATGACTAATTGGTTCTGCATCTGCTAGTAATGCAAAGTGAACCAATTCTCCTTCTTCTATTACCTCAATATCATTTCCTATTTCAAAATCAGAGTATCTAGTTGGCATCCTTCTCTCTCTTTGTGGCCTTTGATTTTGTGGTAATTCTACCTCTGCGTTTACAGTGCTAACCTTATTCTAATCTTCTTCAATTGTTGATATCATTGGTCTGATTTCACACCTTTGTATGCTCTAGTCCCATGCCTCTTCCTCATTGAAGTATACATCTCTACTGATCTCAACCTTCTGCTTGTGTGGATTATAGAGTCTATAGGCACCAGTAACATGATAACCTATCAGTATCATTGGTTCACTTTTGTCTTCCAATTTCCTCCTTTTGGCATCGGGAATGTGTTTGTAGCATAAGGATCCAAAGATCCTAAGATAACTAACCAATGGCTTTCTTCCAGACCAAACCTCTTTTGGGACTTTCTCTTTCAATCTATTAGTAGGACATCTATTTAACAGATAAGTTGTTATGCTCACAGTTTCTCCCCAGAATGAATAAGGTAGCTTCTTCTGCTTCAACATGCTTTTTGCCATGTCAAGGATAGTTCTATTTCTTCGTTCTACCAAGCCATTATGTTGTGGTGTATAAGGTGTCGTTACCTCATGAATTATTCCATGTTGCTCACAATAGGTGTTGAATGCCTTGGAGTGTATTCACCACCTCCATCTGTCCTCAGAACCTTCAAAGCTTGTCCACTTTGCTTCTCTGCCATCACCTTGAATTTTTGGAAAACTGAGAACACCTCATATTTTGTCTTGATCAAGTATAACCACATCATTCTGTCGTGCTCATCTACAAATGATGTGAAGTACTTGTTCCCACCCAGTGATAGTACCTTAAAAGGACCACACACATCAGAATGCACAACACCAAGTACAATGGAAGCTCTCATTGGAAAATGTGAATTAAAGGAATTTATTGGTTGCTTGCCAATGAGACATACATCACACACCTTTTCTGGTACATTTAATTATGGCAGACCTATAACCATATTTTTAGTTACTAACATATTCAAACTTTTGAAATTTAAGTGACCAAACCTGAGATGCCAAAGCCAGCTCAATTGGTTGATCTTTGTAGCCATTAAACATTGTACTTCTGCTGCCTTAATGTTGGCTTGAAAGGTTCTATTTCTTGAGGGTTGAGATCTCAAGACTAGCTTCCGATTAGGATTAAACAATTCCAGCATTCCATCCTTCATTGACACAGAGAATCCCTTTTCCACCAGTTGGCCTACACTCATCAGATTGCATCTCATCCCAGGAACATACAATACATTTTCAATGAGTGTTGTTTTCCCATCCTTTCTCTGAATAAGAATGTTCCCCATTCCTTCTGCACTTAGAGTTTTGCTATCCGCCAATCTGATCTTGGATCTTTTGTTTTCATCAAAATCACCAAGCCACTCCTTGTGACCTGTCATGTGGTTAGAACAACCAGTATCTAGATACCAAGCCTCATAATGTGGGTTGCTATCACTAGTTGTCACTAACATCAGAGGGTGTTCATCTTCTGAATCCTCATCTTGAGCTATGTTTTCCTTTTCTTCAGAATTCTTGTTTTATTTTCCTTTTCCATGCCAACATTCAGAGGCATAATGCCCCCATTTCTCACAGTTATAACATTGAATCTTTCTTTTATCTTGGCCTTTCTTTTCTTTTTGATTACTAAAGTTCCCTCTTCCTCCTTTATTAAAGGATTCATGTTTATCTCCAATCTTGTCCTTTTCTTTGTTTGAGAACCAATTCCCTTTGCCATTGCCTTTTCCTTTCTTCCATTTCTTATTGTTTCCATCATTCTTGGTAAACTGGGCTTGCATCGCTTGATCCAAATCCCTTGAATTTGCCCTTTCATTCAACCTCTGCTTATGGGCTTCAAGAGAATTTTGCACTTCTTCAATCTTTAATCTTTCAAGATCCTTTGATTCTTCAACTGCTACCACAATGTGATCAAATCGAGAAGACAAAGTTCTCAAGATCTTTTCAATAATCATCTGATCTGACAATGATTCTCCACAAGTCTTCATTGAATTTACCAACAGTTGCATTCTGTTGAAGTAATCAACCACTGTTTCTTGATCACTCATTGAGAGGAATTCATATTGCCTCCTTAAAGATTGCAACTTCACCTTCTTGGTCTTTCCTACATTTCCAAATGCCTTCTGTAGAATTTCCCAAGCCTTCTTGGTTGTACTAGCCTTTGCAATCTTCTCATATACAACAAGATCAACACACTGATGAAGAAGACACTTTGCCTTGAAGTCCTTCTTCATAATTGCAGCATCATCTTTCTCCTTCTCTGAGATTCCTTTCTTCACAATGCCAAGAATCTCATGGAAGCCAAGAATCGCTTCCATCCTTACAACCCATTGATCATAACTCTTGCCATCAAGAACTGGTAACGCATGTATGAATCCACTAGTGTTTGTTGCGGAAGCCATTGCAACACCTTCAATCAGGTCCCTGAACCTTAAAGCTCTATGATACCAATTTGTTGGAGAATAAACCTTTGCACACTCACACACAGATATGAATAGAGAATATATTTCAATGAAACTTGTGTATATTTTCTTATAAGCACTTGCATATATGCACCTTTATATAGTGCTTTTATCAAAAAATTATTATAGCAGAAAACAAAAATCAGTATAAAACTAACACTCTAACCAACTACTACTAACAATACCCTTACTTATATTTAAATTAAACTCAACACGAATAAATAAAGGTAATATTTCCAAGGTAAAGCACAATGTTGATTCTAATTTATTACTTTTATTTATTTTTCAATATCGAATCCTGATTTGAGCAGCAGGAACAATATTCAAGAGGAGTTTACCTAGTTATCCATTGGCAAGTACATTAATATTAGTGTGTTTTCTTAAACGATCTAAGAACATAAAATAAAAAAATATATTCATACAAAAGATAATTAAACATATTTTTATAAAAAAATTAAAGACTATTATTTTTTAGTTTAGACTACATGTATTTTATACCCGAGATAATTTTATTCTAGTTAGATAGGATTATTATAGGTGATAAAATTTTCTCTTTAATATTTTACACACTTACATACTCAAAACTCATATCTAAAATTATTAGTTAAGTTGAAATAATCTAATATTTATGGTAAACTCGTAAAGACTCAAGATTACAAATGTTATTTCATGTGTACCACCAATGTTTGCTTGCATTTCCAAAGTTACATGGTGATCACATATCTGAAGTCGTATACTCATGTGTACCACCAATGTTTGCTTGCATTTCACAAACAATCAAAATAAGAACAAAGACGAGAGGAGAATAAATAAATAAATAATAGCAATGAAAAGAGAAAATGTATTTAGTGTGTCTCAAAATTTAAGTTGTTATTTTCTTATATAATATTTGTATGTTGCTCTCGTTCACGAAGATTCATAAATATTTTTAGTTATCAAATTAATTATAATCATATCAATAAAATGAAAAGACTAATAATATAATTTGATTACAAATGAAATCTTTTATAGCTTTTAAAATAGAAATGATGAATTATAAAATAAATTATTAAAATAAAAATAAATAATACTTGGATATTTATCTGAAAAATGAAAAAATATAATTATCTGTATAATAAAAATTATAAAAGGTAAAAAAACGATAATAGTGAATGAAAAACAACATCAATGACTAAAAAGTGATGGGAATAAAAAAAATATATGAAAAAATTACTGAAAAAAAAACATTATGAAGTTATCATGTATATAATAATTAAAGCTTATGGCTTTAAGATATTATGGAATATTCTGTAAAAAAAGAAGATATTATAGAATATTATGGAATCCTATGAAATTACATTCCTCGCTTTCTTTTCCATTTCATCGTTTTTATCTCCATCAAATGCTTGATGACCCAAATCACAGTTTCCTATGCATATATACCAAACAGACCAGTGTTATTTTGGCCTGAGATTATGCTTAGTAAATTAAGTCAAACCCCATATGATATTTGATTTCTTAAATCTTTCACAATTAGCACGGGTGTCGTTCTTTCAAGTACTGTTAATCAAACTAAAAGGGTTTGATTGATTTAATTATATATGAACTGGACACTTACCAAACTCACTATTTAGTTTGATTTCAACATTGTTTTTAAGTTTGAGTTTGAGGGAGAAAGGGGACAATATTCATTAAAAAAAATTGATCGTATATTTATTCATCTTTTCATTTTAGTTTTTATATAAAAAAAATTACATTTTTGACCGTTTCATAAAAAATCAATTACAAATCAGTTTTTAATATCATTTGTTGAGATTATCTGAAAATATATTTATTTTATTTCATACAAAAAAAATTTATATTTCATTTAATTTTTTCATAATACAGGATAAAAGAATGAAAATTTTATTCTTATATATAATATATTTTTATTTTAGTTTTTTTATAAAAAAAAAAAAACTAATAACATTATAATCTAACTTAAAAATATTTTCTGTAAGTGCTTTTTAAATGGGAACTAAACATTATTTTTTATGTAAAAAGAAAAAAAGAAGTAATATTTAGTGTGGAAAATAAAATGTGAATATAAAAAATGAAAAAGAAAGAAGAAAAAGAATTCCCTGTAGAAGAAAAAAAAATATAGTGGCGTTGTGCGTCTTGCTCTTGGTGTTTGCAATTATGATGGTCAATTCTTGTGATGACATCATTGGCATCTGATGTGTGAAGTCTGAACACATACGCGGGCCACTGACAAAGCAATGATCTTCTTCTGACTAAATGCTCCGCTTCATCTACTCCTAATACTAGCCTAAAGAGAAATAGTATTTGAGAACTATATTTGTAAGTTGTAAACTAACATCAAATATTTTTTTATACGTTTAAATTACCCATTTGTTTTATAATTTCATTATTTTTATTTTTTTAATCTTTATAGTAGTTTGAAAATGATTTTTTTAATTTTTATAATTTATATTTTAATTATTTTTCGATCCCATAATTTAAAAATAATTTTTTAGTGTGTATTTTAGTTTTATTTTAATTTTTTTTTAATCCCTATAATTTAAAAGTGATATTTTTAATACCTATAATTTGTATTTTAATTATTTTTAATTTTAGTCCTTACTTAAAAAAAATATAAAAATAATTAGTTACAAATTAATTATAAATTATAAATTATTTTTTATTATAAATTATTTTATGATAAATTAATTTTTAATTACTTACTAATATTTTTATAATAATTGTAATTGATACTATTACTTATATTTTGATGATAAGAACTAAAATAAAATTAAAATATAAAATACAGAAATTAAAAAAATTACTTTCAAACTATATGAACTAAAAGAAAATTAAAATATAAATTATAAAAACTAAAAAATTTATTTTCAAAACTATAAAAATTAAAATATAAATTATAAGAATTAAAAAAATCACTATCAAACAAATAATTTAAGCTTTTTATATGTATCATATCATAGGTAACTTTTATTAGAATCAATTATTCTCGAGTTAAATTGGAATACAGGTACATATCAAAACTTAAAAGCTGAAATATTTGATTAAGCTGGATCAATGCCATGTAAAATAATTTATATCAAACATTTTACTTGTACATGATACAGTTATATAAATAAAATCTGTGATATTTATAAGCACATATAATTGTAATTAAAATATTTTATTTAACTGAAAAATTTGGATAACTTAAACCTCCAAGGCTCATTATTAAGATAATTAGGTCTCAAAATTCAAATAATACTTATAAAAATAGTTATAGATTATTCACTAATAAAATTCTTATATCATCAGTACAAACCGAACTCATGTAGTTTTGAAATATGATTTTTTATTTTATCAATTATACCAATTTTTGTTGTTATTGCAATTAAAATGATAAAATTATTTGAAAAGAATATATGTGATATTGATCTGAAAAAATGTGTGATGTTTCCCGTTAGGGCTAAGTCAAGGCATGGCATGGCGAACGTACAGGATTCCTCCAAGCTCGTTTATACTAAAGCAGGACCAACAAGGCAGAATGTGTTGTGCAACTACACTAGCTTCCAATGGAATCCAAGGTCGTCATCATCATCATCATCTTCATATTCTCCTTTACACTTGCCGAGGAAATTGCACCCATTAAAGTTTCAACTTTATTAATTTCCCTTCAAGGAGTACACTAAACTATCATTATTTTAATTAATTTTAAGTATTTGTGTTTGGTTCAGTCAAGAAAGATTATAAGACATCAGCCTCAAATTGTCTATGTCTGGTTCATTTAAGTTTTTTCTTCCTATTTTTTTCTAGGCAAATTCTTTACGGATATAACTTATGATAATTAGCTTGAATGATAATATTTTTAGAAATTATTTTTTCCAAAAGCTTTCTAAGGAGTTTTTCATAAAGACAAGTATTTTTAAGAGTCATTATCACTCAATTGAAACACGTACGTCTTATTATAATCTTGTATATTGAGCATCTTTTTGAGTTGTTATTATTCTCATTGAAACATGTCTTATCCTAATCTCATATTTGAGCATTTGTTTTTCTTTTTAATTTTTATTCTTTAAAAATATGCTTCTTAATTTTAATTTTAAATTTAATTTGATATAATAACTAATTTAAAGTTGTCTCATGTCTCAACATAAGAAATTAAGAACAACATATAACTTATCATGAGGGTGGATATAATTTGAGTATGGGACGAATCTAGAAACATATTAAAGAGGATTCATTTTTTTATATAATTGTTTAAATATTTAATTTTAATTATAATAATTTTAAAACATAGTTATTATTTTTACACGTAAAATTGAAAAAAAAAGTAACAAATATAATTGATTTTACACTAATTATCACCTTAATCATTATAATAATTACAAGAAATACAACTAGTTTACACAATTTTACACCAATTAACCATAATAATAATAATAATAATAATGAGTCTAACAGCCAACTTACTACTAATAATTATTTGACATTATTTTAAGGCGAACTTACCAACCAATGCTTGTGCCCTAGAGCATTTTTTTTTTCTATTTTACTAATTTGGGCACACGTTCCGAATTGCTCAATTTTGTGAGAAGCAAAAAAATTCAGACTCTAGTAAACGTTCGTTCCATAGGCTTAATTTTAATGAAAAAACAAACATACTATTACTGGTTCTTCAAGTCTACTCTAACTCAACTATCTATTTGAGCTTGAAAGGCAAGTGCATGTGTTCAAACTTAAGTCCGAGTTTACACAATTGAGCATGACCTAATTTGAGAAGATGCAATCTTTAATTACTTTTCTTTTTAAATAATTTAAATTAAGTCTTTTTTTATCTCGGAATTCTTTTTGACAATTTTTAAGAATATAAGAGACGTAAAACATATAGTTAGTTTGTATATATTATTAAAGAAAAATATATAATATATTCAATTAAAAACAAAAAATAAGATGCAAAATGATTTTTTATAGAACCATATTTATCCTCTTAAATTAATTTATATAACCAAAGGTAAAATATACTTTAGTTATTTTATTTATTCGTTAATTATTAATACATGGGCCCTGATGACTGATATTGGATGGTGACAATAATTATGGTCATTAAAAAACTACACTTGATATGTCTGAGTGCGCTATTCTTACTCGTACAGAAATGTGTCTGATACTTCCTAAAAGTGGAGTGAAAATATATAGTTGTTTATCAATAACTCATGTTTTACACACTCATGATCAACTTGTTTATAAGATCATCTTTTGTAATATGATAAGACCCGACAACGTTACAAAAAGTTTTAACGTGTTGAAAATTATATGTATAATTTATATTTTAAAATCATTGTAATATTATACATATAATTTATCTTTTGTTTACCAAAATCTTAATTTCATTTAAAATTTTAACGAGAAAAAAATTTATATACCAATAACGTAAAATCATTTTACATTATACATTATCATCTAATTATATATTATTATATAAAATAAATTTATTGATTTTTATAATAATTATCTTAAAAATCATATTAACAATAAATTATGATTGAATTGTAATATAAAATGATTTTATAGGATGAATATATAATCATTCATCTCTATATATATATTAATAAAGATAAATAATATGTCTTAATTTAAATAATTTAGTTCTATATTTTTAAAAGTTATAACCGTTTATTTTTTTTAACCACTACAACTAGGACATTTAATTTTTTGTTGAAATCCGGAGGTATTTATCAAGCTTCAGTCCGTTGGATCATATATGAGACTAATTCAAAACTTAGTCATATTTAAACATTTTCACTTTTCCTTAAGGTTGTACTTTGTGGAAATTAAATCCACTGTATCCCTTTATTGTAATTAAAAGTTTAATTACACTTTTCATTCCTATTCTAATTGTCTAATTTTAGTTCCTTTGGTCCCCTAGATAACACAAGTAGGGATATAAATAAACCAAACTATTTGCTAACTATTCTGTCTAGATTCACAATTACTATTTATTCAAACTCATTTATTTAATTAAATAAATAAATTCAAACTTAATATTAGATTTGATTATTTAAATGAGCCAGCTGAACCCAAACTTTGAAAGCTCAACTATGAAAATAGTTTTGCCTCTTAAAAATGTTAAATTAATTACCCAGTATATTATTTTTTTATTTCACTTAGCACATGTTAAACTGAGTTTGCTATCAGTAGATAATTATCTAGTATTAAAATAATTATTAAATATTATATTGATAAAGTTAAAAACTATTTAAGAAAAAAATAATTAAATTATAAATGAAATAAATAAGTTAAATTCAAGTTTAATATTTCTTAACAAGTTAAATCCAAACTTTCTATTCAACGACTCAAATAAATAAATAAGTCAAATTTGAATTATCAATTTTTTTTTCACAAGCCCAAGCTTCAAGTTAAAAGCTTCACCGGACTTGTTTACACCCGTAAATATAAATATATAAATATATGATTTTAGTTTCTTTTATTAACAAATTATTACTCTTGTTTATATACTCAATGGAATAATTATTAAGGAATCAAGTTCATACAAAAGTAAATTTAAAAGAATTATTATTCATCATAATCATTGATATTCTTGAAATCTAATACTTAAAATTAACTATTTATTACGACTATTAAATTTCAAAATAATAAATGATAAAAATCCAAAATAAATCTAAAAGAATTACTCTCAAAATGAGTTAATTCATCCTTATATAATAATAATAATAATAATAATAATAATAATAATAATAATAATAATAATAATAATAGACCCAACAGACCCAGATTATAAATTTGTGATACTTAAAGAAAATAATTCACAGTTTGAAAACTAAAATCACACAATTATTATGTTACCAATAGAATGAAAATGCAATTAAACTAAATAAAAACATTATTTTCACTTTTTTTTTTCTCACAACTAAACACAATGAACATCTATTTAATCAAATACCACTAACTTATTCTCGTCTACTCAAAATTATTTTAGTCTCTTGTAGATCTCAAGTTCAACTAAAAAACAAATACTCGTGCATATATGTTTTCCATCACCCAACAAGTCATGTCATGCGACTCATAGTGTGTGCTATCGCCCTCTTCATAGTTCAGCCGTTTTGTTAATTGTCATAACTACTGTATTGAGTTTTTTTTTAATCCGCAATAACATAAAATTTATAATAACTTCGTGTTGAATTAATTGGACTAAACTCTCTTAATAACTATTCTATTGAGTATTGAGTGTATATTCAGACTTAATTTTTTTTTTATTAAAAATCAAATTTATAAATATTTTTTTTAAAAAATGTAAATATGTTTTGAAAATTAAATTAAAATTCAGTTTAACTCCATTCATTTTGTTTTAAAAATTATAATTAAAAACAAAAAATAAAAAACTCACAACTATCATCACACATAAAATTTAATTAGTGACTTCAAGTTCCTTTTTTTCTCAAACAAAAGAAGGTGATAATGTACTATTTTTCTTCTTCCCATGCTTTCTCTCATCCTATGTTACCTTAAAGAACAAAATTACCACTTCTTGTAAAATAGAATAAAAGCTATTGACTGCCATTACCGTCTGGTGAGGTTCCTTGTCCACATTGACCTGTGATGTTGCCAGCTTGAAAGTCAAACACGTAAACGGCCAGCCCTTGTCCCCTATTTCTGTAACAACAGTTGCGTGCATTAATGTAACCACTAGCAGTTGCCATTTTCTCTTTCGTTTTCTTTCTCAATAACTACACTGATAAATATGAATTATACAAATGCACAGTAGCCAACTCATTATTCATAAATTGTAGTAACATTGTTTAGGTCAGGTAATTATAAAACAAATGTATCACCAATGTTTTAACTTAACTAAAGATGTGTGATTATATAGTTATTTAAATTGGAATGAGAATTTTATCATATATAATAATCTTATAAACAGTATTATTTCTTATGGAGGATACATACGTGGCTTAAAGCCAAAAATTATAAGACGAATAAAAAGCAGCAAATCCGCAGCCTCACACCACACGTTTATTCGGGTCCTGGCTTGACCTAACTTGTGTCTCTCGTCCCATGATGTTACATGAAAAGAGTCGAGCACCACTGTGACTTCAAAATCAGGACTTCAACTCTGGCCCTATGTGTTATCGTTTTGGACGAAATTTGGAGCCTTTAATTTGGACCCATACATGTTCTGTTACCATGGGCAAGGGGAACTGGGTGATGGCGGGCCAAGCTATAGCTTCAAATTTTATTTTCTATGTTTTCCTGTGTTTTAAGAAAAATGGAAATTTCTCGTATGATTAGTAGTCTCAATTAAATTAAACTTAATTCTAGGACCCCTCTAGATAAATTAAAATTCGTGGCACCTTAAAATCATCGTTTTCAAGCACTGTACTCAAGGTTTATTGGATCTGGCTGAGTTACCAATTTGTTGAAGAGTTTTAATTAGGTTTAGTGCAATTACAGTTACCTATGTTATTGATGCATGTAATCCAGAATAGGAACTCCATCTTTTTGAAGCTTTTCCTAGTCCACCCATTTTCCTAGTAGAAAGTCTGTTTCAGGAAACTCTTCCATTGAAACTTTAGATCTACTCCGTTGAGTCATCTCGGACAGAAATAAGTCAAATAAGGAAGAGATTACTGTTTGGGGGGTTTAGCAGAGTGAGAGAAACTTAGATATTAGACGAAATGCATAAGATGCATGGGAAACTTTTTAATTTCTTTTTCTCATAAATGTTAATTGTTAGTTTTTGTTAAAATGGTAGCCAGAGATATTCCAATTTACAACTTCTTCAATTTGATAAAAACATGGAGTTATGAATGTAATAAAGTTAGAAGTCCATTGATGGTTAATTTGTATCTATATGAATTTTTTTTAAGGCTTTGTACCTATATCTATATATATATTGAGATTTTTGGATAGATTGATTGTACTGGTTAGTATTAACATGAAATATAGGTATATTGTGCTCAAAATTAGAATAATTTTTCAACTGATATTTTATCCATAATAATTGTGAATAATAATTGACAGCATAAACATATTTAGCTTTAGTAGTTGAAAGAGTGCGCAATAGAGTTTTTCTTGCTGGTTCATGCGATAAGACATGGATCTATGAATTTGTACTTTTTTCTTCCAATCCTATCACTAGCATAGTTTGCATAAGCTTATAAATATCCTTGCACAAAGATTCACAATTAGTAGCATTAAAGATAATATCATCAATACTATAAAATGAAAAAATATTAAATATTTCCATATTTTAATTTTAAGACATTATATATATATATATATATATATATATATATATATATATATATATATTGTTTTCATATTAAGTATATGATGATATTTAATAGTAAAAAGGTATTGTGAGTTTAATGGATATTTTGTCTTTATTTTTTTGTTGTCGCTAAAAACAAGGTATTTTTATTGTCAAAAGCCACACGAAATTAATTTTCCAAGACAGTTTTATTTTTTTAACCCTCTTCATACACACAGTTAAAGAATTAAACCCCTGTTGGTATGAATTGATATATATTATTAATGCCCAGAAGGAGTTATATATATATATATATATATATATATATATTTATCAATATTTTCATACCTTACTATTTATTAAGAAAATAAATAAATAATAATATAATAAAAAAATATAAAAATATCCTTTAATACATTTAGTTCTGTATAGAAAAAATAAGTTATACATTAATAATATAAAATAATTTTATACTGTAATTCGATTATAATATATTATATATGATAAATTTATTAATTTTTATAATAATAATTTCAAAAATTATATTAATAATAATTTATAATTATACGATAATAGAAAATTATTTTACATTATTATTAAATATTTTTTATATTATAGTTCATGTTTACAATAATCTTGTATAATATATTAATTATTGCGATTTCCTCAACTGCTGAGGAGTGAGAGGCTTAGCAGTCGATGAAAGTGAAACAAGTAATGCAAAGGAGCTTCAAAGGGGTGACAAATGTACCACCTATGATATGCTAATCTAGTAATCTAAACATGAGATAGATAGCAAGGTGAATGGTACGAATCGTGGCATTAATGAACAATGTCGTGAACCACCTAATTCATTCATTGTATATCTCCAACATTGTTCTATGAGAAGGATATATGATTCAAGAATATAATGCTGTGTTTTAATTGGTGGAGGGAGTTTCCAACTCACGTTTTGAGAGTGATTTTTAGGAGGGAAAAAATTATTGTTTTTTTCTTTCTAATCAAGCGTGACCTTACTTTCAAAGCACATCCTTTCTTACAATGACAAAAGGCAGGCTTGTTCATTTACACGTGTCTCACTCTTACCCTACTTAAATGTTAAATCACAAATACATGAATGCATGTTATTCAAAGCTCTATATTAAATTGATTAAACATTTTTTTTCCAGATATATTTCCTTTAAATTAAATAAGTTAGTTATTGCTTGATACTTACCGTTGCCAATCAAAAACACTAAAATTTTATGTACTGGTCTATATAATACATAATAATTTATCAAGGGAAATTTACAGTCAAGGGAAATTTACTTGAAACTTGCTATATGTTATTGATGCACTAAAATGTTAAAGGAGTATTTTTTTTGTCTTTGAAAATATAGTAATTTTTTTTAGTTTCTATATTCAATAAAATATTAAGGAGTATTTTTTTATTTACTTAAAAAATTGTTAGTTTGACACGTCATAATATAAATATGTGGTGTAACTATAATTTGGAAGAGAATTAGCTTTGTGTCTACAAAAAATTAAATGAGTTAAAAAAAAAAACTACGGAATTATACTTCACATGATTTAAATTTTGATACATAGGAAAAGTTAGAGAAAAGAGGAAGGGGATTCTTTGTAGTCAAAGTGATAATTTTCGTTGTATATCATGTAAGATCTTTTGTATCATTTTCATTAGTAAACATATGTTTAAACCTTGGAATGATAGGAAGATATCATAACACTTTCACCCGATGGTCTTTTTTTGTGTTTTCATCATTGCTACACTCGTCATCATCTTTCACTTTGTATCGTGATATTTGACACCTGGGGCATTTATTCATTTCTTCAAATTCATCTTTGTACGGTATGCAATCATTAAGGTATGCATGAATTTTTTGACATTTCATACCCATCAGACATAATATCTTCTTCATTTCATTGTAACCTTTTGGCAACGTGTTTTCTTTTGGAAGCATACCCTTCAGTACCTTAAGCAATGAAGTGAAACTTTTGTCACTCCACCCATATCTGACATTCACATTTATTAGACTTAACACTGCTAACAACAATGTCAATGACTTCTTGTATCCCATATATAAAGGCTTCTTCGAATCACTTTCCAATGTATCATACATAGGGGTATGTGCCTGCTAAAAACACTCTTATCCAAGATCACGAATCGTATCCTTTGATCGAATTTCCCATTTCTATATCAACTTGCTCGGTTTGGGACCCCCTTTTCATGTCTGTCAATTCACCATGTCATTAACTATGTTGTATAATTCTTCTTAATCCCATCACAGAGAAGATGCTCTTGTATTTCGTCTAGTACTTGTCATTTCCCATTCAAATAGTTAATACAAGGACAAAAATATTTCCCATCCTCATCCGATCAACTTCTTTCCAAAGAAAATTCCAAGAACTATTTAACCCTTCCTCATACGCAGGACTCATGCGACTTGTATTCATCCAACTTCGATCTATCTAATAACTCTATGATACTCATAAAGTTATTCCATCCATGAAAACCTCGCTTTTTTTCATTGAAGGTATGACTCTATCACATTCAGGAAGAATTTTTTTTACAATAGATTTATACGTATAGGTTAAGTCTCATTTCTAAGATTTGATTAAATTTCGACAACATTCCACATTGATCTCAAAGTACACGACATGAAAGCAGTGACATGAATTCCATTGCAATCAACTATGCACCTAGAGAACAAAGTGAAATGCACTATATCAAGATTTCATCAAATTTAAGAAAACAGACTTAACTTATACGTGTGAATCTGGTATAAAAAATCATTCTTCCAAAATTGTCCAAACAAACAATTCAACATTCATTACAACGATTAACCAAATTGTTCGTATTAATCATTGTATTGAATCTCAAACGAAAAACTAAGGTTCACTCAAATAAACATAACTTGTATATAAAAATACACTCATTAATCACATTAACAAGTATTTGATTGCATTCGTAACAAAAAAGAGCCTAAAAAGTGTATGAAAGACATTTGTACCTGAATAGATGATCAGTAACAATATCAATCAATGTGGTAATGATGGTGTAGATAGGAAAAAAAAGAGCCTATAAAATAAATCATATCAAACAATCTAGTTATGCCAAAGATACACCAATGAAATACAACTATTACTACATATGTTTCATAACACCATGTGCTAATTTTTTTTTCTAAAATTTTGCATGTTCTCTTTATCTTAATTGGACTCTCCCACCAATACAAGTGCTTTTTTTATTTATATATTATGATAAATGTATAATGTTATTCATGTAAAAGTTTCTCGTGGGGTAACTAAAATAAGGTCTTGGTTTTGATTACTCTGGATGGAAAAAGTTATATATATATATTACATTAAGGACAAACTATGTTAAAGATGGTATCTCAACTTCTGTATAAATAGTATGTTAATTGTTATTTGGTAAAAGTGTTTAAAGAAATAAAAACTTTGATATTTCAAGGTTTAAATGTATATACACATACTCATTTATTTCGAGCTATTTTGAAGAGTGTTTATATTTAGATACTTACAAATTTCAAATACTTAATTGATACTTTTGTTTTTTCTTTATTTTTCTATTCCTATCAAATTATATCACCAATCATATATTTATATTTCTCTTTCTCAACGGTTCACATTATTATTTTTTCTGATTGCATATATAAATCTTGCTTTTGGGTGGCCCAAGCCAAACGAAACCAACACAAAAGCAAGGAACAAGGTACGCCTTTTAGAGTTTTGTCCAATAGTTAAAATGGATAGAAAAAGCCATTCCAAAGTTTCATATTTATTGTTGGATACCAAATAAAAGATTGTGTCTCACATTTCCAACTGCAGGAACATTTCCCACCATTATGTGGGGTTCAATGTTACAAAATGGCAATAATGGCTCAAGCAGCTATTCCTTTTCAGCCAATGAATGGAATATAAATGCATCAAAACAAAGGTTTTCTTTTTAAGTCATATTTGGGGATGAGGTTAATTACTTGTTGTACACAACTACAATAATGGTGTCATGCTCCCTTTCCTGAAATGAATTTTGCTTCCAAGCAAATGTAAGAATATTATAGTCTTTGTAAGAATAAGAATATTCAGCATTTTGGTACGTATAAATAACATAATAAAACAAAAATCAAAACCTCATTATTGTTTGCTACTAGTTACTACTTATTACACATCCACCTATATTTGATGCTTGAAGAGTGATAGATATTCATCTTTCAAAACCCTAAAGGCTAGCGATAAGATTTTCAAGGATTTTAAAAAGTAGAATTACAGCTAATATATCATGCTAAAACTAATTTCTCAAACAATAAAAATCAATCAATCTCCCAATAATATTCTTCTTCAATGAAAGATTTATTTTTGGTGAATCCAATGCAAGATTTTGTATACAAAAAAGGCCTCTAACAAAATTTATATGAATACAGTCTATACAACAAGTAATTGTATAAACTTCCCTAATAAAAATCATTCATTCCTACTTTCTGTCAAATTAAAAACCTTTATAATATATTTCGAGATGGTGTTGTAACATAAAACATCATGCCAGTGTTCACCAAGAACCCCAAACAGATTGTTCGATAAGAAAGAAGAGAACCTTCAACATAAACAATCGAAATACATGTCACTTATTAACAAAATTTTTGCCTTGACTGCAACAATCCATGTCAATCATATCCCTCTAAATCTCTGATTTCCTGAAAATTATTATGTTTAATACTTAGATATTTCATGTTATTAGAACAACAGTTTATTATGCACTTTTAGTTTTAATATATAACATGATAAAAACAAGTCCTTGATAGATGTTGTTTCAAAACGTATAGATTAACAAGAATAAAGAAAGGGGAATTTATTGAATATCCTTCTCCTACTAGAATAGGGGAACCCAAAATGAAGAATAGCAAGAATGTCTTGCAATAGAAGTCTCCATGAATTCAAGAGCCTGGTCTCTCCCACGCAAAACTTATTGACCAACTAACTCCCTTTATATGCCCTTGCCTCTATTTATGGCAACCTAACCAGTAACCAATTAACTAATTTTAACTATTTTACACTTTTACTAACAAGGTATACTATCAAGTAGCAAGGCCTAATAAAGAGCTAAGTAGGAGCTTGCCCACTTGATTCCTCATGCCCTTCTTTTTTCCCTAACGTAGAAATTTCCTAATTGGGGATCGAGTGCTAACAGTCCCCTCTAAAATTCATTTCATTTTATGTAACTAATTATTTAATAAAACATGAAGTGATTAGATAAAAATACTATCAAAGAAAGGTTTTGGTATATATAAGAAATATAATATAGGCCAAGGCAAAAGGAGATGCAACTTGCTTTCTCTGTATTTAATCAAAGAAAGACAAATGCATAATATGGCAGAATGTCCAAGCTCATCTCTCTGGACCCTAAATTCAAGTCACCACGCCTTTTAGAAACCATTAATAAAATGCCACAATACACAAATGAACAAACAAAGCACAATAAAATCCATCAAGCAAACTATGCAAAATATAACCTCAACTTAGTTGGACAGGGGCTGCGCTAACGCAGGCCATGCTATAGCAGCCATAAAGAACGAATCACAGAACAACCAGGGTAATGTTCATACTTGGTTCAACGTAAGAGAAAGAGATTGGCAATGAGGGACTCGAGGCCAACCACTACTACACGAGCGGAGACGGAGAGGTGGCGACGCAGCGGAGAGGAAGAGAGTGTGCAGTGAATGAGTACTAGAGTGAGAGTAAGAGAATGAGGGTTTTGTGAGCAATGGCGCAGGAGGTTTTTAGTCTAGGTTCAACATCGGTTTTGAGTAAAAATCATTGTTAACTTATCATTTCACATTCATTATTAGAAAACGGATATTCATTGTATATTTACAATATCAATTTTCTGAAAATTGATGTTATGAGACTGCTAGCAACATCTGTTTCGTGGAAATCGATGTTAACATACTTCTAGCAATATTGATTTTCTAGAAATTAATTTTAACGAACTTAACTTATTTATAAATATGTCATTGCGTTTTTTTTTAACATTAATTTTGTAAAAATAAATGTTAAAATGATGATGTTAAAAACATTTTTTTTAAGTAGTGTGAGAATAAAACTAAAATATTAATACTCAATTTTTATAAAATTAAAGAAAAAAATAACCAATAGATCTTGACTGCAAGTAATCTCGGTTCGAGAAAAAAATGTGTAAGTATTATTGTCATTACAAAGAAAATCACCTATATTAATACACAAAAAGTATCATTATAGATATAATATATGTAGGTATATGCCTATTTGACATATACTCACACTCAATTTTAATGTGAATTTTGAGAGAGATTCAACAACATAACTGGTGTGTTATTATAGCCTATGTCTACATTTTTAGAAATTATGAGAATAGAGTCAATAGACTTGTTAACATATCCCAACATGTATTGTGTGTCACTATAGCCTATACCTAAATCATGAAAAATATTTTAATTCGTTTAAATATTATATACAAATTTAAAAAAATCATAAATAATTAAAAAAAATTCATTAATAAAGTAATAACTTAAATAAATATATTATACATATGTATTTAATTACCCATATAAAAAGTAGTCATCCATTCATAACAAAAAATAAAAAATCCTTGAATTTAAATTACATTTGAGATATAACTTAAAACAAGGAGAATATTGCAGACAAAGCACTCACAAAATTTGTCCCTCCTGCATCAGTAGAGAATAGTCAGAAAATTTCAGCAACATTGCTGACAAAGTATGGTTTTTCCTGCTTCTAAAATCTTAGAGAAAATAAATTTGAAATCACTAAGAATTTGGAGACATAGGTAGAAAGCAACATGAATCAGAAGGTAAAGTTTTGGAAAACAGTAGAAGATCTATACCAACAACCACAACATCTCCAACCTAAAAGAGTGAGCCCAACAGGTAACTGCAAGCACTAATCTCAATGAAAGTACACTATTATGGAAGGAATAAGCAAAATAGGCTATTAATAAGTCTAGCAAAAGTATAGCTGCTACAAGACAGCATTTAATTAAAATTCTGGGTAGTGATTGCACAGAACTATAAGAACTTATCAATTTCTTATCAAAGTAACACAACTTAAAAAATACCTAAGAGCTCTGGTCACTAAGCTTTGAACTCTTCCTAGCATTCCAAATAAAAACATAAAATAATAATAATGTATATATTACAGTTAGTTTAAATATATAGGTAAAAAGTGAAAATACAAGCACGAGAGAAAGAAAGAGATGAGAAGAAAGGGAACAACAACACCTTAGGACAGGACACATGACACGTTCTCTCCAAAGACCCCCAAGATGTCATTTTCATCTTTCTCCATTGCATTAACACACTTGTGTCATTTCTCTCCTTCCACATTTAACTGTAATTAGAGCAATTTTGAATTAAAACAAGGAAAATAAGGAACCTATACCTTTGAAGGTAACAATTCCAAAAATAAAGATAAGTAGCGTACTTCACCTGAAGATAAAGGAAAAAGTAATGAAAAATCATTCCCCACGAACTGTCAAATTTTACAATGTAACACCAATGATACATAAGCTTCAGAATTACATAAGGCAAACATAATTACATAAGCAATCTTTCTTTTGCAGCATACCTGGTAAATACTAATGCATAATGTACAATATCATAGAAGCATGCATGTCAGCAATAGATTTTAACACCAGTCATTTTATCAAGGAGGACTCACCACTTCTGGAATTAGATTATCTCCAATCTCAAATACATGGAGATAATAATCTAAAGTTCCAAATGTAGCTCCTACGTTTCCCTTCCTGTGGTTGGAACTAAAATTTTGGCAATAGACCAATGTCTTTAAAATTTAAATTATTTATTATTTATTCAAATATAAAGTTGAATAAAACCAGACTCAAATTATAGTCCTAAACTAGAGGAAAGCTTAAGATGTATAAGATCAAAAAATGAAAAAAAAAAAGAACTTATTCAATCATTTACAATTTTAATGGTGACTTTTGGTTCTATATCCCTTGATTATGGAAATAGAATATATAACAGTGAGGGCTCTATAATATATAGAAGCAAGAGGTTAACAAAAGTTGAGGAGGAAAAGGTCACAGACCCCTGGATTGCTTTTCTTTCATACAAGAATGCATGATTCAACTAAAACTTACATGAAAAAATAGAAAACTGCATTGAATGTTTAGTAACAATTTAAATGAATAAATTCTAAATTGGTGAAAGTGCGTGAAAAGCAAAGCCAAGCCCTATTGGACAGCAGGTACCCTTTAATTAATACATAGTGATCTCTTAATACTTGTAGCTCCCAATCAAATACAGTATCATGTTGGGCAAAAACCCAAGCTTGCCACCCCTCAGGTGCCTCATGTGCTGCCATATCAACAAAAAAAAAGTGAGTTAAAGGAAACAAAATCCAAGTACGACTTTGTCCAATGAAATTGGTGCTATGCTCTTTTCAGAAACAAGCCTTACAATGGAAACATTAACATTGAGCACCTCAACAATTTCATGGTAAGTGGAATCCTGCCTCAGTCTTTTGCTCAATCAAAACTGAATTCACGGAAAAATAATGAAGATCCAATGCCTAATCATTATATGCAAAAGCCTAAATCCTGTTGTATATCTAGGAACTTTATATAGACAAAAAAGAACCTCAACTAACTAGCAATGCAAGAAAGACTAAAAATACATCATGATTCATGTTGTAGTAAAAGGCATATGTGACAGTCCAAGGGATTGATTCTTCATGGCAAGGCTTTTAAGTTGGGAGTTGGGACAAAGAACAGAAAATTGGAGAATGTCCTCAACACGACATACAATAGAAATAAATAATTGGCAATAAAATAGAATCGAATATTGCCCCAAACAAATTTAAGTGTCTGTCGTTTTCTTATTAAAAATGTGTACTTGAGATGAGAATGGAAAATTATAGTTTAGTACTGACAAGGCACTAGTTTTCTTATTTTGTAGAGACTTGGGATCAACGGATTGCAACTTCAGAAAATCACTCAGAACTATGTCAGGAAACAATACAAATTACAGTCTGAAGAACTAAGTTTGTACCAAAACCATAGTTAGAGGAAGGAAATCTTAGCATATTTTAATATAAGAGAAACATTTGAAGAACTAAGTATGTACCAGAAAATTAAAGGAAAAAACATCAATAAAATAGAAGTAAAATTATGATATAATTATTGAGAGCATAATATAGAAAATTTTATGATGAACTAGATAAATTAAAGAAGAATAAACAGTAATCCAATTACCTGTGAAAAATGAACAATCAACAATGAACAACAAATGATGCATCAATTGATCAAAGAAGTACCTAAGCCAAATCTGAAATGAGACATGGATAATAGTAAACAAAAGTGGTAAACATGAAATAAAAGCCATAATAGCAGCCAAACTTGAAATGAGAGTTTCAAAAGGAACCAAATCCAAACCTAATTATGAAAAGCAATTGACAGATCGAGATTGGTGAAGATAAACAACCAAATCTAAAGTGGATAAATTGTCTTACGTGACATCAATGAGAAGAGTGGATGTGGATATATAGGTTTTAGTTCAGGAAGAAAAAGAGAATGTGACCAAAACCAAAACGGACATTCGAAAAGATTAAAGTGATTTCTTGATAAATAACATCTTTGGTCTTTAACTGAGTAAAATGATGTCATGTGATCATGTAGTCCACTTCACCATGTAATAAGTCTTTGTTATTATATATTCAATAAAATAATGTTTTAAAGACAAATAGATATATTCCAAATTTTTTAAACATTTTTTTTAAAACAAACAATAAAAAAGCTTTAGAAATGTTGATCTACACAGTTATGTAATAAATTATGTATTGTCCCATGGATGAATCTCAATTTTATAAAACCTTTTTAAGTTTAAATTGAATGTGTTTTCTAAAATGAATTAGAGATTGAATTGTGACATTTTTAAGTGCAATAAATTATGTATTATAATTTTTTGTTTAACTTGCAAAATTGATGTAGTTTTGATGAACTTGCTTAAGATTCTATCATTTATTAGATATCAGAAGATACTTAAAAATAAGGTGTTAGAAGATATTTAGAAGGAAGAAAACAATTTTTAATCAAAGGAATGTCCTAACACAACAAGGTCATGTTTTTGTGAAATCTAAATGTTTTTTTTAAACACAAACTAATGATGACTACTCTGGTGAGTGGTGACAATGAAGTCGTGTTGGTGGTGACTAGTCAACAAAAACGAATTGAGAAAACTAACTAGACAGGGTGAGGGAAAAAAGAAATGAAAGGAAATTGGGGGAGTGTGGGAAGTTGGAAGCACTACTAAAATTATTATTTTTTATGAAGTCCCTTCTACGACATGGTTGCAAAAAAATTGTCTTAGTTAATAAGGCGGTGACATTATCGTGGGAAGCTGGAAAGTCTAAAAGGGAAAAGAATGGGGTGTAGGGTTTCGAGTGAATGAGGGAAAGATGTTTGTTAAATATTTATCATTCCTTGAAATATTTTTATCAAAAATGTTTGTTAAATATTTATCATTTCTAGGAATATTTTTAGTTTTTAATTTAAAAACAAAAATAACAAATAAATAAATAAGATAGAATAAGAGAAAAGTGAGAAGTTATTTTAGAAAATAATTTTGATTCCCATCCTTTTACAAGAGAATAAAAAGAAGGAAAAAACATGTGTAATATAGATTCTTGAGAATGAGTTATGCATGAAAACAATTTTTTGAAACTTACAACAATTATGGAAATGTTAAATTCCCATGAGGAATGTAATTTCAAACTGCGAAACAAACACCCCTTAGAGAATATTTTAGTTTTGAGAATATTTTTTTTTTCACAGGTAATTTTTTAATCTTGAGAATATTTTTTCCTATGAATATAACATGAGAATGTTATTCTCGGATATTATTAAAAAATATGTTTGGTTAACTATTACAATTGATTGAGATTATTTTTTATATTCCAATGTGTTTGGTTGAGTTATTTTTTTCATGGAAATATAAATTATAATTATTGAAAATTTCTTATTAAAAAAACTCTCATTACATCCCTAAGTCTTTGGAAAAGTATGGAGTGAAAAACTGGAATTTGGGGGTGGGTGGGATTAGTAACAGCCAACCCAAACCCATGCAGCAGATCTAGAAGCGAGGCCCACGTTGAGAGCACATCCACAGTAGACAGTTGTTGGAGTTGTTAATTGCTAATTAACGACCAATGAGCTCCGATCTGCTGTGACCTCCAATGGATTCACAAAACTGGAAACACTCTCTCCTCTACATCACTTTCCTCCTCGCAATTCTCCACCTCACGCAGAACCATTTCTGCCACAAGCTCTTCTTCGCCAACCAAACGGTGCGCGTCAAGAAGAACCCCGACCTCCCCCTCCGGTTCCGTTCCGACGGTACCTTCAAGATCCTCCAGGTCTCTCTCTCTCTCTCTCTCTTCATTTGCTTTCATTTTTGAACTCTTTGAAAATCCTTCCATGTTCACGTGGCAGGTGGCTGATATGCACTACGGCACTGGAACTAGCGTGACACGGTGCAGGGACGTGTTGGCCTCCGAGTTCGAGTTTTGTTCCGATCTTAACACCACTCGTTTTTTAAAGCGTATCATTCTAGCAGAGAATCCTGATTTTCTTGCCTTTACTGGTACTTCATTAATTAATCCCCCCCGTTTTTTTACATCGACGGTTAAAGTAGCATAGTAGTATTAATTTGCTTTCTAACCAAAAATAAAAAAGGTAGCGTAAATATATCTTAAACAATTCTTGCTCTGACTCAGTGTCCCTTTCTCTTCCCTGATGAACAGGAGGTTAAGACAAAAAAAAAAGGTGTGAAAAATGTTACGGCTATATTGCACGTGTAATAATTTTTTATTTGATAGCTTGTATTTGTAACGGTAATCTGGTGCGTATTGTCTATATAAAAATGTTTACCTATTTGGCTAATGTTTGTTCAGAGAACTACCGGAGTAGTAGTTGTTTGTTTTGGTGAATTATTTTTGTTCACTGGGATGATAGTATTCTTATTGAGAACCATGGAATCTTTGTTTTTTTTATTGATATTGATTTGGACTATCTGAAACATGACCATATGATGATATAGTCTAGAAATAGGTTCTAGGTTCTAGGCTTTAGCTTAGGATATATTTCAAATCATAAGATTTTTTTTTATCGGTAGGAATCGGAGACAGGATCAGGGGGTTTACAGTAATTCATGCACCCTGCTCAACCAATTGAGTTAGACTCCCTTGACAAACCATAGGATTTATAGACATTGATGTTTGATTTAAATATTTGATTACTTCGGGTTTAGTCATTTCTGTACAGGGCTACAGGCTTCTCTTTCTAAATGTGTTCAGCAACAGCAGGATTTAAGCAGTCTGACTGAAAATAAATCTCCCTCCTTCCTTCTTCTATGTGGAAATGAATCAATGATTACCTTATCTCCATTCAATATCTTAGATGGCTGAACTAAACCGTGCTGGCTCCATAGGTTGTTTTTTTATTTTTAATGCTTAGTTGCCAACTTGCCATATAGCATCATAGTCAGTCCCAAGCTTGGATAAAGGAGAAGGGCTGTATTAGACTCTCAACAGCCTACGTAAAACTTGTCTATATATCTATCGTGGATCATTCAAGCAAAAGTTTGGTTTCTAACCAAGCCGAATGACATCATGTGATTCATGTACTTAAAAAAATAAGCATGGTTGGACGAGAATAATATTAAGATGGGTGATCTCTTAGGAAGTCTTCATGTTGTACCTCTTTACCTAGAGGGATGAGCCTTTTGTTGTTCTTTTGTTAGTTGCCATATGGTACTCAACAGGACATTTTGTTTTATTAATACTGAACTATTTCCAGTGAGTGTGTGTTGTGTTGATTTTTTTTCTTCACGTGCTTACTGCCTAATTAACATGGATTCAGTTCTTGCAATTAGGAGATAATATTTTCGGATCAAGTTCACCCGATGCTGCAGAGTCTCTGTTTAGAGCCTTTGGCCCTGTTATGGAATCAGGACTTCCTTGGGCAGCAGTGTTGGGAAACCATGACCAAGAATCAACTATGGATCGTGAAGAGTTAATGTCTTTAATCTCTCTTATGGATTATTCAGTCTCACAAATCAATCCATCGGATGATGATCTCATTAATCCTTCTAAAGGTGGTGTGATGACTAAAATTGATGGCTTTGGGAATTATAACCTAAGAGTGTATGGTGCCCCAGGGTCCATGCTGGCAAACAGCACTGTTTTGAATCTTTTCTTTCTTGATAGTGGAGATAGGTCTGTTTATCAGGGAATTCGAACTTATGGATGGATCAAGGAGTCTCAACTTAATTGGCTTCGTCGTGTTTCTCATGAATTCCAGGTAACAACAAACTTATCTTCATTTAAGAATTGTGCTCACTTACCATACATTTAAGAGTTGCTAAACATGAAACTAATGTTTTTGATGATTATAAAATATGAAGAGACTAAGGGTTATCTACTTATTGTCATATACTTCAATTTTGACATGCTTCTTACCCGTGATTGTTTTCATTGACTTATATTTCAGAGTTATTTTCTACAAACAAATACAATCTTCATAATTTTCTCCTTTTCTTGGTAGTGATTTTATACTTTTTCTACAAGTATATTTTCTATGGGAAGTGTGACAGAATATTGTGTATCATGATAAGTTTTAGCTTTGCTATATAGTATTTATTTCATTGCATTGCAGAAAAGTTGCCCAACAGGAATAGAACAAAGTGACATGTGGGCAAAGTATTATGTATAGTACACATGCACTATCAGACAGTAGGTGGAAAAAATGATAGTCGGCCTTAGGAAAGTTAGAAAATAACTCAGGCATGTCAGATAAGGAAGCAATTTCTGTCTTGAAATAACTTTTGATGTGCTTCACACCAAGGTTCATAAATGTATGAAATCATACTATAGCATGCTCAGGAGTGACATAACTCTTCTTTCTATGGTTTTAGCTCTTTAGTAATGAACATCAACTGAGTCTTTCAATAGCCAACTGTGTTTGACTAGAAATTGTAATAACTATTAGAGAAATGAATATATTGGGGCAGGGCAGACAGTATTGGTTACAATAAGTTTAATATTTTTCCCACTTCTGTTTTGGCTTTTAGTTTCACCCTGTATCCTCGTAACCTAACTCCTTAAAATTAATCAACACTTAACCTAAAAAAGGTTGAATGCTGTGAGAAAAATGTTAGTCCTTTTATCAGAACAGTATTATTCATTTCTTATGCAATCATGCACTTCTGTCATTCATAGGACACGGCCTTTCTTTTCCCTTGAGGGAGCTTTCCCAGATGTAGACCCCATTAACATCTTGCAGGTCACACACTAACAGGGACAAAAGCGGGATCCTCTTCACCCTACCGATGCTATTTCCACAATGAAACCCCCAGCACTTGCATTTTTTCACATCCCAATCCCAGAAATTCCACATCTGTTCTACAAAGAGATCATAGGGCAGTTTCAAGAGGCTGTGGCTTGTTCGCGAGTGAACTCGGGGGTCTTGCAGGCCTTTGTCTCCATGGGAGATGTGAAGGCTGTGTTCATAGGCCACGACCACACCAATGACTTTTGTGGAAACTTGGATGGCATATGGTTTTGTTATGGTGGTGGCTTCGGATACCATGGCTATGGGAAAGCAGGGTGGCCAAGAAGAGCAAGGATTATACTTGCTGAACTTCAGAAGGGAAAGAAGTCCTGGATGGACGTGCAGAGAATCATGACTTGGAAACGCCTTGATGATGAGAAGATGAGCAAGATTGATGAACAAATCCTATGGCAGTCTAGATGACAATGCTACTATTGCTTCGCTGTTACACGTACACACATGGCACGATGCATGTTATATCTGTGTTGTTCACTTTAATAGTATTAATTCAGTATTTTTTTACATCTTTTTGTTTATTACTATTCTGTATTCCTCTTGCAATTATGCTTTAATATCGTGCTAAACACTCATTGATTTGTTAGTGACTGTCAGAGTCTGTAAATTGTATCATTCCACGAACATGGAAACTAAATATCTTATTTGATCAACGGGTGATTGGATCAAATGGTACATGATTTTCTTTAAATGAAGCCCTACGTTCGATCTTTATATATTGGAAAAGTTCCAGTCTGGACTCTGGAAGTATTTATTCCATCGTACTGTAGAAATTTCTAGTTCAAACAGAATTGTGATTTTGACCCAAAAGAAAATCTTAGTTTGAGATCATTTAAATTGTTCGTTGTGCTTCTAATATATTTGGTCTTATTTGATCAACAGGTGATTGGATCAAATGGTACATACTTGATTTTCTTTAAATGAGGCCCTATGGAAATATTTATTCCATCCTACTGTAGAAATTCCTAGTTCAAACAGAATTGTGATTTTGACCCAAAAGAAAATCTTAGTTTGCGATCATTTAAATCTTAGTTCGTTGTGCTTTTAATATATTTGGTCAATAATGCTTCTGCTTGTGCTGTAGATAAGTGAAGACAGTCTCACCTTCCACTTGAGTTCCAAATTCGATCCTTGTCTTCCCTTTCGTTAGTGATATGTATTTTAAAGCTATGCTTAGGTTGAGAGAATGGAAAAGGCCAATGGAAAAGAGAGAAAAGGGAAAGCTAAACCACTACTCCCTGAACTCAATTTATTTAGAAAGTATCATGATATTCCCCTATTTTCCTACCTTACTGTATTTTGATTCATTACATGCAAATGGAAGTTGTCTAATCTTAGCTTACCATTATAACTGCATGACATAGGTTTAAATATGGGTTCCCTATCCATGTACAGTGATTTGCCGTTTGAAATAAAGAAAGCTTTCCCTCACCCTAAACTGCTTCTCATAAAAAAAAATCAGTACTTTTCTTCTCCTTCAAAAACTTCCCTATGTTATTTAAGCTGCAAACACTGCAATTAATGATGATACATTTGTCTTTGTTTTTTTTTTTATCAGGTTACATAAAATTTTGTAGACTTAATGTACTTGATATTAACTCATTGATGAAGTTTGAAGTATGTAAATTTTTTAATGAATAGACTAATTTAAATAACATTTTCTCCTAAGATATTCTTTATTCAATGTGACAAAATTTTATTCAGATTTTTATTTATAATTAAATTTTTTACAATAATATTTAAAATATGCAACAATTAAAAAAAGTAATATTCAAGTTGTATTTTACTATTTTACACTAGCATCAAGTTTTTCTTTTTTGGTTGTGACATCAAGTAGACCTAAGGTGAGGAAGAGAATTGGGCCAAAGCCCACTTCTGCCCCAATACCAATATTACTCATTGGCAATTGGAAAAAGCGTTAAGATAATTTGAATTTGTGAAGAAAACAACAACAATAACAAAAATGGCGGCAACCAGTGACGAAGAAATGGAGTCACTACTCTCCGCGTTCGATCAGATCTACGAGGTATTATTCGAATTCGATGCAAACTCTTGCTATTATTATTATCAATGTTCAATAATCATCAACGCTTAACCCTAACATATTGATTTTTTCTTTGTTCGTTTTTTCAATTTTGCGTTAATTTTTGCTCAGGATGCGAAGAGCGGCATTTCGGAGATGCAGTTGCTGCAATCCAACTACAACGCAGAGTTTAAGATGCGTGAATCGCTCCAAATCTCTAGCAACGCCCTCAAAAGAGGTTCGTTATACTACAATACACAAATTAAAATTTTCGCGTGCCGTATTTTTTGTAGCTGAATTTGGTTGCAGAAAATGACAGTTTGACAAAACTGTACTCGGAGTCCTTGAAGAATCTTGCGGATCAGGTACTTCGATTACGAAATTTTGAGACCTTAATTGTGACCGCAATTTAAATTTAGATATAGTTCTTTATATGTTTTTAGTATTATTTTCTAATCAGAATTAGAGTTTTATCTCTGTGCGATAACGGTTTACATTAAAGATTAATGCAAGTGAAATTTGAATTCTAACTTGAGTACAGTGTGAAAATTACTTAAGCAACTCTCTATGATCTATCTAACTTTTGTCTTTTATTTTAAATTTAAAATTAACTGATGGTGTGACGTGCAGCTTGACTATCGTACAAAATGCCTGAATTTGAAAGAAGAATTGGAAAGAGCGAACAATGAAGTTTTGCTTAAAGAACACGTGAGTTGCTTTCAGGATTTTGAATATTTCTGCTGTGAGATTTGATTTGATTACGAAAGAGAATATTACCAATGCGGTGTGGATGATATGTTATGGTTTTTGAGCAGGGACATAGGAAGGATGTGGAATTGCTTAAGCGAGAATATGAACAAAAAATTGTGTGTTTAGAAGCTCAAGTTAAGTGAGTATTGATGATTCAGTTAACATTTGAGTAAATAGTTAGATTTATTTTTGAAAGATTTATTAGTCTTTGAAGGATGAAAATTACATATATGGTATCTATATATGCATTTAGAAAGTGTTTCCATGTTGAAATCTCATGCAATAAACAAATTGCAATTGTTAGAAGAAGATCAAATGACTCAAATTTCGTATACATGTTTTAAGTCCAATTTATCCAAATAAAATATGGATGATTTGATCTTCATCCATTGATTCTGATTTGCTGACTGCACGAATGAGAGAAAATTTTGACTTCAAATGGAGAAGTTGTAAAGCAAACTAGCATTTTAGATCCTGCGAATGAGAAAACAAACATGTTTAATTGTCTTAATCAAATTATTCATGGAGATTCTGAGATTCATGACATCATTGACATGGGGGTTAATTTGACTGAAGAAATGCACATTTAGGGACTTTAGGTTTAATTTTCATCGTTCAGGGACTAGTATGAACTTTGAAGCACTAATTTAATTTTTTACTCGGAAAAATATGTCAATCACTGAACTGAAGTTTTGTTCTATTGATGGTCATGGGGCTGACCTTATGTCAGGGAATCTGTACACGAGAAAGCAACATATGAAGCAACCGTAAACCAACTCCATGGAGATTTAGCAGCACATAAAAGTCATATGCAGGTTCTAGCAATGAGGTTGGACCAAATCCATGATGAAGTTGAATTAAAATGTGAGGCACTTTGTTTACCACTAAATGCATGGATTTACTTTGCCTCAAGGGTTGTGATATATCCATATGTAGGTCAAATGGTCTGAAGTTTTGTTTGCTTTTGCTCATTATTATCTGACAGATAATTCTGAGGTTCAGGACTTGAGGGTATGTCTTGCGGTTGAGCAGGAAGAGAAAAATGATTTGAACAGAAAAATCCAAAATCTGGAAAAGGAATGTAAGACTCTGATTTTATTCCCATGTCATGTCTCTATTCCTTCCCAAAACCAGTTTATTTATTGTTATATTTTGAGCATTTTGGTCTTATACATGTTACCTAAAAACAAGTGGGAAGCTTTTTTTTTTTTTGTGTACCCTGCAGTGTTGATTTGTAAAGCAAAATTGGTTGACCAGCAGCAGGAAATGACCTCAAATTGGCATGTGGAAACACTTAAGCAGAAAATCATGAAACTGAGGAAGGAAAACGAGGTCCTGAAAAGAAAGTTCTCTCACTCGCAAGAGAGTAAGTAATGTTGGAAAACCTCAAACTAACAATAGCAGCTTTGGGTTCACGAGGATAAAGTAAATGTATAATGGGGTACTATATACTTTCTAAGCAATGATTATAAAGTTGGTAGCAAATTTTAGTTTAATTACATTCTGAAGATTCAACTCAACTAGTTAAATTACGATAGTTTCTAACTAATTTAGGCGTTTAGTAGTCATTAAACTTTTTAAACGAATTTTTAGTTTTTAAAAAGGTTGATTTATATACTAGAAAGACTTGCAAAAATAAATAAATAAGATTTATTTATTATGTTTTAAAATAAAAATGTTAGAAATATGAAACAAATATATTTTAATTCTTATGGTACAAGCAATATGATTGATTGCACTTTCGCTTTGGTGAAAAACTCTTACCACTGTTTATTCAACGTGCAAGTTTTTACATTTCACAAATGAAAAATATCTACTAAACAACAATTCTGGTTTGAGAAACATGCAAGTCTTTATAAAATAAAAGTCTAAATGTATATAATTCATTTTCTCGCTTATTGTGCATAATAAATAAGATAAAGGAAAATGATGGGTGAACATTATCCTCCACTTGACTCCAGAGAAATAAAGAGATAAAAAGATAGAGTGGTGTAGCTATCATTAGTAATATAATATAATACGATAGGAAGAGAAATGATTAATGCTAATAGGGTGTTTTGTAATATGTAGAAAGATGTTCATATATTGTTATTCTATGATAAATTATATTACTTTTGCAAATAAGGACTTCTTTGCTTAATAAAATGTTTTGCCTTTTATTTTAATTAATATTTGTAAAATAAAATTTTGTTTAGAATAAACTCTTTGAATATTGTTAAATATATTAACTAGGAATATTAAATTAGTTTAATTATAACATTTAACTAGTCAATGAAATTTTAAATAAGTTTTTGTTTTAGATGACATGTAATAAGTTGAGTTACGTACGTATATAATACTTGTTAAAAGGTTTCTGTTTTCATGTGACATTATTACAAAAAAATTCTTATTAAACAATTTTATCAAATTTGTGAAACCCTAATTGTAAGAGAGAGGATAATCATTTTCACATTAAAAATCTTTTTTTCCTCTTTAATTAATGATAGAATATGTTATAACATGTACAGCAATTTGTTTTTTCATGTATTACTTGATTATATAGTTTGTTTTATAACAAAAAGATAAAAAAAAATACAACATTAATGTGATAGGAAAATATATAATATTACAAAAATGGTTATAAGTTTTTTTTTATGAATAACATAATTGATAAAATATTACCTTTAATCCAATATACCTTGATTTTCACGGTAACTTTTCAACATTACTGGGAGAAAGCAGTCCATATATCACATCAAGCAAAATTACCCTATGATCGATGTTTGACAAATGATACGACCCATGATGTGAAGTTTCTGAACAAAACTTACAAAAACATTTCCGGAATATGATGGTCGATGTTCAGGGGGTGTCACGACCCAAAGCAGCACACCCAAAAAAGTGTCATCTTAATGGGTGTCAAAAGCTGAGGCCCAAAGCCGAAATTTTATCGCCTCTCCAAACTAAAAGCCCAGAAAAAGATCATGCCTTGTTGTGAGGTCTACAGTGGATCGAACCATTGGCTTCACCCTCACCACGGGATACGAGAGAAAAATAAGGATAATGATAAAGAAAAAAAAAAACAAGGGAAGAAATACTCAACATGTATCTACAATTTCATTTTTCTCTTTCTTCATGGAAGTGCTTTTGTTTTCCCTTTCAGCAATATTTTATGTTTTGTTTTAACTTGTGTACAAAAGATTACATTACAAACTTAAAGAGGTTAGTTGAGTGGGTGTTTGAGGTAATTAAGGTAGATGTAATTACTTCAGTCAAATGCTCTTATGTTCAGAGATTTTTCTTATCTTGAATTGGAACGTCATGTCTTCTCCCTAAATTTCAGTAATCAAAATAGAAAAAAAGTTACATTACTTTACATTGATTACAATCGAATTGCTTTTAGTCACATAAAAATACAAAATTTTAACAATTATTAAAAAAAAATTTAATAGTTGATATATTATTTGCATATAGACAAAAATATGAATTGGTTAAAATTAATTCTTTATTTGTATTAATAATTAATATGTTTCATTTTTCTTTTTTAGAGTAATGATTTACTTTATAGGAGTTGGATTCCATGTTTCAATTGCATTTTTTTTTTTAAGTTAAATTAATCCTTTACACTCTGACTAATTATCTTTTAAGGTCCCAAGTACTATATATGGGGGCAAGGTTTATTTATAATTAAATGTTTACAAAATTAAATATGCACTGTTAATCATGTGTCATAAGATAGCAACATGCATGAGAAATGCATCAGAAACTAAGTCTAATAATGATCATTATCTATCTTGCCCTTTTTGATAACTTATCTTTATTATTAACACAAGTAGACAAGTAGAATTGAGGTTATATTTTCTATATAAAAAAAAATAAAAATTTCTTATCTATCAGTAAGTTCCCTTTCATTTCCCCACTTAAGCGAGCCTTCAAGCATAACATATATGACTTGAATTAATTAATTAACATCTGATATATATGAGAAAGAGGTGAAATATTATGGTTACAAAATTAAGTATGTGTATTGATTGAATCGCTGTAGTTAGGTTGATCTAATCTCAGGAGGAGTTGGCTTACATGAGTTCAGAATTGCAGTTTCTTTTCTCCTAAATAACATCAAAATGATGAAAACACACATTCTTGCCTAGATAGAATGCCATCTTAAAAGAGGTAGACACAAATTTTATCACATAAAATCCTATCACAATTTATTTTAAAACTTACTAACTATTAAATTAAAAAAAATCACATGTTTAATTAATTATTTTTATACATGACTATCTATCCTCTATTATTCAACTATAGGAAAAAGAGAATCTAGAACCCACCGTGCCCATCCATTCGAATAGACGACGACAACAATAACAGTTGTCATCGTCACTGTTGTGTCGATGTATTAAGCACTGCAAAAAACGTACGTTCGGAGACAGACATAGCAGATTTAATTACGAACAATCACTGAAACCATGATTGCTGTTTACTCTTCTTTTTAGCATTAACTACCCACAATTAATGTGGCTTAAAATTAATGCACGTGGCAATGTAATTACTCAATTATACGTGTTGTTAATTAAGCAATAAGCATTATCGATGGAAATTAATTAACACCAAAGTTAACCAACCAACCTTAAAATTTCCCACTACTCTCACAGTCAAAGTGTGAGAAAGTGGTGAGAATGAATAAAGAAAGAGGAAATTTAGAAGATCAAGCAAAGTGACATTCCTTCCTTCATTCCTACCAAAAAAGAATAAACAAAGTTCCATATATATGAAAGGGTGTTAAAGCAACCCATGCATGCCCACCAACTCAGCTGCAATGATGACACTAAGAGTGGAAGTGGAGTCTTTTTAAAGGTGACAAAAAAGCTTGTATCATTAAATTCAATATCATCTCTGGTTTGTTAAATTTTCCATGCAAATCAGAAAGTAGAAAGCATGATTCATATTATGCATATTCAAATATTTCCCCCTTCATCAACAACCCTACTAGTTGGTTTAAATGACAAGGATGGTTTTCTTCTTCTTCTTTTTCTTTTTTACAAGAAAAGAAAATAATTATAAGAAATACAAAGAACACTCTAATTCATATACAAATGTTCTTTTTTGTGAATTGAGATATTTTTCATCCAAACGCTAGAAATTAAAATTTATTTAAGGGATCAATATTTTTTATGGTTTAAATCATAGGTATTTTTTCCTAAAGATAATATTGTTCAAGGTAGATAAAATTAATATAGACGATGAAATTCTCCTCAAAGTATTTAATTAATAACATAGTTACAAATCTAAAATTTGAATTTGAGATCACATCAGCTTTTTTCAAACAAATGATCTCGAAACCCTGAAGACATATACAAATGTTTAACAAAAGCAAACAACACTCACACCAATTTGAAAACTCACAAGAAGAAGGTTGATTTCTTTTAAATAAAATATTGAGTTGAATTTTTTTTTTAATTAAAGATAAACTTAACAGTAAATTTTTTTTCTTGTAATTGACTGATATGAATTGAAATTAATTGCAGTGTAAGCGGTGAATAAGAGGGGAAAAATAAATAAATCTTTGCCCTGAAGAAATGTAGTAGTTAGTAGTAGCACGTTGGTTAAAGATGACGATAGGAGCAAAAAGTGTGAAAGTAGAATCTAGTCCTATATCTGTTGAGAGAAGTGATGGGTTTAGGCACTGCAAAGAGAATCTATGTTGGGAGAGAACTTGAAAAGTCGAGCCACAATAAGGAGAGGGAGGGGTTGGTGTCGGGCACGCCTAGCCTTCTCTTCTCTTCTCTTCTCTTGAAAGTTTTTTGTTTCTTCATGCCTACAACAGTACCTCAGAGCTTAGTGGGAGCTGAACATTGGCTTCATTCCCTTTGGCGTTTTCCCATGCTCCCCCAACTCACACCTTATTCTCTCATACATGCATACCCTCCAAAATATAATGTGCATGTAGTGATCTTTCGGGTATTAGCACTCAATTCTATGCACACCATAAACCTTCCTCTGTCCCCCTTTGTGCCCATTCTTTGATTTTATGCGCGTAAATATTGTGCATGCGTGTTGTCTATGATAGATATTAGAGAGAGAAGGCAGATATATACAAGGATTTACTATAACATAGTGTGGGTTGGTTGATAATTTATTAAGTATAAATTATCTTAAAATATACTAAGGATGATGTAACTTATTAACATACTTATTAAAAATAAATATGCCTACGTTAACAAATACTTTATGGGATTTGTTAATTGTTATCATACAGACTTATATTTTAGTATGAGTGTATTAGCAAATAATGATCAAAGGTTCTTTTTAACTACATCAACAATGTAACTTGTTAATTTATTCGTACTGATATATAACTTGTTAATGTATTCTTATTAAAAAATATGTGTATGAATGTTAACAATTCTCATATATATATATATATATATATATATATATATATATATATATATATATATAATGAATAAATGACTATTTTAGGTTCCTAAATATGTAAATCAATAATTGATTTCGAGAGTTTCAATTATTATGTTATATAGTAGAACTTAATTAATATCAAATTAATTTTAAAAAATATAACTTAATGTTGATTTTCAAACATTACAATTTAATAAAAAAATCCTAATAAAATTAAATTGATGACGTGATTAATTGTACAATTTTTACAATATGCAAGACTAATAAAAAAATTTCAAAGACTAAATTATTATAAGTTTAAGATTCAAGAATCAAAATAGTTAATTGAACTTGTTTTTGTAATTATATACTATAGTATAGATCAATATATTAAAGACATCAAAATATATATGAAGATACGAAAAGCTTTTTCCTGATTTGATCCTCCATCCAATGATTTAAATAATTACATGCCATTTCTCATTACCGAATAAAGCGGGGTTCAAAAAAAGGTGTAAAAGGGGAATTGAAGCTTTTTGACCATAACAGTGGTGTGTGCACCATCAACTTTATGTTGTTAATCTCACATAATATTGTGGCTGCTAAGCTTTTGCCTCGAAGTTATTATATTGCGTACATAAAAGTGCTGTTTGTTGATCAGGTCCATAACGACTCAAATCGATCTTTTTTCTTTTCTAGGCTAAGACTACACTAGACTTTATGAGGGGCATTTTATTTTTTAAGTCATTGAATTGCTAGTGACCAGATTGGGAGACTTCAAAATAACAGTATCTAAACTCCGAGGCACAATGAATTGTTCTTTTCAACCTATACGCTCTTTCCCCTTAAAGGGAATTGCATACCTTTGCCACAGAGCCAGTTTGTGACTATGCCTTACACATTGTGAAAACCAATTGCATATTATGAAAACTTGAGCTTCCTTTCCTACATACCTTACCCATTTTAGCATGAAAAAAGAAAACGCATATTAGCATGAGCAAAAAGAGAAAGGGGGTTTATAAAATTGTGTCCCCTCTCACTCACTTTTTTTTTACTTGGTGCCAATTTTATTGATTGAAAAATACAAGAAACATAGATACAACTAGAGCATATGTTTGGAACACAATGGGAATTGGAGTGTAGAATTTTATATACACAAATGGAACTGATCTAGAATTAAATTTCTAAGTTCAATTCAAATTCTATTTGTATGTAGGATCTAACATCTGAAAATAAAACTACTTATAAATGCCACATATATATTACTTTGAAATAATAGTTTTATATATTTTCAATGAAATTTAGTATTTACTAGTTCTTGATGGTGGCCCTTCAATACCTCCTCGGAGATCACTTTTCATTCTCATGATGATAATATATTATTGGTCAGTCCCTTCTTATAACAATGACTTTCGTTCCACCAATAATGATGGCTATGATGTATCCACCAGCTGCACCTAAAGGAGCATCATTTCAAGAGTATGAAAAAGATGACTGAAAATATAAGTCTTAATTTTTTTTTTGAAAGGCTTGCAATTCATTATTATTTTAATTATATAAATGTTTGTTCTAAAATTATTTATGTACGGTTCACAAGAAAGTGATGGTGATAACAATAGTAATTTATTATTATGATAATTTTAGACGTGTGCGCCTCTCCATCGATCCAGTACGGGTAGAATAAATCAGTCTATATACCAAGCTGAATCAAAAGCATTATGTGATTTTATGAAATTATATATATATAGAACGAACCATTAAGTAATTTATTTTTGTTACAATTATTAAGTAGTTTATATTTCAAGAACTACATTTTAAGAGCATAAATAGTTTTTTTTTTTGAGACAAGAGAATAAATAGTTGAGGTTAAATATAAACAAATGATTTTTATAAGAAAATAAAATTGAATTCTGTTTTATAAAGTTAAGATTTGACGGAAAAATTCTAATATGAAAAATTATAAACAATTAAAATCTAAAATTATTAAAAAAGAATAAAAATACATATTTAAAAATGGTGAAGTATTTTTAGGTTATCATGTTATAGGTGTGAAGTATTAACTATCTTTAATGAAATCTCTCATCTAAATTGTATATATTTTTAAAAAAAAATTTGAACTCAAGATCTTAGTTAAGGAATTTGAATTTAATTTCTCTTAAACTAATGACATATTGGTTAATAATGGGGTGAAGTTTCTTAACTGTTACAAGAAGCACAAAAGTAAAATAAGATATGCTCTCAAGTTCAAAAGTAATAAAATTTCAAATTTGTAGCAAAGAGGTAAATGATTCTAATAATAGAAAAAATTCCAAACATGACTATTGAAATTAATAGGACTTTATCTAGGATCAAACTCTAATCCCTTGCTCAATTTAAAATGCAAAACGGGTTTTTAAAGAATTTTTTAAATTCACTTTATTGATAGGTATTTATTCTATGTTTTTCTTTTTTAAATCTTAATCAAGCTGTTACGTAAACTTAACGCTATGCATGATTTACATGGTTGGAAGAAAGGCATATATAAAACTGTAAGCAGCAACATGATTGAGTAAGAGTAAGAATGGACAAAAGGGAGAGACAAATTGAAAACTACATCAACTCTCAATTGTTGTCGATGTCACCCGAAACAGTCCCAGATGTATGGGACAGGGTTTCAGTGATGACTTGAAATAGTTCGAGACATTCATTTGTACAATTGCTTACATATTCTTATTCTCTCTGTCGTATTGATATATTGAATTGAAGTGAATAATATATACGGAATCTTTCAGAGATTTCATTCTCATCCTCTATACACTTTTCTCTTGTATTGTATGCCCCACTTTTCCTTTCACAATTTTGGATTGAAATGAAAGAAAGTTGCAATGCTAACGTTTGTTTCTGGTACATAATATATACAATAGGCTTTGGAAATGATGATTTCGTATACGTTCTCCCAAATTAGTACTTGTCACGTAAGAGTTACAGATGGTACACTATATATTTCTTTTAATACAAGCGTCAATATTGTATTTTAGTCTTTTAGAATTCGAGGGTTTATTAATATACAACCTTGCTGGAATGATATTTTTATATACACACGTGTCTACCATGGACTTCCGTTCCTTAATTTAATTTTAAAAAGAAAGAAAGAAAGAAAGAAAAAGGTTAATCGTGGCTCCAATTAATGGCCTGATAAATTTTAGAGACATTCGAGTAATATGCACGTACGGTGAACACGACGGCTTAAAAGCTTACCAATGATCACCAGTCAAATGTAAGTATTAATTAAAGGCAAAAACATAATGGTTGTAAATAACTTTTGATGTATTTTTGTTATAAGTTACAAGTATAACTAACTAGGATTAAGCCCTTCTTGATATGTGTTTTTGGATCTTTGATATAGGGTGTTTACATAAGTATTAGTGTGAGAATGATGGTTTAATCTAAAAAATTGGACCATTATACTATAGAATTACATATCTTTTATTTGAACTTTTATTAATATTTTAAATGTTAAAAATCTATAAAATGACATTTTATTTTAAATTTTAGTGTTTTAAAGTTACGATGATATTATTATTATTATTATTATTATTATTATTATTATTATTATTATTATTATTATTATTATCAGAAATTCGATCGTATATAGCTCAACTATAATTAAACCAATAAACTTTCAACAAGTATTTTAATCGATTCAATAACTAATCCAATTTTAAAAACATGAAAATAATTTTCTCCTATCACACTAATATATATTGTGTAGAAATAACAAATAGTATATCAATTATACTATTTGTTATTTCTTGTTTTTAATATTAAAGGCTAGCTAGGAGATTGGGGCGGGTACCATGATCGTAACAACATTTCTTGTGTTTTGTCACGTGGTTGAATGCGGAATAAACGAGATACATAAATATAAATATAGATAATATATATATATATATATATATATATATATATATATATATATAATTTGATTTATAAAAAAAATAAGGTGGTGTAAATATATTTTTCCTTTTCAAAAATAATTTAATTACAATATTCTCATAGTGTAATATTTTTTCAACTACATATAATAACATACTTCCTTGTTTGATGAATTTTAACTTTTATAATAATTGTTTTAAAAACCATTTAATCATACATATATTATTGTATCATGTTAGAATGTTGTATGAAAGAATAAGAGAAATAAATATAAATCATATAACTATATATACCTAGATAGTTAATGATTACATGACTACTCTTCATATTTTAAAAGTCAAAGTTAAAATAAAAATACTTATGATTTTATTTTTTAAGTGCACACAAGTACATACATGTATGCATATATTGTTTGTCCTTTTTATAAAATTTATTTCAAATTCTTACTTGTGTTAATTATTATTTTTTATAAAAATATTCTTAATTACTATCTCTGGCTTTTTTATAAGTAACAAGTATAGTGTATTTCTACACGTTTATAAAAAGGATCGAATGTAGTAATTTACAATTTTTGTCTGACATTTTTTCCTACATTGCCCTTCACATTTATTGCACATGAAAACAAATAGTCGGTCAACCAAATGGTCTTGACATTATTTTTTTTTTTGTCTTTAATTATTTATGTTTCAAAATTGAACTTCATCAAAATAAGAACCTTTGCCTCCACAATTTTGTTTAAACTTATTGGTGCTACAAAAGTCGAATTTAGTTTCTACCTTAGGTGACGTATTCTTATCCGTCCAATCCAGTGTCATTTAGCCTGAAGTGGTAAATCAAATACAAGAGATGCGTGGAACAATTAAAAAATTGAGGAACAAATGGTGAAACTGATGCATAATCATGACCAACAAAAAGAGCATATCTATCAACAAAATAAGCAAATTTGTTAGCAAAAGGACCAAATGAAACTGATATTAAAGCATCTCAATATTAAGTCTCTCATGTTAAGTCCTACTACATCTACTAGCAATGCAGATGACATTGAGCACCATGCTGACAATGCTAAGTATTGATTGAGCTGGAGGACATTACATATTTATTTTGATTTTATCAATTTCTTAACTGCACTAGATGTCTTTTTTTTAATTTTAGTTATGAATATGCACTTTTATCATACATTTTGTTTTGGTACTTTTTACAAGTATTGAAGTTGCACACTATTATACATTTTGTATATGGATATATATGTTATTGGGTTTCAATGTTATCAAGAATTTTTCTTGTATGAGTATCTCCCCTTTTCATTAAATTTTTCTGTCTTAATTGACATAAAAGCATCTATCTTGAACTTGTTGAACATGAATTGGATATTGATTTGAATGTTCCATGCAATAATTCCAATGACTTTGATAGTGTAGCATTAGTTATGGATTGCAACAAAGCACCTCCAAATGATAGAACCCAACATAATCTAAATGATGGAATGATGGAGATGATGAAGAAGACAAAGACACGTTGGTTGAGCTTGTCATAACTTTTAGATGTGGCTTTATTGAATTTTATTCTATCAGTTTGTCACATTAAAATAAAGTTCATGCATGCCTTTCACTTTTTGTTGATAAATTCAAATTGTCATGGAAAACTTAATCCTAGCACCAATGTTTATAAAATTGGCTCGATCTAGGAACCAATACTCCAATAGTATAGTCAGTTTGATTCATTTGTCCAGTTGTTTATGCTAGTGACCCCATAAGAATTGGTCTAAATCGACCAATTTTTTGGATGCATGGACCGTCGAACTGGCGGGTTGTGACTAAAACTGATTCTTGACTGGAAATGTGTACAACTTCCATAATTGTTTATGCATTCCAAGCCATGGTCCTTTTTCTCTGTCAACTACATAATCGATTGCTACACTCTACCACATTCACATAAATCACAAACAAAATCAAAAGAAAATACACAAAAAGCCACAATATGGATCAATTCGAACCTTCAACCATTTAGCCACTCGGTGTTTAGCCTACCATAACGCCAACCTTGTATTTGGTTATATGATATATATATATATATATATCCCACAACAACATTTATGATAATATATATATTATAATATAGCATATATACAAATACTAAGCATGTAATTTTAATAATATGACATGTATATCGGTTTATGCGATTCAATGAGAGACTTAGTTATTCAACCAATAATTCTGAGACCCAACACATTGATCGAATATATATATATATATATATATATATTGAGAAAGAGTGTACGTGATGTTTTGTTAACTAAGTATAGCACTCTTTGAGCCCTAACTATAATGTTCTTTATATGAAGGATGATAATATGAAAACACACCTTAGATCGAATCATAGTGTATGTTTGTATGACCGATGTGTTGGCTCCCACCTATGATTTCAAAAGCATCCCCTTTATTACTTATGCGGTAAAACGACATGGAAATTCAAGCTACCGCAATTACAACGGCAACACAAACATGCTACTATTACCCATTACCATCCCTAAGTGATAAGTATTGTTTTTTTCTACAACGTAAGCTTTGAGTGGTATGAGAAGTATTAACAATATATTCTTTAACCTACTCCTTTTAACAAGTACCATTAATAGTATTCATTCACATGCCTTATACTTCAATAAGTTAGCGCAGGAGTTATTCTTTGACCTTAACTAGCTGATATATTCATCCTTGTTATTGGGTGCAACCTCTCCGATAAATTGATTATAAAAGTCACAGGCCATATATTTTCCCGGAATTTATTAAAACCTAGCACTAGTACAATATTTACTTGTTAATTTCAGACATATAACATATATATATGACCAAGCCAAGTGGCCACGAGATATAGTGTGTTTGGGGGTGCAATGGTTATGCAGGTCTCCCCTTAAAATCACATCAAATTGACTCATTTAATTACATGAAAGTTATGAGTTATCGATTATGCAGAGCATGGATAGAAAACAAAACCAAAAAGAGCAAATTAATTGTATTTATGCACACAATAAGGGCACGCTCAATCGGTAGCAAGGTTGGTGAATGCTAGTGCGTTCAAAACTGTCCATGATCACATTTTATATATATGTATGCAATAAGAGCAAACCAATTGAGCGATTGGTCTATTCCAAGACCAGCATTCATTGAACACAAACGTATTATTTCTGAAGAATCTGGTGCATATAGTCTCACGATTTTTTATTTTCTTTTTGTTTATCTTTTTGAAAGGTCTATTTTCATACCAGTAAAGGCACATGCAGAGTTTGTTTGTTTTGTTCTGAGTAGTCTCTGACCTATTTTGGTACCTTATATAGACGCATAGCTAGACTTATTTGTTTTTTTTTCTGTTTCTCTTATATCCCAATTTAATGCTTAAATTACTAACCCCTCACCTCTGTCAATTTGTCTATCAATCATGTTATGCACACACAACTGAGCCTAGAGAAAGCTTTTTTTGTACATCAATTATATATCAGCACACTGATCTGCATATGCGGACACATACTTGTGTGTGGCCATCTTTGTGCTACAATTTTTCTTTATATAACTGTCAGATCAAAAGGTTGCAAAAGGGTTACCCCGAAAGAGAATAAAATCCCTAAGCCTTGTGCTCATTCGTTTCAATATATATATGTATAAAAAAAAACAATATATATTAACCAATATTTTTGTCCTGTTTCTAGAAATTTGCGAAATAAATTGTTGGTTAGATTTTTATAATTTTGAAAAACAAAGTTTCTTTTTATTTATTTCTTATAATTATAGTACGAACAGCTGGTGGGAATGTAATTTTACCATGGCAGAGATTATAACGCAGTAACGCAGGAGAGAAAGGAGGGAGCAGATTCTTAAAACCAACCTGCTACTTGTATTTGTAAGAACATAAATAAATTGTATAAACACCATGAAAGTTTTGTGAATGATCGTGAACATCAAGGACGAGAGAGAAAAAAAATGATGGTTAAAGTAATGTGAAAAGTCTTTTGGTGTAACGAAATTATTTTGCATGAAAGTTTGGGATTTAAAGCCTAATTGAGTGCTGCCAAATAGCTTGCAATGATATTACAAGAAAAATGTTCATAAAACTAATATTGTTTTATTTGGATTTAACTGAGATTTAATCGTAAAAAGTTGTATTTATTTGGTGGCAGGAAGATTAGTTTGACTAATTAGAATTTGTAGCAGCAAAACCAGAATATATAGTTGCTTGGTTAGTAGCGACCAAATTGGTCTGTTATGGCATTATGTAGATGTATTAAACATTCACCAATACTTTGCTTACTGACTCGTCAGGAGTCTCAAATTAATTCATATGAAGTCATGATTTTACGATTTTTGGTAAACAAAACAAATTAATTTAGAGGTTTAAATATATATATATATATATATATATATATATTTGTAATTTAGTATTTTTTTCATTTACATTCCTATAATTTGTTTTTTCATTTTAATCTTTATTAAATATATTTATTTTATTTTTTTGTCTTTAAAACATTTTAGATATAATACTTTGAGTAGTATAAAATATTGAGCAGTAAACAAAAAATTATCTAAAGCATTTTAAGAATAAAAAATAAAACAAATACATTTTGTACCGATCAAAATAATTTTTTTATATAGACAAAAGTAAAAAAAAATTATAAAGACAAAAAATACATTTAAGTCTAATTTTAATAAACAATTGTAAACTATTGGAAACTTTTGAGTTAATTAAGAAGCAAGTCAACACGTTTGAAATCAAATATATGTAATTTTTTGTTCCCCATTCACCCCATAATAATTTACCAGGCTCAGATGATTGAAAAAAAAAACTCGTTTTCCACATGTTTTCATTTTAATAACTTAATTTTTCATAAATTTATATACATGATTTGGTTAATATTTTATGTATATGTTGTTTTTCTCTCTATCTCTTTCCATCACTTCACTTATTTTTTCATATATTTCTCTCTTTTGGTCCTATTTTATATATGTCACCCTTTTTACAAAATGTTTACGCGTACATTTAGCATTTCTCATTAGGCATATGGCTAATGACGCAATGGAAACCAACTCTAACATATACATCCACTACAATATATTCCATCATCCAGTTGACAAATTCTATTGAAGAAATCTATATGTAATCATATACTGAAGTGTAGATACATGGATGAGCTGAACAACTTCAGATTTTACTGATCATAATAATGATGGTAACTCTCAGGTCGTCTTTCTCAATTCTCGAAGTGTAGGTGATATATATGCTGAGCAATTTCATTTGGTGCTAATTGGTTTTAAAAAGAAAACAAGGTTGGTTTTGGTGGATTTTTGGTGAGAAAAGTCCAAACTTTGTCAACATTCTGCATGGTTAATGTGCTAGCTACATCCTTAATTAACTCAATTCATTTTTCCACAAGTATATGCTCTTATTATAAAGTATTAGCAAATTTGGGCTGATAACAATGTCAGTTTCGTAGTTAAATTTCAACTCTCTTCCAGTTCCAGCTAGTATTGCAGGCTTGCAGCCGTCACACATGGCAGCAAATGCGATGACAATATCCTTTTTAAGGATCTGCTCTGTTTCTCTTTGCTTGTTCTTCTTTATACTAAAAAAACTCAAAAGTTCTGCATTTTGGATGGTACATAAAGAATATGACAAGGCTTGAAAAGTAACTACATACCCTGTTTTCTAAAATTATTTAAATTAGATTTTTTTTTCATTCCACTTTAATTGCCTCCCCCATTCTATATTCCGATGGCATCCAAATCCAAACAATACCCAACTATACAACCAGGCATTAAAAAATGGGTGATTTGAAGCATATAATATTATCCATTAACAAAAATATATTATTCTGATAGTTTTATTTTATATGAAAAGACATAGAGTAGAGACAATAGGCAAAGAGGAAAGTAAATCTTCGACCATTTAGCTGTGTATATCTCACCAAGAAATTAGAAATCTCCATTCTGTCTATTCTTATTTATGGACAACTTTTCTAATTAATTATCCTCACTTTTCTTATTAAAGTATTTAATTTTAACAAAAGGGGTGTATATAAAAGAGAAAGGAAGAGATCCATGACATTTTTGTGGGGATTAGTGAACAAAGAGAGAGTGGCGCAATGATGGTTAGGTTTGTCATCGTTTTGCATGCAATATAGAAAGATGAGTAGAGAAAAGAGAAAAGAATATATATACTTTCACAACTTTCCCTTTTCTGATTTATGGTTCACTTTCTTTGCTTTACGGTCACCCACTTTAATCAGTCTCTTAGAATTCAGTAACAAAAGCTCTTTTTTCCTTTACCCCAGCTTTTACTCTTCATTGATCTGTCTGTTTCTATACTACAACCACTATTTGCAATTAAACTTTAATCTTATTATTTGAATTGTAAACATGCGAGACTGTTCAATAGAATTTATTTAAAACTCAATATCCCCAATGCCCATATTAATCAAACTTAAATCCTTTTCTAAAATTTTATTTTCTTTATAAATTAAACATGACAGACTAGCGAGGGATAGCTAGCTAGGTCTCCCACGGTGGGAGAGAGCTTAAAAATAATTTTGTATTGAATATGAATTTTACTTAATACTACATAAATAAGACCTTAAAAAATTCCGATAACATTCTTCTCATAACATGCTAGTACAATTTGTCCTATGTGATCTGACACTTACTCAACACATGTGTACATCCTAAGGGTTCGTTTAGTTTGGTATAGTGAAAAAAAAATAAGATGAAAATTTTGAATCAATAGCAAATATAAAAATGTATCTCATATTATTTTATTATTTATTTCTCTTATTTTTTATTATTTTTTTTCACAAATAAATGAAAAAAAATAAATTTGAATATAATCAAAAATCCTAAGTAAATGAAAAAATGATTGATTTAGAAAGTCTCGATCAATACTCATATGACATTATTATTAACGTGTCACATGATTATTATACATGTTATAGATGATCGGATAGTTTTAAATCACCTAAGAATTTTTCAAATGAAGAAAAATGTTTATATTTTAACAATAAAAAATTTCAAACACTCAATCAAGAATTCTTTTTCTCTCAATCTCTCTTTTTTTATTTTATTACATCATCAATTAAATTAATTATTTTTTTTCAGATATCTTTCTTTTTCTTTAAAGGTGTATACGAGTCGATGATTATCTAAGAAAGATATTTCAATGAAGATTCTGGCGTAATGTCCATTTCTAAAGGAAAGTGTGTTAGCGTTAATTAACATAATGATTTATTAAGCTATTTTGAATCTAGAAGTAATACAAAATTTAAATTGAATTAGTGGTTTGTTAGAGTTGTACATATTATGCTTCACTCTATAAGGAGTAGAGACCTACTACGTTCAGTAAGTGATTGGGGTTGAAATGGACCGAACTTGGCAACCCCTTTCAAATTCCAGCTCCATTTTTTTCTGCACTGAACCTTCACAACTTAAGATAACATTTTTTGTATTTTATATGATAAAAAAATCACAAATAGTTTTATAAAACACTCGATTTATAATTAATTTTACAAAATAAATCATTTTGGTAAAAACAAAAAAAGTGGAACTTTCCCCGCAAAACTTTCGTGTTCTTTCAGAAGTTGGATCTCATGAGAATAAGCAAGGTCGGCACCTAGCTAGTTATGATTTATTTATTGGCACCCCATCTCTTTAAATAGAGACACCTCCCACGGATCAGGTTTACAATATTCATGTTATTTTGTTTTTTTATAATAATATGCTAAATTATAAATGAAAAATGCAAAAAAAATAAAATTAATCGATGTGAAATCTTTTTCCCAGAATAAGATTTCAATATACCTTTTTTACTCACACAAAACATTGTACTACTACTTTATCCCACAAAATATTCGTACTTCGCACAAATTAATTATATTGATTGATCTTTTCTAATTTTCATTTTTTTAATTTTTGTTAAATATATTTGTTTGGGATACTAGTGGGTAGGGAGGGATATTTGTGGGACAATTTGATTCTGTTTTTAATCAAAAATTATTCAAATCAAACATAAAAATTATATGCAATTCGATCTAAATTTATTATCAAATCTGAATCAAACCAAATAAATCTTTTATAATTTTTATTCAAATATTATTTGATTAAAATTTATATATTTTCTTTTCATCTTTTAAATCAAATTAAACTAAAGAAAGTGCTAATAACAATCTATAAAACTTGTTAACATATATGCTAAACATTCTAGGATAAAAATTTATCAAATTTTCATCAAATTCAAATCAAACATATCTTGAAAAAGTTATTATTTAAAAAAATAAGTGATATATATATTATATAAAAATATTATAAATACAAGTGATATACACATAAAAAATAACAATAAAACAGTATATAAATATTACAACTTATTCGATTTTAGAAGTAAAAATGGTAAAATGAACCAAATTGATTAGTTTGAGCAGAGAATCAGCCAAACAAATTAAAAAATCTATCAGTTTAATTGATATGATATTTGTTTTTTTTTTTTAAATTATTTTTATTTTAGATCAGTTTGAATTTTAATACTGTAATAGTGACTATAGTATATATATATTTCTTTTTTTGCTTAGAAATTTTTTTTTTTTGCTGAGAGTGAGTATAGTATATATGTAAAAGGAATTAATGATCTTTTAGAGATGTATTTAAACCGTCACTGATTTCTGTAAAAAAAAGAAAACATCACTAATTAAACAAAAAATGAAACACTACCTAGTTAAACATTATATGTTTTTCGTGTATTAATTTAAAAATAAACAATAATTATTAGTGAGACGGAATATTCCATGACCATGACCAGGTTGAGTATAAATGTAGAAATTAAAGGTGTTGTATTTAGAGAGAAAGTATTCTGTCTCTACCTAACTGGGAAAAGAAAAAGTGTAAGTCCATCATGTTTAGTTAGGTCTTTTTTGTTCTGAGAAGGTGACCACATATATAGTCAGTGTCGTCGTCGTAGTACCATGCATAAGCCCTAACTTATGGAGAAGGGCCCCACAATTTGCCACTGTTTCCTCATCTCCATCTACCTCTGATAGTGTTACCCAATCCCTACAACTCTTCATTTCACTCATTCAATATCTTCATAATAATGCATAGGCAGCGTCTCTTTCATCTTCAAACATTAGGTTTAGGCCTGGAACTACAGATGTTGACACTTGTAAATGGACCTTTCAATAAGTAAGTATACTTCTAGAAAAGATATAAAGAAAGACAAGTTCAATTCACACTCTAGGTGGTGCCAATATTTTTAGGTTATGTGTGTTTGAGGAGAAATGACTTTATATGTGTAAATGTTTTTATTTTAAAAATAAGTTAATAATAAATTTCATTATAATTTTTTATACAACACAAAATTATTTTAAAAAATTTCAACTCAATTAATTTTCTATTTGGAATTAATTTTTTAATGTGAGGCCAAACAATTTGATATTTATCTAAAATCATATAAACTCAGATTAATTTCAACATAATTAATTTTGGAAGATGAGAACTTAATTGAATCCAAACAGAAAAGACATGTGGAATAATCAATACTATTTCAGGCAATGTTTTAAGTGCCAACAATTTATCTAAGTGCCTGTTTCCATTATAGATTCCTACTAATTAGTATATACTTCAGACAATGACTAATAATTAACGGATTTTATTTTATTGTATCCCAAAATCACATGATAAACATTAAACATATTGTATTAAATGTTTTAAATTTCTTCAAAAAAAAAAATTAAAATATTCATTAAATGATATTTTTATTAGAGAAATAAAAAAATTCTTACTCTTAATAGAAAAATATTTTTAATTTCTTATCACATACATATATAGAAACACATGATACTCTTCAAGAGAGAGAGAGACACATGATAGAAACTTTTTTTTAGAGAAAAATATAAGTGTGCCTTCCTTCAAATTAATGAGAACCAAACCCAAAGACCAAAAGAAAAAAAAAAATCTGACTTTTACAAGAATACATTGCACAAGGCCAAAATTATATGAGGATGAAGCAAAATCAATTCCTCTAGAGGTTAGAGTTAGGGCGTTTGGTAAAAGCAATTAGAACGGAAAGTTTGATACAGGAATCTCAAATCCGTTTCAGGAACACAGGACTGCATGCAAGGTTCTTTGTATTAAATTTCTTGTTTTCTAAATTTAAGTCTATCGTCATGACTATGTTTCTTAATTTATCTTTCTGGCTAGAGAGGGTTCCGAAATGCTCTATCGTTTTGTCACACGTGAAGGGTATAGTAAATCCTAATTAAGGATTACCATGGATGCAAGGATTAAATGTTAGAATATTGATATGATAAGTTAATTAGTTATAAATTGTTATAATTTACATTCAAATTATAGATAATTTAATACATAATTTTAAATCTGTTATTTTTTTTATTTTATATATATATTTCTTGTAGACTCACAATTAGTAGTGAATAAAATTATAATTATTATGATAATCTATCCTAAATCTATTAACGGTTATTCACTATATTGCATTCACATATCAAGTCCAAAAATATTAAATGTGAAATAATATCAAAATAGAATATATAAATAAAAAATAACCTCATCTTATAAACTAATTTTTAAGATTTAGTTAAATTTAAACTCACATTTTAAAATGATATAAAAAAAGTCATGAGTTTAATATCTAAATTGATCTTTTTTTTTCTCTTTTTTTATTTCCTCATGGTCACCTAACATTTTCCAATCTACCTATTAAATTTATAACTTAAATTTAAATTTATCTATAATTTGAATTTAAATTACAACAACTTACAACTAACTATTCTATTATATCAATAGTCTAACGTTAAGTACGGTTATCAACATAAACTACGATTGATTATTTGGTAACTTTTATTATTTTCAAACTAAGCAAAAGTAACTTCATTTCAGGAGGAGTATATATGAGAAGAGGGACCATTGATGCCGTTTTAGAGATCAGCAAAAAGAGTCGCATTTTTGGGTTCTAGCTCTTCTACTTGATATTTCCGAGGGAGCGCGTTTCAGAATCGTAGCTTGAAGCCTTTACTAGTAATGTTGCAGCTTTCACTTGTTAGATGCAAGAGAAGTAGAAGATAAGTTGCAGAGCACAGGCAAGATTCGAGCAAGGTTTATTAAAGCAAAGTGTGATATTAACGAAAGAAAAATACTAGGCTTTAATAGACATTTGATGTATACTACTAGTGTATCACACTATTAGCATGCGTATTAAATATTATTTTGTATAAACCTTATAATTTGTCTAAATATTATTATGGTAGTAAATGGTTGATAATGAAGTGCTAATAAGAGCATAAAATAAGCGTGATATTACATATACGAGAATGTAGCAACAGATATGTAGACATACAGACAATATTATCATTGCAGGCATTAAAGGGAAAATGGCTCTAGAAATGATTATAATGATCAAGTGGTATTCTAATTGTTAGATTTCAATTTAAAATCAATTAATATTAAGTGAAGTTGTCCAACATATATATAAGCTACACTCTAAGAAGTGAAGCAGTCAATATTAGACTTGGATATTTTTCAACACTAATCAATATTCTCTTTTCTTAAACAAGAGGCATTTTTGTCTCGGCTTATTTCATCCATTGAGGGATTTTGATTAGGCGTAAACTTATTATAGTTGTAGTTTGGTTCCCTTCAATATATGCTAGGGATGTGGGGTTATTAATAGAGAAAACAAAGGTGCAAGTTTGCAGTACGTGGAACAAAAATATCATTATGCATTGTACTAATTTAGTTTTGATTTTGGTTTTTAAATGTAAATGGTTTGGCTGAGAAGATTAGATTATCCAAGTAGTTTATAGACAAATGATTGGTTGAGCATATCTTTTGAAATAATAAAATGATTTTGGTTTTCTTCAAATATTTGTTTAACAATGTGTTTGATTGATATGTGAAAAGTCCTCGAAAATGTGTTTATGAGGTAGAATTGTAATGATTGTAGTCATGTTTTTTCATATCTTAGTCTAGATGAATTATACTCCTTTTGTTCCGGTTTGCATGATACATGTATTAAAAAAAATGTAATTAATTTTTCAAATTTTATAAAAAATATTATATAATTTTTTAATATATTCTTTATCTCAATAATAACTACTAATTTACTCATACTACACTCCCATTAGATGTAACAGATTCCTATAATAAATGTTTATATTACCATCCTTTTATCAGCACTTCAACAAGTAAATATTATCGCTTGAAGAATAAAAAATGACTTTAAATGGAGAAAGAAATGACTTGGGAAAGACAAATTCTAAGACTTGAGAAGAATATCATTAATGCATATAGTATTGATTAAGGGTAGTTTATATTTTTTTTAAACTATATATATATATATATATATATATATATATATATATATATATATATATATATATAATTCTATATAAATAAATATGACCCCTTCTTTTAGTGTTAACTTTTTTTTCTTTTGTGAATTCGAGTCTTTGTCTCTTCTACAACTCTAACGGCCATTGATTATTATTTCTATTTAAGCTTTTCCTACATCTATTTTTTGCTTTTTTTCATTTAATTTACTCCCTCGCCAGAGGTATTTCCTTCACCTCTTTTTCTATCTTTCTTCTTTTTGTTCTACTATGACACCTTCTATCCCATACATATATGTACTAATAAAAGGAAAAGAAATCATAACTAATTAAAAAAATTTAAAACACATTTAAATAAAATCCTTTCAACAGGGTAAAAGGTTCATATTCATTTTCTTTTACATCATATTCAATCTTGTTCAAATAAATAATAAAGTCATCTTGGCTCAAACGAGGCCGCCTAAGACTTCATACAATTAATATAGAAACCTATACCCCAATGTTACATCCTATCAGAGCATTGTGTCTCGACGTCCTTCAGAATAAGGTTCCTTAAAGCAATTCACCTAGTCATCTGCTCCCCCGAACACAAAGCTCAAAATCATCACAGGATCCAGACACAAACAACACACAGGAGTGAGTTATCACATTCCTAACTAATAGAGAAACAAGACAACTAGATATACATATCATATAAATGAGATACAACTTACTTAAACATAACTTACGTAATTCCACCACTTCGTCATTTAAAATTCACTTTTCAATCATCAATCACAATACACATGAATCACACACTCCAATCAAGACATAATAACATATCAATTTCATAATAAACAATTAGCAAGCGTATGCAACAATTATGCTAAGACTCAAACATATATGCAATGTGGTACCATGTCAGTGAAAAACCACCATGAGGCTCTTAGGAGTATATAACAAGACACACCACAACATGGGTATGTCAGGTTACTCTCACTAAGTAAAATCATAGGGAGATCAGTCAGGATCATGCTCCAACTATGTGGGATCGGCACAGACTTAAAGGAACACTCAAATCAGGTGTATTTACCCCCAAGGCCTACACTTCGAAGAATCCGTTAGGGCCTCTCCCTCCTGATTCAGGTCCAACCCCTAAAATAATTATTTTGCATGTAGACATCGCTCATGAATTATACAATACTTACAACTTCACACTCGTGTTTTAAACACGTTTAACACATTGCGTTACAATTTAACACTAGTTCCTAAATAGGAAACCTACACTTTCTCTTTAACACTAGTTCCTAAATAGGAAACCTACACTTTTTCTTTAACACTGCGCATCAACACTTTTCTGAAGATAATACTGGTCGGGTTATTGTATAATTCACAGCTCACAACACAAGTAATGTCACATCAAGTGTTAACCACACACTTATTCACAACTAAAACTTGTTCACAATTTCACATCTCATAATGCCACAATCAATCATCACATGTTTACATGTATATCACAGATTAACACATATTCAACTTTACACTTATACTCAATCTCAATAACAATATTATAATCTCAAAGCAACATGTTATTCCACAATTCATCACAAATTCAATTTATAAACACTGCTCATGAATTATACAATATTCACGACCTCACACTTGTGTTTTAAACACGTTTAACACATTGCGCTACAATTTAACACTGGTTCCTAAATAGGAAACCTACACTTTCTCTTTAACATTGTGCATAAACATTTTCTCAATACCAACACTGGTTGGATTATTGTATAATTCACAGCTCACAACATAATTATTGTCACATATGTGTTAAACACACACATTTATTCACAACAAAATATCATGTCTACAATTTAATATCTCATAATGTCACAATCAATCATCTCATGTTTACATGTATCTTACAAATTAACACATTCCACTTTGTATTACTCAATCTCCATAATAATATTATAATGTCATTATAATAATTTATTACAACTCATAACTTATATACACATCACACAATAATCATATTTGCATGACACAAAACATATATATATATATATATATATATATATATATATATATATATATATATATATATATATATATATATATATATATATAGTAAATCAAACTACATTATTTTTAATCAAAAAAGTTTTATAACAATTATTTTAATATTACATCAAAAGAAATTACCATTAGGCATTAACCTTACAACTTTCTTTAATTTATTATTTTAGTATTACAATAAATATATACACATAACATGTTGATCATCGTCGTGAAAAAAATTAGAACAATATAATAATTTGTATAAAATAAGTCATTGAATAATATTATTTAGAATATAATTCACGTTAATAAAAAAAAGCTCAATTTTTTAAGGGTTCACACTCAACACAAAAACACATCAATTTCTCATTGAGACATCAACTGGTTCATCAAACATATATAATTCACAGTTATAATTGTAAGGATAGAATCAAAATTTGCAAAAACACCCCAAAACTCATTCCAATTGATACTCTAAAGATCCCTACACATGTTCTCACTACTCTCCAATTGTGAATAACTCATCCCTTACCTTGATGTAGTCACTCAACCATTCTCCGTTATCAATTGTGGCGTTTTTGGTGCTCTCTAGAGCTCCTCCTCCAGTTTCTGTTAGGGTTCCCAAACGTTAGAGAGAATGAGAAGGGATTGAAGCCTCCATTCCATGGTCCTATGTGCGATACATCTTTCTCTGTTCACGGGCATTATTTTGTAAATCCCAATGGTAAAGATGTGGGCAATTAAATCTTGAACCATATATCAAAATTTCACAATAATCCAACGATTAACAAGTTTGGGATCATAGTTTTATCGAGGCAGTTCTGAATTTCTATGGGAAAGAAAAAGTTACAATCCAAAGGGTATTTCTATCAGCTCCGACATCTTTTCGTGATTCCCAACAGTGAGAAGGCTCGGAGTTGAGTTTCGAACCTGGTGCTTAAATTTCACAATGATCCAACAATGAATGAGTCTGAGATTGTTGTTTCTCTGAGATAGGTTTGGTTGTATGCGGGAAAAAGAGAGGGTTTTGGGAGGAGGAGAGGAAAAAACGAAATTGAGAGTAAGAGGAGGCATGGTGACCTAACATGTTTCTATTTATAGCTAGGCTACTTACAACTTATTATTTATTCTATTTATTTATTTTTATTATTTTATAAAAAAGAACTCTATTTTATTCTCTATCAAATGAATAAATAAAATACTTTTTTTTTTCTCTCAAACCATTATTTTAATTAATAAAATTATTTCTCCTTATTTATTTAATTACAAAAGCCTCATCATTTTTTAAAACTATATTTATTTTAAATGAAAAACCTTTTTAATTTAATTCACGAAAAATGGGATGTTACACCTACTATGCTTAATCTTAATGGGGCGAAGGAGGACAATAATGGAAGATCAACAAAGGTTTTCATAGAACCTCCATCATCATGGACGAGATTATGTCATGATGAGTCCTTTTCTCAAGGAAACCTTGGGTCGACCTCAACTTCACTATTGGAAAACTTAGGACAAGTTTGTCTATCAAAGTCAAATACGTCCTTTGATATCTTAAAGAGAAATTAGTTGGCATCCTTGATATCGGTTAAGTTTCAAAAATGACATTAATGTTGTATTTATAGGAGATTCAAGTTGGGTTAGTGATACATGATAGTAAAGAAGTTGGCTTCGAGGGCCAGAACCTCCAGACACAAGAAGGGATAAACTTAGGGAAATTTCATTGTTATTTGCCTTATTACATTGCTTCTCTATTTATATTGCTAATTGGAATAATAGAATTTGTGATTTTGCTCTATCCTATCCTAACAAAATTGGGATTGCACAAGCAAATGGCAGACAAGCATGGTGCGGTAGTGGTGAGCCCCTTGCAGGATGTGCAGCTTAACAAAGTTAGTTAACAAAGTCCCTGAGGTGAGCAGGAATGGTTGTCCTCTTTCTGGGTCTTGCTTCAGGTAATGGTTCCTGTGTAGTGTTGCTGCTATCAGTTAGATTCTTGAAACAAGGCTCAAGGCTTCATAGGGGCAATAATACTTCATTTTGGTTTAACAAAAAAGTAACTTTATTTCGGGTGAAGATATGATTTATTGTTCACAACTAGCTAGTGCATCTTAAGAATCTTGCATTTAGGTGTTAGTTACCTCCCGTCAACCCCTACAATTTGGACAACAAGTTGGGCCCTTGATCCAATTCGGAACAAAGTTTAATAATTGAATGAATATCAAGAAAAACTACGAGTATAACTAAAATAAAAATAATTGAATGGTCTTTCCATAGATATAGTTTTGACACAACACAAACATGTTATTTAGATCATATAAGTAATGTGAAAATACTTTCGTATCATTATTGTTGTCATAATTATTAGTATGAAAAGAAAATGGAAGAAAATTTCCTTTATTAAAAGTGAAGAACATGATTACATAATGGCTTGGTTGATAAACTAATTAAGGCTCCATTGGGGTGGTTTTTAAATTTTAAAAAACTAAAACTAATTTTTCAATTTTTATATCTTGTTCGTAGTTTTATTATTTTGCTTTAAGTTTAAAAAACTGACTTGTTGTCATTGTATAATTTTCCTTTTAAAATGTTATCACACACAAAATATAAGCTTGACATATGAGGCTGTGATGAAATGATCTAGGATGAGAGATGAAGAAAATATGAAAGAAAATATTTTAAGTTTTTATGGACTTTCATGGGTGAAGCTCAAATGAGGTCATGATTAGGTTGAGCTAAAGAGTCAAGATTAAATCAATGTTCAAAGTCTAAAGTTCAAGTCATACATTTCATCAGGCAGGTTTGGGATGAACAAGTTATGGGATTGACGTGTGCCATGGGCTATAAGTTGGTTCCAAAAGGTTCAAATTTTGTTCAGACTTAGAAAAATAGCTCGTCGCAAAAGTCTAATTTGTATGTGCCTTTTGTTGGCTAAGCTCATATTAGCCAACAATCAAATCGATCCACTTAATTTGTACTTAAAATTTAAGGTTCAAGCCTTAAATTTCATAGAATAGGTTTGAGTCAAGCTAGTTGTGAGCTTGATGTGGTGGGTTGGACCACAAAAACTAAAATTTCATCATTATATTTGAGTTTCTAAGGCAAAGTCCAAGTCAAAGGAAAGCTCTGTTTACATAGGCTTTTGTGGACTAAGCCTAAATCAAGGCAAATTTAATTTACGTTCAAAAGTCAAGTTCAATATTTCATCAGGTGGGTTCGAGTCATATGCTCAATGTGTAGGTTATAAGCCACAATGAGTCAACGAAAAAGCTCAAATTCAATTTAGGACTCTAACTAAAATGAGGTTCAAGGTTTGTTTGTATGAGCTTTTTTGCAAGCTAAGCCTAGATCGGGTCATCATCAACTTGGGCTAAAATGCCTAGATTTAATTCATGTTTAAAATTTAAACACCAAGCCCTACATTTCATCTAGAAGAGTTCACATAAAGTTGGCACTCCAAGCTTAATGCAAGTTGAAAGCTATAATGAGTCAAGTAAAATGAGTTCAGCTGAACTTCTAAAATGAGTTTCAAGCCTAGTGAAAACCTGACTTTGTACCTTCTTTTGTGAGTTAAGCCCATTGAAAATCCCAAACCTACATTTAATTGGATGGGTTTGGACCATGTTGACTAATTTAACTCATTTTGTCACCTCTAACGAAGACAAATTAAGAGGTAAAGAAGATTAGACAAGAGGTGAAGAAAAGTATTGAACAAAACAAAATAAATTCCAAAAACTTAAAACTACAACTATTTTTTTGGTAAGTTTTCAAAGTAAGTTAAAATAATTTTGAAATGCATTTAAAAATCATTTCAACTCTTACCTATCTGAAGAAGTTTTATTTTTGAATTTAAGTTTGAAAATAAACAATTATAAACTTACAATCACCTCAAAGTGAGCTTAAATTATGCAAGCCGATTTTAACCGGTTAAAATGGGAAACTTATAATTTTCTTATAAACAACCCATCTTATATTACCTCAATTTTAAGCAACTCATTAAATTTTTTCTCCAAAATAAGAGTTTGTATTAACAAATTGTTTGACTCACAAGTATCTCCTCTCTCTCCAATATTTAATGCAAATGTTAAACAACTCAACTATCTAATTTTAAGCAACTTAAAATCTATGTCACATGCTAAAATAATATTTTTTTTATAAACAACCCATCCAGCAACTTCCATTGTAGATGTTGCAAGACTTAGAAGAAATAAAATATAATGATAAATGATAATATTACAAGTTAATTATCCTATCTTATTTCCTTTTCCGCTCATCAACTAAGCAAAAAAGAAAATTATGATCACAAGCTTTTTTTGGTGGTGGAAGGATAACCCTTTTCTGGGTATGATCGCCTCTCTTTTTGGAACATAAAAAATTGAATGCCACTTTTCTAAATTTCCGTCTTTCTTTGACCGTTATTACATATATCCTTTAATCTGCTTCTGATATTCATAGTTTTGCTTCGCTTTACTACAAATGCTAAATTAATTAGTAAAACATAATGGAAAAACGTACGAGTTTTGAGAGCCACTAGTGCTACTACACCTTTATGAAAGGAAGAATGCTGCATTTCAAGCACGAGGATATCTCAAGCATAGAAGCACCAAATATAATCGCAATGTTATTAGCCATTATTAAATTCATGGCTTTAAAGAATAACAAATATTTTCTGTTAAAAAAAGTTATAGTACTTAAAAAGCATAGGTCACATTAAATTAATAGTATTACTTTTCTAGAATAATTCTACTTAATTATTTAACCATTATCTTAATCATGCATAATGGTTGTTAAAATGACCTATGCTAGAATTGTGATATTATAATAAGTGGAGGTTTTAGAAACCACATTCTCCGAGGAGAAGAATGATATGTGAGTGAGTACGTAAATCAGAGTGGAGAAGTGTAATTGGAAAAGCAAAAGAGTGAATGAGAGAGGGAGAGAGAGTGCATCTCATACAGAATAGTGTGTGTTTCTGGGGACATTTTATTGTATAAAGTAGCACGCTAGGTCTTCTTTTCACCTCCCCGAAAATCTTTCTCTCTATACATTCCAACTTTTTGAGTGAGGTGTGACTGGGAAATTGGTGAGTTATTGGTGAGTTGTTGTTGTGTGGAGAATAGAGATGTGAGTGAATATGATCGAGAATAGAATCAAAGGCTCTTTGCAAAACTCTTGTGGGTTCCATTGCCCGTGGGACCCATCCGACATTCCCTCTTGTTTCTTTTTTCTTTTTAATTTTTTTTCTCACATTCCCACTATTCAGAAAGGTGGAGGTCATGTTATAACTTATGAATGAATAATGATCCAGTACTCCGTATATGTGAAACCTTTTTGCTACGTGATCACTGATCATAGAAGCCCCCATCCAAATTATCCATGTAGCTACCCTAACATGCTTTGTGATTTATCACATATATCTCATAAAATTGGTAAGGGAAATACCAATGAGTTCCTTAGTTAACTAAATAGGAGTGAGTCTAGTTGAAGTAACTAGTACTTAGAGTTGGGAAAAAATAGGGTTTGAATAATTGGGTGTTATAGATTATAGCTTATAGTATCTGTCCTATTCACATGTTGTTAGTAATTTTAGTACCCATACTCTTGTATTATATAGCTACCTAGATATTCTTACCTAAACTTATTGTTAACACTTTAATTAAACAAAATTGTTATTTCATATCATAGTTACAAACAGACAAATTAAATAAATACTCCGAAAAAGTTTAACTAAATTTAAAAACAAAGTAAATTAATTACAAAACATAATTATTTGTTCAGTGCTTATAACAAAATTGTATTTCATGTCCTGATAATAAAACAAACAAAATAAATAAATATTTAACAGAAAAAGGTTTAACTAAATTTAAAAACAGAGTAAATTAATTACAAGACACAGTTTATGTTCATTGCTTATAACAAATAAAATAATTTTAATAATACTAATGATACTGTATCTAAATTTTATTCTTAAATATACTGTTTTGTTTAATCACATGAGCCAAGCCAGTCTATTAGGTCTTTGACGATGTACGATGCTCACCTGTCATACGAGTTGCTTGTTGATGTAGCAGTTCAACGATACTTTTTCCTTTACATGCATGATGCTAATTAAAAGAATTTATTTTATACTTTCTCATTTTTCTGTTAATAGCCTTTGTTCATACATATTCTTGTACAAATGAATCCTCGTTATCACCATATATAATAATATCATGTGAACACTCTTAAGAATGTTGTTAATTTTATAAGATTCGTTTGATCATATCACCCAACATAGGGTGCCATTGCGGCTGCCTAATTAAGACCATGTGTCATTGAAAAGATAAAATGAAAAAGAAACTTCATCTAATTAACATGCCTCATTACCTATATAATCTCTTCTTTTTCCCACTTAAGAGTTAAAGTTAATTACCATAAGAATACAAATCTCATTCTCATGCGCATATATATATATGAAGATACAGTATATGACACTTTATCTGAGTGCAAACCTATCTCCCCCAATAATGGATTTTATAATATTTTGAAGAAAAAAAAAAAATCTTTGACTGAAACATATTTATAGGAATTGTCATAAGACTAATCTCATCAATATCAACTAAACTTTTCAACGATTATTTTCTTCAAAATTTAGCCTTTTGATACTTTATTAAAAGTGTATTTGCGCACCATTGTACACAGCCTTTATATTTGGATACGTATAATAGTTAAAATAAAGGATCATCTTGATATAAGAAATCAACTCATGCTTATTACATATGTTCTTGATATGTGAGCTTATTAATCTTACTTTTTTATCAGATTTTTTCTTTTGACTATGGCAACCTAAAGATTATCCAGGATCTGTTAATCTAATAAGGAATGAAATCATCAATATTGATTATAATTCCAGGTATTCCCAATATATATCTTCACTCGTCACTTAACTTTTTTGGCATTGATGGTCATCAAATTGTCTCTCTCTCTTTTTTTTTTTATTCTAAGTTCTTGGTCCATTTTGATTTAACTCATCTAAAATGAATCTTTCACTTTAAAGAGTAAAGTGAGTTATAATCATTAATTACAAGTTCAACTTTTGAAATCTAAACATGCTCATAATATACCATCTATGCGGATGCATTTAATCATAGTTTTAATAGTTAATTTTGTAATTAGTAGCTATAACCTTTTTTTTGGGTAAAGTGAGAGAACAATAGTTATAACTTTTTACTTTAATTTAAGGTGAATTCCACTTTAGAAGACACAAAATTTGATTTTTATTCAAGCATAATTTAAGCATGTCTTTTAATTGGTTTTGTTTTGTTTCTAATTAATCATACCATAAGATAAGTGCTCCCAGCTGTAAATAAGTGCTGGGTATACATAACCCTTGTGGAGCCGTCGATTCCAACGTCTTCATATGTTGGGTGATCCCCCTTTTATCTCGCACAATTGAAATTGTGAACATGTAAGTTACGATTTTTTTTTTGTTTTGTTTTTTAATCCAAGTTCCTAATTAAATGTTGAATCCCTTCACATTTGTCTCACATATCTCTCATAGTAAAACTTATTTGTTACGTAAGTGGGCCTGATCTGTCTCAGTTAATGAAGCCTCAAATTTTTCACTTTCCTTCTTTGTTGAAAAATTGTTAGGGAATATGCACACCAAATGATTTGATCGAGTCCATAGATGTAGTAGGACTCATTAGATCACAATGAAAGAAAAAATAAAACTACACATTTACAATCAATGCATAAAGGGGATCCTTTTCTTCTAAGTAGAGAAACCCTATTGTCTTCACCACTTTTCAAACTTTCAAATATAATGTTCCAATGATTTGGGCACCCCCTTCTAATCAAAACCATATATCCTTTTAAAAGGGTTATTGGGGGACATTGATGACCCCAAAATGAGGCATGCCAGCCTCTATAATTATCTACTTAGGGGTGCTCCATTTTGAATTATACGAAAAGGCTAGGATAGAAAAGAGTGCTCAAAGAACAAACATACATGCCCCCACCTGATCACATATTATGATATAGCTCATTTGTTTTAGCTGCTGCTTCTTCTTCTTCTTCTTTTATCTTTTCACAGTAAGCTATATATCTGATCATGTATATGAAGCATTCAATCATGAGGAAAGTGTAAAAACGACAAGAGACATTAAACTCAAAAGGGCATGTTAATTATATGATTTATTCGATGAATAAGCTTTTTAGAAAAGTATTATATCATCGGATGCTATGTATCAATGAATTTGACTGCAAAAAAGGAGCTAATTAACTTTTACTTAATCTCAAAAGTTTAAAACGTCACAGGAACTGCTGATCAGTGCTGACTAAATATATTTTTTATGAAAATAATTTTATTTTAGAAATAATATTCTCTGTTCAATCATCCCTATGCTACTTGATCGCAATTGAAAGCTTTAGTATAATTTGAATGTTCTTTCCACTCACTTTCAAACGAAGCACTTCCTTTGATATATAGGGCATTAATTAACTAGCAGATTCTTTTTGGCTCTTTTAATGCACTGGGGAATAAGAAAGTTGCATTATGAGAATATATGCTTTTGATCTATATTATTTTTCTGCTTTTGTTTCTTTTTATTCTTCAAATATACCTTAAACTCTTAAACAGATCCTAACCTTGGAATCTACGCTATATATATACTTCCAAAATCTACCTCTCCACATTCCTTAATTTTTATCTCTCCCTTTTTCTCTTTAAAAAAATGATAAATTTAAAAGTAAAGGTATATAATGATTAATTTCTCATCATGCTTCGAATCTTGCAAGGTCAGATTAATGTGACTACGTGAGGACCCATATGCTTCCTTATTATTCAGATGGTCAAAGGAATTTCTAATCGTGCGTTATTACTGATTACTACTATTTTGCTTAATAAAACTTCATATTAAGTGTATATGAGTACAAATAAAAAAGGTTAATACTACAATTCAGGAAATATGATTATTTTTGTGGATCAATTTTATGCTTTATGGCCTCAAATTAAGAAACTAATCAATTATAGTAATTAAGTCACTGAATACTTGACTCTATCTCTGTATTACTATTTTGCACTTTGTTCCTGTAAATTTAATTACCAGGTCTTGTTTATTCATCAAAGTAAGCTAATTGCTGAAGTTGCATATCTTTTCCTAATTAAAAGTAAAATCTGTCGGCATGCATGAAATTAAATATTTAAATATGAAACTTAACTCGCAATTAAGTAGTACAATTATATAAATGCTATGTACTATCTCAAGATCACAACAGATCCTAGCTACCTTTCATGCATCTCGACGAGAATCCCTTACAATGAAGATAAAATAAATATTCTTTCTCACACCCCAAAAAGAAAGAATGAAGAAAAGCAAGAAGAGAGGATAGCACTTAAATAACTAAATATATTTGATATATTGAAATGAGTAATCTTAAAGGGTAAAAACATGTTATGAAAGTAGTCAAAAAGTTCCATAGCTGAAAGTTGATAATAAAACTCTTACAGAAATGTTTTCTGGCTCGCAAGAAAAAACAAATGAGGCATCAGTGTTTGTATAAACGAAATGGGAGCACAAATGGGTGTGCATAATAACAGTATATTTCAGTTCTCTGCTTCCTTTTTTTGGTAACACAAAAGGTTTTTTTTTTAAGTGGGTTGGTTGGAAATTAGATGAGATTAATAGAAAAAGGTCATTGCAGTTTGCAGCAGCAGGAGAGAGGAGAGAGAGAGCTAAAAAAGATCCAATAATGCTGTGAAGGCATAGCAGACAGAGAGTTGCTTTTCGGGTACTTGGGGAATAAAATGCTGTCTCTCTACGAGGATTGGCGTGAAGAGAGAGAATGAAAGAGTGTGTTGTTACTTTTATTTTGCTACTACTATCTCTACTCTCTTCACAACAACCTCATTGTCATTGGTTTTGTAGCTATAAATGTTCATATAGTGAATGAGAAGACAAAGTTCAAATACTGAAATAGTGTATAATACTAGTAAGAATCAAGAAGTTTTAGGTCAGTCCATGGAACAAAATACATGAATTGTTGTGTTTTCTATTTTTATGATAAAAAATATCAAAAAAATATAATACAAATAAGAAATTATATTTTTGTATAAAAAAGATAGATGAGGCCAGAAAATAAATATATATGAAGTAAAGTATTTAAAGTGATAGAAAGAAATAAGAATAATATAGCTTACATATAATCTATCACTTTTTTTCCCGTTTTTATCTCTTTTCACCTTCCCAACTTTCTACTTTATTACCTTTTTTTGAATTTCTGCGGGGGTTGTCTGGCTATTCAAAGGATGATGTGGAAGGAGGGAAGCTTTGTGACTCCAAGTAACAATTTTGAATTGTGGGTCCCTTTTGTTGTGTTGTACTCTCAAATTTCTTACGCAACCTGATCATTTGCACAAAAATGGCACACATTGCATAAGAAAGACTATAGTTTAACTCTAAGTATATCATATCTAATTAATCAATCTGGAAATGGAATCAAATAGTTTCTCTACCCTTTTGTAATATGATCCTTTAACATGCATGCATATTGCTGTGGCAGCTAGAGCAGATGACTGCTATCTACAGCTTTTTACCCTTTTATATGCAATCCCTGATTGACACAGCTCAAATTCAGCAATAATGTGCATTGGGGCAATTGGTATTTTTTTTTTTATTAAGGTTCAACATAGTGAAGCCATACATTATTAGAAAACCGGCATTCTAATTATGAATAAGAAAATAATTAAGCTTGATGTATTAAAAATCGGATAATACCTCATTACACCACACCAGTAACACATTTATTTAGATTATAGTATAGTTTATGGACTGCACCTATAACTGTAAACTGGAGAGAGAGAACAATGAAGTGGAAATAAAAAGCTAAGCGAAAAAGCTGCTGCTTTAAGCTAAAACCAAAAGAGAATTAAACAAAAGTAAAAGGAAAAAATGGAATTAAAAAGTATATATAATATTCTTTTTAACGATATTACTGGTACGAAGTGTTCAGCAATTTTATCCATAATTAATTTCCTTTGAAGAATCAAAATGATTACCATTAATGAGATTTTTTTTAAAATTTTTTTTTATAAAACTCAAAATTAAAACTTATTTAAAGTGATGAAGTCCAATATCATTCTAACCAAAAAATATATAATATAATAAATAAGGAGTGACAAGAAGTATACTACTATAAAGAAGTAGTGAGGCCTGGTCTGGTGTTTCTAAAACTTAAACTACTTACTCTAAGCTTTGTAATACAATCTCTCTCTCTCTCTATCTTTCTTTCTTTCTCTCATTCTCATTCTCACTTTAAGTTTCTTCTCATCCTTCAGAACTAGCTTTGTTGAGTTAGTTCCAGCAGGAGGTTCCTCTAATCACAAGAGGTCTAAAACTCAAAAGGGTGGTGGTGGTGTTTGGAGAGGAACAAATATAAGAAGAGAAAGAAGAACTAGTGTGGTTCTGAAGAAAAGGTTTTTTTAACACAAAGGGGGTGTGGGGGGTGGGGTTTTATCACCGGTGATGCGCTCAGGAGCTTGTACATTGCAACAGACCCTCACAGCAGAGGCTGCTTCAGTGTTGAAGCACTCTCTCGGGTTGGCACGCAGAAGGGGCCATGCACAGGTCACCCCTCTGCATGTTGCTGCAACTTTGCTCACCCTAAGAGCCAGTTCCTTAAGAAGGGCTTGTCTCAAGTCTCAACCACAAACACAAACACATTCACACCACCCTCTTCAGTGCAGAGCCCTTGAGCTTTGCTTCAATGTTGCCCTCAACAGGCTCCCTACAACTCCTGGCCCTTTGCTCCACACACAACCCTCTCTCTCCAATGCTCTCATTGCTGCTCTCAAGAGAGCACAGGCTCACCAGAGAAGGGGGTGCATTGAGCAACAACAGCAACAACAGCAACCACCTCTTCTCACCATCAAGGTTGAGCTTGAACAGCTCATCATTTCTATCCTTGATGACCCTAGTGTTAGTAGGGTTATGAGAGAAGCTGGTTTTTCAAGCACTGTTGTTAAGAGTAATATTGAAGACACTTCTTCTTCAGCACCTTCTGTTTTCTACAACAGTTCTGGTGGTGGTGTTTTCTCTTCTCCTGGCTCACCTTCTCCCAGTGAGAAGAATAATGTTTTCAGGCAGAACCATTTCTTAGCTGCTTACACTTCTAATGAGTTTAGTAGTACTTCTCCTAATTCTTCACTTTTGTTGAAGAAGGCTTCAGTGTTTCCCATCATTGAGTCACCACCACCCTCTTCATCTAAGGAGGATATCAAGGTTGTTTTTGATGTTCTCTTGAGGAAGAAGAAGAGGAACACTGTGATAGTTGGTGATTCATTGGCACTCACTGAAGGTCTTGTGGGGGAGCTTATGGGGAAATTGGAGAGAGGAGAGGTTCCTGATGAGTTGAAGTCAACACATTTCATCAAGTTTCAGCTTGCATCACCGGTTTCTTTGAGGTTCATGAAAAGGGATGAAGTGGAGATGAGTCTTTCTGCACTGAAGAGGAAGGTGGATTCTGTTGTTGTATCAGGTGGAGGAGGAGCCATTTTCTATGTTGGAGACTTGAAGTGGACAGTGGAATTAGGAACAAGTGAAAAAGAGGAAGGTGGTGATGTTTGTGGCTATAATTATTATTATAACCCTGTTGATCATCTCGTTGCTGAGATAGGGAAGTTGTTTTGTGACTCCAATAACACTACTAAGGTGTGGCTTTTGGCCACAGCAAGTTATCAAACATACATGAGGTGCCAAATGAGGCAACCCCCTCTTGAGACTCAGTGGTCTCTTCAAGCTGTTCCTGTTCCATCAGGTGGACTTGGCTTGAGTCTTCATGCTTCAAGGTAATAATTAATCTCTTGCTTAATCACTTTCATTAGTTTTTTCATCAGTAGAAATTAAAGACAATATCAAAAAATTTACATCAAAACTCAAGTATCTTGCTGAACGAAGATCCCTTGACTCAGTTTCATTAGTTTAATACCAAAAAATGTAATTAATAATTAATTTGAGAGGTTAATTTGCTTCGCATTTTGTTGCTAAGTACTACGTACGGTCTCTGGACTAGTGCCAGAAGACACTGTCAAAAGCATGGTTGGCTGGTAAGGTAGACGTGAAGCAGTGCCTTTCTGCTTCAACTTTGTTTTTGTCAGTATATATAGAACCTCTTGACATTACAGATTCACATGGTGTTGTGTAGAAGGAACCATGTTATACTTTACCAAAAGGAAAAGAAAGAAGAATGAGTTATATATAATTATATATTATTCCTTTATTACAAACGTTTCATTTTCTCAAAACATGATTTTACAGTAACCTTTTGGAAGGTAGCATGAAAATGTTACAAGAATATTGTAAAGTACACCAACTAGCTTCTGATGATGCAGAATATATTCAAAACACCAAAAGTGCTATTTGGTTACTGTTGGATGTTCATTGAATCTTTCTGCACTCATTTTTGCAGTGTTCATGATTCAAAGATGACAATCTCCCAGAATCCATCCAATATGATGGAAACAAAGCTCTTCAGTAGCAAAAAGGAGGAACAGGATAAACTCAACTGTTGTGAAGAATGTGCCTCCAGTTATGAAAAAGAAGCTCAGTTGTTCAAACCAGGCCAGAAGAAACTGTTACCATCCTGGCTTCAGTCTCATACCACCGAAGCCCATCAAAAGGTAGCAAAATTTTAACTTTTTTTCCTTGAATCTGAATGATATAATCATACATTAACACATAAGTAGTTAAGATTAAAACAAAAAAGTCACTTTTTAAAACACTAGGACTTGTGTGTTTTGTGTTTCAATCTTAACTATTTATAATAAAATCTAATTATCAAGACTTATCATAGACGATGTATTAATATATTCCTTGTAGAATATCTTAGCAAATTACAAATTTTTTAGAAGTATTATAACAAATCCAAGTTAAAAATTTGTTGAGGTATTCTGTTTAGAAAACAAATGGGAGTATATTACAATATGAACAAATTTGTTTTTAGAATTTAATACATTATGTACTTAAAAGTTTTACACTCTCAATCAATCAAACATCATTATTTGCATGACTCATAAGATAATTATTATAAATTATAAAAGTCAACAAACTTGTTAAATTTATTATACCTGACATTGTGCGATTGAATGAATGATGATGCACTATTCATTCTTGTTTCTATTGTTTGAGACAGTGTCTTATGAACAAATTCAATGTTTTTCAGGATGAGTTAGCTCAGCTGAAAAGGAAATGGAACAGACTATGCCACTGTCTGCACCAGAGCAAGCAGCCTCAGAACCATTGGAGCAACACTTTACATGGCAATTATCACAGTTCAAATGGCAACAAGATCTACCATTACAATTCATCATATCCCTGGTGGCCAAACCAAGGCACTAGTGTCTTCACAGATTCAAGCTCCATATCTTTTGCTGATTCACCTCCAAAACCAGCTTATAGCTCCAACAACAACATTGTGCCTCGGTTCAGGCGCCAGCAATCATGCACCATTGAGTTCAATTTCAGTGATGTCACTCAGAAAAAGCCATCCACAACAGCCTTGGATTCTCTCAAGGGCATGGAAGGTAATAATAGTAGTGAAGTAAAGATTACTCTTGCTCTTGGAAATTCAACATTCGGTGGTGGTTCGGGGCAAACGGTGGAAAATATCATAACTACTACTGATAGAACACTGCGACGAGCTCATATTTGTAAACTGTTGCAGGAGAATGTTCCATGGCAATCTGAGACAATTCCTTCCATAGCTGAGGCATTGGTTGATTCCAAATCAGCAAAGCAAAGTTCCACTACTTGGCTTTTATTACAAGGAACTGACTCTATTGGAAAAACAAGGTTGGCACGTGCCATTGCAGAATCAGTGTTTGGCTCAGTTGATTTTCTCCTTCACTTGGACATGCTGAAAAACAACAACAAAGAGAATTCAGCTGATATAGTGGCTGGAGCATTGAAAAGCCATGAAAAGGTTGTGGTTCTGATAGAAAGTTTGGATTTTGCAGATGCCCAGTTCAGGAAGTTTCTTGCAGATGGGTTTGAAACTGCAAAGTTTGGAAATTTAAGCATGAATGAGAAGAGTTCAGGCCAAGCAATATTCATATTGACCAATGGTGACACTAGGAGCAATGAAGAGAAGAAAACCAATAACTCAGTGATGAAGTTGGTGTTGCAGATAAGTGAAACCAAACCTAGTTTGGAGTCTTCATCACCTAGTTTGGGTCAGAAGAGAAGGGCTGAAGTACTGGATTTGTTTACCAATGTCAAGAGTCCAAGGGTTGAGGAGAAAGAGGAGGGTAAGAAAGTCTTTTCAAGGCATTCAAGCTTCAACAACCTTGACCTGAACATGAAAGCTGATGAAGAAGAGGATGATGATGGAAGTAGTCCAATATCAAGTGATTTGACAAGGGAAACAGTGGTTGATCAACTTGAGTTAATTGAGAACCGGTTTGAGTTTAATGAAGGTCCAGAGAGGGAGAGGGAGAGGGAGGTGACACAAATGTTTCTGTCAAGGATAAAAGAGTCTTTTGAGGAGGTATATGATGATGATAATGGTGATGGGGTGGTGGTGAATTTTACTGTAGAGGAGAGGGTGATAGAGGAAATTGGTGTGGGGTTTGGTAATTTTACTAACAGCATGTTTGAGAAATGGCTGAAAGACATTTTTCAAAGCAGTTTATTACAGACAGTTGTTAACTTTGGTGATGGGGGGAAGGAGAGGGGTATAGGTTTTACACTTTGTTGGGGTGGTAAAGGAGATAGGAAATCGGATAGTGATGGGTTCATGGGTTCATGTTTGCCCAAGAATGTCCAAGTTAACTACTTCATGGATTGATGATGATGACTGACTTTGGATAGTGGGTGGGGGGTTTCTTTGTAAAATGTAAAATGCAAGTCATAGGCTTTGTGTAACTGCTAATTTTCATTATAGAATGTGTTTGGTTTTTCTTCTGCTTTCAAAACCTTTTTGTCAATCACTTCTTACCGCACTTATTTTGAATTTCTTTTTCTACTGTGAGTTTAATTTCTATGCATCTTCTAAGTTTAGACTGTCATTTGATTAATTAAAAATCATAATAAATATGATTTTTATGATAATTATTATAAAAATGAATAAATTTATCATATCTAAATATTTTGTGATTGGATATGAGTATAAAAGGGGTTATTAAAATGTGCAAATACTAGTTACTCTTTTATAATTGCCAAAATATATAAGAATCCAATGGTTTTGTTCATCCATTTGTCAGGAATGTTACTGAATCCAAGTCTGTCGGGGAATAAAGGTAGGGGTGTCTGGAATAATACTGTGTCTTGCTGTTTGATCCATGAATTGAAGATGTTGAGTGCATGCTTTACAATTATGAGCAGCATCTTGTTATGACATCAATGAATTTATATTTTGAGGAGCTGGTGTATTTGAAAAAAATTATAAATTATAGGTAACATTATATATCATGGACTTAAAGATGAAGTTTGTCCATTTGCACATACTTGGTCATGTCTTATTAAGGCACAACTATATATGAGCCATTAAAATGTAGGCAGTGCTCTTCTAAAATGATCTTGTCTTTAATGATGCTTTTTATTTAATTTAAAATGTATTGTGATCTCAATTTCCTAAAAATTTAAGGTGCATACAATTTTATTTGCTTATTTTAGGAGACCAATTTATATTGTCCTCAAGTTGCTGAATTAATCCCCTCAATCCATGTTTTAAAATTTGCAGGTGAGTATGAACAGTTTATGTTGGTATATGGAACAATATAAAGATTGCAGTGTACTATAAATATTTCTTGCACATGGGTTTTTAAATATGATCATTTGTTTGACAATAATTTTAATGAGGACTTTTTATGCTAATGATTGTCTGCAATAGAGTGATCCATCCACATAATGTTTCTTCCAAATAGCATGTGCATCTCTAGTTAGAGGAGTCCACTCTCCTCGACCATTGTGAAATACATAACTACACATTGTAAAGGTTTACCTATTCCATTAGCAAATTCTATTGTGATTCAACCCTTGTATTTCTCATATATAAAGTGGGAGGTTATGTAACCTTAATTAAGTTAAGAAGAGAATTGGAGCTACCAAAAACTTTGAAGGAATTTGAAAAGTCATTGATCTTCGCTTATGTCACTGTTGAGGTTGCAAATCAATTATTAGGTTGCAAATCATTGAGATTGTGAAACAGTGCCGAAATTATTGTACTTAGCTGTAGCTAGTAGATTAAGTAACCACTATAATAAACAGAGTTTGTAAGTGATCCATATTCAGTAACCATTGGCCCGTAAGGGACAAACTAGTCATCTTGTTTCACCCGTGACTTTATCATATAAATTTGTAAATATTTTCTTCCTTAATATGCTATAGTTTAATATAATCTAAATTTTAGAGTAGGTCATATTAAGATTTTAACTAAAGCTTTGCGACTGCAATTTCAGCTACGATGTCAAGGTTTTTGGGATTTATTTATAATTTACTATAATATTAAATATCACAAATTCACAATGAGTAGCCACACTTTAAAATCTTGCATCACATGATGATTTATCCATTTGTTTGCATCTACATTTTTGAAGCAACTGATCTCTAATTATTTGGGTTCAATTTTTCTTCTTCTTACATTTGATGTAAAAATACCACTTTACAACATGTGTAAAAACACTCTATCTATAGATTCTACCAATCACATTGTAACCATTCACTTTAATTACATCAATGCAGTTCATGTAATTCACATGAATTGTGTTAAAAAAATAATCAACTTGTCAACAATAACTGTATTTTGATAAATATTTCCAAGAATATGTTATTTCACGAGTTTCTATAGAAACATTAATTATGTTTGGAAAAAAATGCAAATATATAGATTCTCTTATTTTGAGTTTTATTAATTTTCCCCCATTATTCTTGTGTTGTTGCTTTTAATCCATGTCCTTCGGCCATGCACAAATATATATGCACCAACCCAATGAAAACCAAAAATAAGACTCCACTACTACAAGACATTGACGCTTTCTGGTTCCAATTTATTTCTTCAAAATTCTTTATCATTGCTTTGACCTTAAAGTTTGCATGATTGAACGGCGTATGTTGGTCCTGTCTTCCCATCTTAGAACACCATCATGCCTTTGATTTTCTGCGTTAGATTAAGATATGATCGTAAAATTTTTATATTTCTTTAGTAAAAGCACTTGAGTGTCTTGCTGTTTTAATTATGTAAAGTTACTCTATGATAGCTGAATGATAGATATCTCTTCAATATAATTGAATTACAGTGTGGCCCATATTAATAATGGACCACAGCAGGAAACATATTCTACATGGAGATTAAAAACAAAATTATTACGAGACCATGTATAATTAATTAGTAGTTTCATTCTATGAGAACAAAATACAGATTTTGCAGTATGAAAAAAAAAAATCAACAATAATAAAATGATAATTTACAGTTGTACCCAAAAAAAGTATACGTTACAGTATATGTTCAATCTACACCATTTTAAAAAGTTGCAAACTAAATTCATTTCATGTGACTAAAGTAACTGCAAGCTGTGTATGAAATAAAAGTAGATCGTATATATACCTTTCTTGAGATTTAATAAACATATAAAAATTTAATTTTTTAGAAATTAATTACAGTATTTTCTGTTATTAAATCTTCACTAAAAAAATACTCCTTCAATTTTATTTTATTTTTAAAATGCTTAAACTATTTCTGTAAAAAATATTTATGGTTTGAGTAAAAAATGAATACAAGAATAAACATTTAACATTTAAAAATATTTTATTACAATTTAGTAATCAGATACCACATTAAACATTCAATTAGTTAACTTAGAATTGAGTAGGATTATTATAGACAATGGTTAAGGTAATTGTTTAATTTTATATATATATTATCAGTGCAAAAAAATTATATACTATCAATTAATTAGAAATTATTTTAGTTAATTATTAAAAAAAATCTTATCGCTTATGACGATTTATTATTAAATGAAAGACAATGTAAAATTTTATACAATATCAATACATTTTAATTAAATTCTTTAAGATAAAGTAAAGGTAATTTTTAGCTTCCCTAGATTAAACCACATTGTTCAATTCTTTATATATAAGTCCAGTTTAAACGCGTAAAGTGGATTATATGAATCACGATCAAATAGATAGGGGGGGACTCTGCCGTTTTCATTTGATTTAGTTTACATGGTTTTATTCTGGTTGTCACTTTCTTCTTTAACCATGAGAAGAAATAGTAAAGCATGTGATAGGGTAGAGTTTTTCCAAAAGATGTGTAGCTCTTACTAAGATTTCATAATTACAAACTCCATTTTGGTGTCTTTTGTGATGTTATAGGGAGGACACCTTCATTGTTTTGGGTCCCTCGCTTTCTGATTGAATTAGTGCTCTAAAAGAGCTATCAATGGTGTTGTTCAGTTGGAAATAAAAGTGTACACAATGATATAATTGTTTTGTCCAATCATCAGTGTTGAGAATGCAATAAGTTAAAACCTTTTCAAAAGAATAGAGGATGAATAACCTATAAAAATTAATTAGCGCAATAAGCCTGAAATCATTACGGTTGTAGTGTTGGTGTGCTTTATCTTAATTCTTAAGTGATGTATATAATTTTTTATTAATACAAGATTTAGGATAAAGGTAGATAGCCGATTTAAAATTAAGGCAAATTGTCAATGATAATCAGAATATAAAGATTATATAGACGGATGATTTTTTTAGTTAAACTTAATTCATGCAATTATGAAGATGATTAAAATGCCTACCAAATGAAAATTGAAAAAATAATACAAAATGTGATGTAACCGTGCCATGCGAGAAGCTCTCCTCACGAATTGCTATGAGAATGTTTTGGGTTTGGAGCTAAGATAAAAGAGTATACTAGTTTACTAGACTTAACATACTGATTAGTATAATTATTTCCAATTTTGTTTTTCCTTAATTTGGCATTTTCTTGGTACTATTTCTGCCCTCTCAACTATCTAATACAAAATTAAAACAAAAATTATAGTAATTAGCTTTAAAATAATTAAATTTGTAGAAAAACTAATATGCGTGGTCCATTCAAGTGTCTGAGTGTTTCATGTTTGATTTTCCTTAAGTAATTAAAATCTTGTATTTAAATTTTATGAATAAAAAAAATCCTACTAAAAGAACTACCTCCACCACTGTAAAAAATTTCGGCTCAAGGACAATTACCTTCCATTAAAAATACTTGTAATCCTAAACGAAAGAGGTCTAAAAGAAAATTTAAAAAAATGTCCAAGAATTTCTTCCAAAAACAAAATTCTGAGTTAAAGTAAGGTGCCTCACCCTTCCACGCTACAGTCTTAATGAGAATGCACAGTGATATATATATATAGGGATGTACTGCAAGCAAGAATTGAAATTGCATGTGAAAAAATAGTAGCAACACACTATTTATTATTTGTTAAAATTTATTAGAAATTATATGCGTCTTATTATCTTAACTAATAGAAAAGAGTATGTCCATAGGAGTGTATTAGACAGAGCAAAATTTTAGTTACTGTTTGTTTTTATTCCATAATTTTTTTTAAAAAATGTCATTATTATTTTTATTACTATTATCTTTTAATAAAATTAAAGAAAAACTAAACGGATTCAAAATCAAGTATTTGATTATTTTAAATAGTAATAGAATGTCACAACTAAAAAAATCATTAAAAAAATAACCTAACATATTATAGATATTCTCAATTTAAATTATACAACTACTTTTTTTAAAATATTTTTTTTACTACACCACGGGTACTCTTTATAGGAATACTTAAAAAAAAACACTAAAACTAACCAAACATATAGATATTTCCAATTTAAATAGAAATATTTTTTTAAGAATTTTTGTCTATCCCACATGTATCTTTTAAGGAAGACAATTGTTTTGCTTGAACTTTTTAAGATCAATATGGGATTGGAAGACAACCTCTCTAAAAATTTAACGCAATACATACCAAAAACTCAAAATCAAAATCACAGATTAAATTAGAACAATTTCGTGTCAATAGTTAAGTTGGAACAACTTTGTATAAAAAAAAATGTCTAATTCTAAAATTAAATAAGTTGAAACTATGCTTGGATATTGGAATGTGCCCTGAAACAGGAGCCCAACAATTCCTGGTGTTTCATGCATTACCCCATCAATCATAGTGACACTCCTCACTAGCAGCAGCATCTTCATTCCTATCACCCCAATTATATGTCGCCAAAGGGACAATGTGGGGACTACGAGGAGCTACCACTAAAGTTTTTCCTAAGTTAGTACATATTTTCTTACAGTTACATTTTTTTCATTTGATAACTTTTTTTAGTTCAAAAATATTTTTTTAAGTCGAGAGAAACCAATCATACAAAAGTGGGTCTTTCTATTTAAAGAAAAAGAATATGTACTATGAGAGGACTAAAATAATTTCCCCATTTGATGATACAGACACACGGTGTCGGCGTAATAAGTGCACAAAACAGTGGAGTGTGAACATGAGTAAATTCAATTTAGTGTTTTTAATCCAACTTATCTCTGTAATTTTATCTGGTAAATACGAATGCGTGTGAGCAGTGTTCTTTGGAGAGCATTGTCAAAGCATTTTTTATACTTATTCTTATTCAGACCTTTCGAGATTTAAAAAAAAAAAAATCAATACTCTCACAATATTTCTACGTTGCTATTAACATAATACTTCCATATGGTGCACAATTGTTCATTAATCTTGCGTGCTCAAACCTTGGGGAGGCTTCCATTAAGTTAAATATAAACCACAAAAAACTTTTCGACCGAATCTAGTTTGATCCTGTTAAGTGATTTCCCAACTTTTCAACATTGCAAGAAAATGCAGAATATGATTAGAGTATGTGTGAATGCAGAATATGATTTGTGTGTGTGTGTGTGTGAGAGAGAGAGAGAGAGAGAGAGAGAGAGAATTCATCCATGTATGACAAATTGACAATTCAACTCAAAGTCATCAGCAATTCCTCATGATATGAAACGAATCGTTAGCTAGCCAGACCTATCATCATTCCATAATCCAAATAATTAAGCAATAGCTCGTTAAAATAAATAGATACTTGTCTGGACAAGAAGGAATAAAACTTTCTTTACGGGGTTCCCTCAAATATACATTTGTTACAGAGCTTAGCAACAATGTAATACAAACAAAAATATGGGGCCTAGGTTAGAGCTCCTAAAGAATGAAAGGCAGCAAAAGGAAAAGACTAATATACAAAAAGAATGACACTAAACCACAGTAGCTAATCTACAAATTTGGTATGTCTATTTGGAGGATATACAAAAAAAGGGTGACCGACTTAATAATTTCCCACCCCTTGAATAGAAAACCACATGTTATTGCAAATAAAGTCAAAGACCTTACACCGAATTGGGAGGTGTTGTTGAATGTGAAGAGGAATCCTCCTCTGGGCCTGATAAATCCAACGCGGTTTCAAGGTTAAGCAAAGGCTTTAGTCTTCTGTGAACCTCGTCACTCAGAAAATTAATCTCTTCAAGAATCATGGATAAAGCAGACTTGCAAGACTCCTCATCCCTGAACGCCAATGTCCATCTTCCATCGACAAAAGCTTTTGTCTTTAATTTCCTGTTGGGGTTGAACTTGGCAGGATCCAGAACAGGTAAAGAAGATGGTCGGATCCGCAGATGTAACCATCTTGGGTGTTTATCATCAATCCTGGGCTAAAAAATGAAGACAAGATTATTGTGAAATTATATACTGAGTCATCAAAGTAAAAATAATTGTAAAATTCAATTTTTCCAATTCACTCTTTCATTCTTTGTCAAACTCTAAACCAACAACAAAAATTTGTGCCATTGTTGTCGGCTAACCAAACTACTTGATTCAAAATAAAAATGCAAAGGTGGCAAACAAATATACATACATTGCACCCAGCCAAAGGTGCAGCAACCCGAATAACTCCATAGAGCTTCTTCATTGGCAACTCTTCTGCTAGCACAAGCCACCCAGATGTTCCTGCAGAGATTGCTAGAAAGCAAAAATGGCGCTCTTTGCCCCTTTCGAAAGCAATTCTACAAGGCACAGCATTAACTGCCAATGGAAAATAAGAGCAATTTTACCAAAAAACAGTTGATTGTCAACCTACAATAATATTATGTAACTCTGTTCTAACAAGGAGTTACAAGTAAAGAAACATATTCACAGACAATAAAAAGAGAGAAAGAAACACCCTCAATTTAGTCCTCCAAAGTAACACAATTGTAAGTCTTCTAAAAAATTTGTCATCAAATTAACCTCTCAAAAGATCTAAAATGTCAGTGTGGTTGTCCTTATGAAGGACTAAAGTAGTAAGAGACAAAGAATCTGAGGGACTAATTTGGTTACTAAGAATGAAATACTACCAACTGAACGATGTTTAATAAGTGTTTGTTATTATTATGATTAAATACAAAATTTTACAGAAAGTAAAGTATGAATGGTCCCAGAATTGAGAAACTCCTACAGAGAGAATGAAGTCTGTCCAAACTACCAAATACACACATAATAACTGCCTCCTAACCCCTACTTACATCATGTACTAGGAATACATGGCTGCTATATAACTGATAACGTCCTTCATACATAGACACATAACTACTACATAACTGTCCTGCACTATTAAACACACGACTATCCCAACATTGCAGTATTCTACATCCTGTGAATGTATGTGTATGAAGGTTTTGATGATGCCAAGACAAAAGCAACATAAGTTTTATTTCAAGTCCAAATCAAGACCAAGAAAACAAAGATCAAGAAGAAAGTTAAATCTTAGTCTATCTTTGTTTAAAAGAGTCTCTTAGTGATTGCAAAGATTTGACCTCACAACATAGTTTTTAAATTGATTATAAAAAGGTTTTAAAATACTTTTAACGTTTTCTGAAAAAGACATTTTTCCACTGACAATTAATTACCAGGCATGGTAATCGATTACCAGAAGCAAAATTATTTTTAAAAGCTTTTTTAGAAAATTTGAAATTTAAAATTTAAAATTTGAAAGCTGTAATCGATTACCACTTGTCTGTAATCGATTATCAGTAACAGAACTATAAAAATTTAAATTGAAAAGTCATGACTCCTCTTTACATAACTGTGTAATCGATTACCAAAGAGTTGTAATCGATTACCAGTAGGGAAATTTTAAAAGTTACTCTGAAAAGTCACATCCCTTCATAAGTTTTTGAAAAACCACCAAAGGTCTATAAATATGTGACTTATCTACGAAAGTTTTTAGAGAGTTTTTTCAGAACCTTATTGTCTTATCCTCTCAAAAACGAATCATTAGCCAAAGACTTGCAAATCAATTAAGGATTCTTCTAAGAACTTCATCTTGTATCTTCTTCTCTAAAAAAGAAAAACATTTGTACTTTCTTTAAAGACTTATTGAGATCAAGAGGTTGTTCATCTCTTGAATTGTGAGTTTCCTGAATACAAGGGAAATAGATCTCTCAGGTGTTTAGAAGTTGTAAAAAGGATTTTTACAAAGTTAGTGGAAATCTCAAGTAGGTTGCTTGAGGACTGGTCGTAGACACAGGAAGTGGCCGAACCAGGATAAACTGAGTTTGCATTTCTCTCTTCCCTATCTTGATTACTTTATCTTGTATATTTTATTTATCTTGCACACTGGACTTTCAAATCCTATCAACTAATGTGGTGAGGTGATCATGATACTGATTTTGGCAGACCAAATTGAGGGTTTCCTATAAAAAAGAGTACCATCAAGAGAGAAAAATAAAACTACAATTTGCACAATAAATTATTTTCTAGAAAATTGCCAACATTCCTTCACATTTCAACTGGGCACAATTTTCTCTCTCTCTCTGCAGTTAGGTTTATTTCCAAACAATGTGTATTGGTTTCATGTAACTATTAATTGGTGAAACTGACATAGCATGTTTATAATGCATTTTAGAATCTTGGCTTTATAAGGCCATTAACCCTCCAGTACACATGAAAAACAGCTCTTCAACATACCATTTCTAAAACTCATTTTAGGCACAGTATTATGAAAAACAAAATAGGAAAACCAAATTATTCCCCCTTTTCCCCTGTCTAAAGGAAAAGGGAGAGGGAATACAGCATAGGGTCCAGCTGCATGGGATATGAATAATAGGATCTTGGAAATATAAGATATGTGTATGTTTTGGTACTATTCAAAATAGGGTATCCATCAGAATTAGGAGTTCTAATGATAGCACACAAATTATAAATTTCCATCTCAAATCAGGAGTACTTGATTATCATGTCATGTTTTATTACTATTAGTGATGCTCTCAAACTATGTTATGCAATTATGATAACTACAGAGTTTATTCTGCTCCCCTGTCCCCTCGCAACACACACCAAAATCCCCAGGTTCTTCTCTTCTTTCTTCTTTTTTCCATTTGAACTGTCCTATGTCTAAGTAATAACTTCAACATATGTAAAAAGTAAAAACAGTCAAGAGAGAATACAGAAAACTCCAGTTATGAACATTTACCAAGGCTGACTTCAGTTCCTGGTTTTGGGCCTGAAACATCAAGTCCAGAAGTTTGGGCACGAGAATTTGCTGGGAGATCACCAGGAGGATAAATAAGAGGTTTCTCAGGCAAAGGTCTACCTAGAGTGAATATTTGAAGCTGGTGCAGAACTACAAATACCTAAAAGAAAGAGTGGGGCATGCAATTCATGAAAAACCAGAATTGAAAAGTCCAACAGTGTTAGCATGTATGCTATAGTGCACTTTAAAGAAAATAACAGGCAAAGAATAAGTACAGACCTTCACTAGTTCATGCATTTTTTCTCCAGCAGCAAATGATGAGCCCTCAGGTATATCTTCTGTACAAACAGAAACATCAATTAAGGGCACTCTTACTATTCTCTCCATAACCACCAGCCAAAGGAAAAAAACGAATATTGTAACAGCTCCATGGTTGATGGTACAAGCTTACCTTCTGAAGATAGCATCTGAGAAGGAAAAAGTATGCACTTTGGTTCTTTAGGAGGGTATGATGACTCCATTGCTACAGGTAGAAAACTATTTGGTTATAGCACAAAAGTAAAACACTTGAACATAGAAATCCATTAAGCACAAGATAAGTTATAAAATCACCTTTTTTGCATTTTCTCCACTCATTGCAAAGAACTGTAATAAGAAGATCGGGCCAGAAACCTCTAACCTCCTTTACAAGAGCAGTAGCAGAATTCTTGTATGAAACCTGTATTTGGGAGGAAAAAGATGCAACGACTATTGGGAGATGCAAATAGCAGATATGAGATTCATATATTGAATGCATTGATAATAACCAAATGGAAATATGGTAAATTCATGTCAATACCCATGCATTCAACATATTAATTGACTATTAATTATTTCATATATGCCATTGGCACATATGCTTCAATGCAAGCAATCATCATACAAACCATCAACAGAGTCACTCACTCACTCATTGACTAGGTTTGCAAATCAAAGAACCATAATTCACTTTAAAAACTTGAACCTTTTGGAATTTAGAAATAACCCCCATTCCATCCCAAAACTAGCAACGAAAGTTTTATCCCACTTGGTGAAGTTGGCTACATAGATCATACGACACCATTGTTAAAGATCAAATTCTCAAGAATATTATTCACAATTCCAACCCAAAACTAGGATTAATAAAAACTTCGTACCCCATTGCCCAGAGGCTCTTCGCTATGCGAAGGTATGGGGGAGGGATGTTGTACGCAGCCTTACCCTTGCATATGCAAAGAGGCTGTTTCCGGATTCGAACCCATGACCAACAAGTCACCAAGGCACAACTTTACCGCTGCACCAAGGCAAAACTAGGATTAATATAAAAAAAAAAATCATAGATGGCGATACTTGAAAAGCATGAAAGCTTTTTGTGTAATTTGTATCAGTATCTTCTCTCAAACTACTCTTAAATTCCTTCAAAGATTTATGAAAATGATATTAGGAAAGGTAGAAAGAAATTTTAACTTCATAATAGTAAGCAATAACCATATTTGAGGAAATATTCAGCAACTTCAATAAAAAGGTCTACATAAGAATAATTGAGTCTTCGCAAGTTATACATCTGGAAGAACATAAAACAGATAATGAACCAAGATATTCCTTGTGCCGCACTCAAAAATCACTTCAATAAACTAAGCAAAGAGGTGGACATCCTATATATACAAACAATATACAATAGGTGCATGCATTAATTCTGTGGGTGCTGCTGGTAAAGCCTAATATGTTCTTACTTGCAGCAATTCCAGGTGATGACTATTGAATTCTGCCTCGCTGTAAGGAAGCAACTGGCGTAAAAGCCAACCACCATCCCACAGTGTCTCTGCAGATATATTAGAACGGCAAAAGAGACTCACTAATGCATCGAGCACCTGAAAAATGCATGCACACACACACACACACACATTATACATAATTAAATTACTAAACATAATGTGATAGAACTTGGTATTGCAGAAATGGTAAATATGGAGACCAACTCTAAAATTCAGAGTAGCCTTGTAGAACAGCAAGAAAAAACACAGAAAGAGATAAAAGTATTGCTAACAATACTAGGAACAACTAATCATTATATGTTTATGTAAAGCATTCATCTATGTTGTCAAAACTAGATCAGACTAGATGGTAGAACTGGGACCAGACATTAGATCATTTCATTTAACCCCAAAAACCAGTTAAATCGGGCAAACCAAGCATAACCAGTTCACTGGAAAAAAATACTTATTTATTATAAGAAAAACCAATATTATGATGATTAATACAATTCTTACCTACTATTATCATGATTGATAATTTTATCAATTATATTTATTTAGTTTCCTATTGCAGTTGCCAATGAATATTATGACATATTTGATTTAATTTCATATTTAATTTTGAATATTGTGTGTCATGAGTTATGACATTTATAAGTGAAATTTAATTTGTATTATTATGAAGTTATCAATATTATGTTATACATATATAATATCAACAAACACATCCTTGAGTCTTATTTCCCTTAAACTTGCTACAGCCTCCAAGGTAGGATTCTGTTTATCAGTTTATGCCATCTCTTGGGTCTTTGGTCAATGGCTGTTTCAAGTTGCTATTTCTGATATGAAGAGACACTGGGCAGCCTTCCTTTGCTGCATTCTTGAGTTTCTCTCATGCTCCGTGTTGTATTTAATTTCTTATGTTTTAGAGAATATATTATCTTTCCCCAGTTGTACTTTACCTCCTTTCTCTCTAATATAATTCCTTTTCTATTTAAAAAAAAAAAAAGACATCATTGAGTGGAGTCTACAAATTTACAACCTACTATAAGGAGCCAGTTAGCCAACTATGCAAGTGCTACAGTTCCATTATCTTAAATGAAAAGATATGCCAACCAATAAGGAGTCAAGGACTTTTACAAAGTATAGATGGAACTATTACATAAACAAGACTCAACGAGATGCAAACACGTACCTGAAATCTAGGCACACGAGGGCTCATAAGAAAATCAGAAGGCAGAAAAGATAACCCATATTGCTCCTGTAAAACATGGTAAACAAAAACTAAGGAAGCTAATATCATGTGAAGGAGCTTCTAAATATTAGTAAGAAAAACACAATGGAACATATAACTTGCTCCACAAATACATCACAAAATTAAGTGAATCAAATCAAACATTAATACAATTTAGATAGAATCTATTAGAAATTATCAAAACAGATTCAAAATTTCAAATAGCCAATTAGTAAGTATTTATATTGACCCTGTGATACATAGATACTCCAAATAGGCTCGCGCATCCATACCAAAACTGATACTCATAATTCACCTGCATTTGTGTTTTTGGTGTATGCTTTTATTTTTGGATATCCACCACCCTCAAAGTACTTGCCAACCTCAAAATTATAATATATGGACTCGGGAGATGGATAACTTGAAACTTAGTCTAGGATGGGACAATCACGTGCAGATGTTTCTTTTACACATATGATATACATATTTTATTTAATAACTAATATATAATGTTCTCCCAGTATCTTAAAAAAATGTCAGTATTTTAAGTATTGTATCATATCAGATGCTTGTTCCGTCTGGACCCATGAACAAAATATCCCACCAATTTGACAAGATATTTTGTTTCATCCCCACTTGAGCCAAAGTCAATTATGATTCGTTCATCCCAACCCCAACCTGAATCAGTGTCCTACAATTTTTTAAAAATTTATACTTTAACAATTATGTGTTAATAAAAAACTTTTAAACTTAATGAATAGCTTTATATAACATGATATTATATTTATATTGATATTATTAGTTTTGAAATATATATTGAATATATCTTAATTGGGTTTTATACTTCTTTAATTCTATGGTTTAGTTAAACATAATGTTAATATTAATATATTATGTGAATATATTGGGTTGACCCAATCTTGTCTCATATTATCTTTTCAAATAAAGGACTGCTACTAACACTTAAAAACAAGGACTGCAAACCTTGATCTTTTCAAGATAGACATCAAGCTCACATCCACTGCCATCCCTCATCAAGCTATTTTCAGAAGAAAAAAGTTGATCTTCACCTGAAGCCTCACCAACCAAAGCTTGCTACAGAAATATACAATATCAATCAAATAACATACAACAATAAACCAAATTCATCAAAAGTGGAAAGAAGCACCACTTCACTAGATTAAAACTATGAGCTATCTTCCCCTACTACAGAAATGAGCCCTATTTCAAAATGAACGAAAAAAAATCAATAAACTATCTGGCAAATAACCTTCCTAGGTAAACATGTCAAATCCTCCACCATATCATTGTTTCTTCCACCAACCAAAGAGATTAGAATACCTTCCTAAGATAATTATTCAAGACATTATGTAGATCAGGTTTTCACACATCCTAACTTTATTTCCTCAAAACAAAAGCTCCTTGCCAAAACTTAATTCAGATAAATTCTAAACACAAGTCAATAGTTGATTTTTACTAGTATTTCAAATTTGCAATTGCTGCCATCAACAATTGTTTCCCTTTTCTTTTTTCTATCCACAAAACAACTTTCTTATTCTTCCTTTGCACTCTAAGCATTGAATGAAGCCTTCTCCAGCAACTTCTACTACATGTATAGAATATCACATCAAAGAATAGTAGGGATGTTAATATGTGCCATTTAGGCTATTAAAAGAAAGTCTCGACATCTCATTTTTGCAGACAATATAGTCCTAGTTGAAAATAGTCGAGAAAGGAAATAAATGAGAAGTTAGTGATGAATGAATATGGCTCTCATTTAAATAGAAGTAGAATGTAAATTTAGCAGGAAGCACACCAATCCTAACTTTGAGGATCATACAAAACAAGAAATAGATGGAGATCTAAACCATTGAATTCAAGAAAGGAGAAAGAAATGGAGTGATTTTAGTGTTATGATTTATGACAGAAAGATACCACTCTAACTTAAGGAAATTTTTTACCAGTTATAGGACCTAGGATGTTGTATGACACAGAATGTTGGGCGGTAAAAAGTCAATAGAATAAAATCAATGTTGCATTAGATAAGTGGATATACTAGACAAGATTAGGAATAATTTTTTATTGAGGAAGTTGGGGTAGTACCTTTCGTAGAATAGAAAAAAATACAAAAAAGGTAGAACTTTGCCTTGGGCGATTCATGCATGTGTGTAGGATAATTGTAGAAGCTGCAATTAGGGAAATTGATCATACAAACGGTAGCCTAATCTCTAGAGGCAGGGATACCAAGAATCTAGTGGGAAAAGGCTACATTATAGGTTGCTGTATTTGCAGATCTTTTAATAATGGCACTTGAAGGTAAATTCAACAGTAATCGTAAAAATGCTAGTCAGGATAAAGTCCTAACGAAAAGAAATAATAATAATAATATCACTTCCTGAGCTCTAATACTCAACTTCTCTGCATATTTGGCATAAAATGCCACATTTAATATGGCCAGCAAATCTTAAAATACAGAATACGGGACATCATCTACAGCAGCAACAATATAACCTTGTGGGATAATTTATTACAAAAATTTGGGCTGTGGATATCAATAGTAGAAATCCTACCTGATGCACCATATTGACAAATGGAGGCAAAAACCAATAGTCAAATGCTTATAAATATAAAATGGGCAAAATGGAAGATGCAACGTACCAATAACTGTTTCTTGTGCTGTTTGCGTTGTGGAAGAATTCCAAGCCTATCTAGCATTGATTCATCAAGTTCTACAGAACAAGATATATTAAGAAAACAGAAATGATGGCAATGGTAAAGCAAACAGATATTCACTGGCACAACCTTTAGTTTGCAGTAGAGTGGCAAGAACACTCAAAGAACCCCAAACTAGTACATCATCCCCTTTAGTAACATATGAAAGCAAAACCTCCCTACATCAATTAGAGTAGACATGATGACAAAAAATTCATCAGAATTGTTAGCAAAAGTCCAAGAATTAGAATACTACTTTTTTATTTGATAGAATAGAAATTGCATGTTGTCACTTCAATTACTCAGTAAAAACTATAGGAATAATAATTTGAGCTCGCCTGGCAAGTTTACAAATGCTTCCAGATCCAAAGATAAGAAGAAAACACAAGTGAACTGTTTTCAATCTATTAATATATCAACAAAAATCAAGTTTAAATTCAGGTGAAAAGAGAGACCTTTACCTTAAAGCCAAATTTGAACTGCTACAATTATCTTCTGACATAACACTTTCTGGGTCGAAACCTGAAGAACTAGAAGAGTTTGGCACATTCACTGTCAAGCATCCTGCATTGCCCTTGGCAATATTATCATCATCTGGTTCTTGGCTTATGGATGTAAGACCAAATTCAGAGATATAGCCATTGACTTTACCCCTAGAAAATCTTGTAAAGGTCTCTAAGGGATAAAAAAGAGCAACGACTATGGTATTTGCCAAATCTTTGATCTTGACTATCCTTAAGATGCAACAAAGTAAGTAGAGAGAAGTGACAACACCACTTTGCATGTCCTGTATTAATGTGCTACTAAACATTAATAAGAACACGCTGTATAATAAATATTAAATAAAAATCCCTCCAAGAAAAAATCTTTTAGAGATCCTTGAACAGATGCAAATGTTGATCAAAGTGAACATAGAAAGACATAAAGAGAAGTTCCATACATTAGCATCCACTACTCTCAGGGAAGGAAGAAGTAACGGAAAAATCAGAAGCATCAAAATGCTGTCTGTTATTAGCCTCGCAACATCAGGAATTCCAGCAGAGATAACATCGCTAAAGTAATACAGGTTATCCTCAATTTCATCTACAGCAGCAATAATTGTAGAAGTTGAATCTGGGCATGGATTTCTGTCTCGGTAACAATAATTTCTCTATCAGGAAAGAAGAAAATCTGAAGTTAATATGCCAAAGAGAAAAGAAGATATGATGTCTTACTTGAGTGTTTCAGAGACCAGTCTATTTAAATCCATACATTGATTCCTAAAAAATGAAACCAGGTTCGAGAAGTAATCGGTGTGAGGTACACTGGTTATATATCTATTAACGCATTCATCCCCAACTGAAAAGTGTACAGCCAATTGTCAGAAAATTAAATATTTTTGCATCATAAGATAACTGAGTTCAGGAAAAAAAAATGGAGGGGGAAGGCCACGTAAAATAGTAAATCTTACCATGATAAACATTAAGGGTCACAGTACGTACAGCAGTGCGAATCATGTTCTCCTCATGAAAGGCAAAGCGTATTGCCTCAACATACAGTGGAAATGAAACTACTTCATCCTAAATGCATAGAAAAATATAAAAACATTTAGAGATGTAGGAAACAAAGAATTATCTGACATCTCCTTCCCAGAAAAAACATTATTGAAAAAAATGGTTAAATTACTCAGTTGGATTATTTGGAAATTTACAAGACCCAAACTATAATTTTTTTAATTAGGTCCTGAATCATGTATATTTTTTAATTGAGTTCCTAGGGTTTTTAAAACCGCCATAAATTGTCATTTTCCAACGGTTTCAAGCAACTATAAACTAACCCCAGAGACCTACTATTTTAATTTGGGATCCAATTTAAAAAATCAGTTTAGGAACCTACTTGAAAATTACCAAATATTTTAGGGACCAACTGAGTAATTTAACCAAAAAAAAAAATCAACTAAGCTTGAAAGACTGAGCAAAAACAGATGGCCAACTGTGCATATATCCATAAAATTAATAATCTCACAAGATGGACTGTTACAGCTTACAGGAATACCAATTGTTCAACAGGTTTCTGGTTCAAATCTATTCTCTGTATTTAAACAGTTAATTTTTTATCCTTCCATTCATTTCTTTTTTTGATACCAAGAACTTTCAACACAAAGAATCTTCCTTAAAACATGTATTGCCCACTTTTTATAGCCAACAGCTAGAAAAATAAATCAAAAATCACTCTCAACTCTTTTTCCATTTTAAAGCCTTAAATATTATTGTTATTAAGACCATCTTACAGGTCTCCCTTAAGCTAAAATTCTGAATAATTATCAGAATAAACTTACATTGCGAGTCTTCACAAGCAGAGAAATTGTATTCTTGTTCAATTTTCCACTTATTGCTCTTCAATGACCAGAAGACATTTAACCAAAGAACTAGTTAGCAAAATTATACAAAGGAGGATCAACAAATTAATAAAACCCCAGAAAACAGACTTCATGAATCATAAACTTTCATTCAACAATAGGATGCATCAAAACGAACCTTAAAAAGGATATGTAGTATGACAATAGCTCTTCGTTGTGAAAGTCGAATGAATATGTAATTAGGTAGTTCATATGTTCATTACTAAACATATAATCTGCAAAAGGTACAAAAAAGACGATTATTTTGACCGTCAACGTTGTTAAATCTAGCCGAGAAACTAATGTAACTGCATAATAGGGAACTGTATTTGGCAATCAACATACATATAGCGTGTTCACTTCTTAGGTTCTGGATCATAATGCTCACTGTCTGTAGCAACTGAAGTGGAATACTAACGGTTCTGCTAAGTTTAAGAACACGTACAAACTCTGCCACAACTTGCTTTTCCATGAAGAATCTGCCACAAGCCATGATATATAAATTGCCAGCACTAAACAAACTTTACTGAGTAGTGAGTAACATAAGCACAAGGGAATCTCACTCAAAAAAGCTTGGGTCGTGTTGGTCACCATATGTTATCAACTCCGCAATAGATCTCAGTGCCTCAATAACAAAATCCTTCCACACATTACACAATTTAGAAAACTAGGAAAACCATGAAAAACGAGTCAAAGAATGTTCTGAGATTAGGATGAAGTTATTATTACCTTATTAACCTCGTTTACTATCTGAACTTTCGCCAATTGATCAGTTAAGTACCTATGCACCATAAGGCAGCAAGACAACACTTAATGAATAAACAAAATATCAGTGAAGTTTACCCGATCATTTTTTATATTATCATTAAGCATACAAAATGAACTTCAAGTCAACATTAAAGAAATCACAACCGAGTTAGCATTAGCAACAAGACTCATATCCTCTATCCCCTTCTCCCAATCCCCTTATAAAATGCTGACAACAAAATAAGAAATGCCTCCAAGAGAGAGCCCCAATCTTTCTCTTTGTTATACATATATTTTACCAGGGGGGGACATGATTGGCACCTGGCAAATTTGGAGACACGACAAGGGATTTGTTGCAGAAAAGAAACTAATGCTCTAAATGATACCTATGGAACACACAGCTCTGTGCATTTTTATCATTTAAAATAAGAAAAATGCAAGCAACACATTCCTTGTTAGCTAAAATTTATTGTGAATCACAAAATTGTGCAGGTTTCATTCCTAATTTGATAAACCCACTCTTGATTGTGTACTTTCCAATAAACTTTAGCCAACAATAGAGTGTGTTACAGTCACTCCACTGCAAACAAAACCAGTCAATTACATATCCAGTTACCATAACCAATGGAGCATTTTCTGTTCTTCTCAGTCCCTCTCGCTCGCTCTCTGGTGTTATGCACTAAATCAAATTATACCTTGCAACTATTATAATTCAAATCAACAGGTCAAATAGTACGGTAAGTTAGGAAGAGCAGAAAAGTTCAAAAGCCCAAACTCTTCACTTCAATTCAAGCATCCAGCCACAAACAGAAACAACTAAAACAAAAATTCACACACTACAGGTCTCAGGCATAATTGAATCATCGATCGGCCGAAAAAGGAATGCAGATTTTGTCTTTAATTCAATTTGTGTGTTCCAATTTAGGTGGCATTTTACGCAATTTGGAACGCAAACCTGAGATGATCCAAGGTGAAACGATCTCTGGATCTCCAGAAGGAAAACCACATGGTTGTGCGGATCACAGCGCCGAATTGAGCTCACTGAAATTCATGCTGGAATCGAATTCGAAACTTCCGAGCAGCTTCAGAAGAGAGAGAGAGAGAGAGAGAGAGAGAGAGAGAAAGAAAGTAGGGTTTTCGAAAGATCGCGATGAGAGAGACTATCACCGAAAGAAGCAGGAACACTTGGCCTCAAATTAACGAACCAGGTAGAAGAAGAAGAAGTTTAAGAAGAATTTCAAGGAATCTTGAAAAGTGATGCAATTTGTCATAATTATTATTTTATTTCATTTAAATTAACAATTAAATAACAACAAGAAGGGACTTGCCACTTGCAGACCGGGATCTGGATTCGACCCAGTTCATCGCATTATGAGGATCGGGTTTGAGCAACATCTTTTTCTTGCCCCAATACGAATCTAAATGGGCCGCTTTCAGTAGTTTCCACGGAATTGTTATTGGCCCCTCCAAAATTGTTTTTATCCCTATCATGCAAGTGCAATTACCAAAATATCTTTTCTTTCTTTTTTCTCCCAGCACCCACCCCACTCCTCTCTTCCTTCCCCCCCCCTTCCCTTAGGTATCCTTCCCCTTCTCATGTTACTTTTTTTTCGCTTATGACAACACAACAGAATCAAGATTTCATTTTTTTTTATTTTTTGACAATAACTTCCAGCACAACAGAAGATTTCGTTGCATTGCAAATTCTAATTATTTAATTAATATGATTTATAAAAAAAATGTACAACGAAAGTATAATTTTGTTGTACACTATACAATAGAATCATACTTTCATTGTACATTCCATATTTACCTCCAAAAAATGGAATCATGATTTTGTTGTACATCTTTTTCACAAAACCAAATGTATAATGGGAACATGATTCTATTGTACTAGTGGGGATGCAAAAAAAATATAACAAAATTGTGTTTTCATTGCACAACGCACTCCACTAGAGGAAGTGTGCTTCTTTGTGCATTATGGGAAAGGGTATTTTTGGAGTTTTAAACTATTGGTAAGAGCTAATAGCAACTCCCTGGTTTCAAATATGAAAAAAATTCTTTTGTCAAATTTTTTTTCCATAAATTGATTATTATAGGCTTAAATATGATTTTTTGGTCTTAGAAAAATAAAGTCATTTTGATTTTGGTCCTTTAAAAAAATATCTTTTGATTTTAGTCTCCATAAAATTTAATATTTTTTTGCTTTAGTCCTTGTTGTCAAGTAACAATATTAACTAATGACATAATAGAGATATTAGTAGTCCAATGACTTATCACATTGTTATTGAGTCTAATAAAGTAATTACGTGTATGTATTTTTAGTAAATTATATTTTTAAATTATTCATCGGTTCAAAATAAGTTATGATATTTGACTAACTCATGAGAGATTTAAAAATATTTTCTTTTTTTCATCTTTTTTCATGTTTCTCAATTCTAAAATTTGTCAACTCACTTAAAAAAGCCAAATATGTCTATGTATTATTTTATAAATTGGTTAAATATATTTTATATTCATGTAATTAAGTGTTTATTCAATTTAGCCCCTGCAAAAAAATATTTAAGTCTTTGTAAAATGTTTATTTTTTTCTGTCCTCAAAAAGTGTTTTAGATGATGGTTTGAACAGTAAAAAAAAATACTTTAAATAATAAAAAAATGTTATTTAAAACGCTTTAAGAACAAAAAATAAAAACAAACATATTTTGTAAAAATTAAAATTAAAAAAATATAGATAAAAGAAAAATGCTAAAATATAAATAAAATATATATTTAAGTATAATAAATTAATGGAATTTTAGAAGTGTTATGTTACTGTATCTATTGTTTGAAGTTGTCGTTCTTTTGCTTGCTAGACGCCAAACCATTACCATAACTTTCATTTTATCATGGATTGTTGACCCTGTTGACCACATACATCCATGATCCATTATCAATTGCACCATAATTGTTGTTGCACAATAACTAAGTACACGTAGCTAGTTTTATATAGAAGAGCTACGTAATCAGGAAAATAAAATGACAAATTGTTTTTTTGTCTTGATTAGGTAAATATTTATTTTTCTAATACTAGTTTGAGAAAAATACATTTTTCCTTGTGTAGTGAGATACAATTAAATGTGCGTAATAATATAATAAAAGTATGAATATTTTTATAAAATAAAATATTTATTATATTAAAAATACAAAAAAAATATTTTTATATAATTCAAAGTATTTAGTAGGATATATTTAATATTGTCACACCATGAGTTTAAAAATACACAACAATAAAAATATTATACTATCTTACGATTTGTTACACTAATATTATAATATCTTATTAATTCTTTTAAAGATTAAATATAAAGGTTAATATATTTAATATTTTTAAACATAAAAATATTTAATATTTTTTATTCGATAGGGTGAATAGGGTTGGATAATAAAAGTAGAGACAAACAATTGAACTTAATGAGTGAAGTCCAACAAAGAAGCATAAGAGTTATAAAAAGAGGATTTTCTTTAGGGGTTTATTATCCATGTAATAAATAAGTGAGCATTGGAGAGAGTTAGGTATGATTTGGTTGATTATCCATCAAAAGATTTGAGAATAGGCTCTTGCATCGCCCAACTTTCTTAAACTCTTCCTTGAGTTTCGCCCACTCCCAACTTTCTTAAATTGTGTTAAGGCTATTTTATCGACAAACTTGGGATCACAAATTGCCATGATAATTAAAATCGAGATTTTAATTAGGATGGAAAGAGAAATAAAAGATCATAACTCGAGGATCACAACTCAAATCATAAGATTCTACGTTTTTACTTAAAACATTTTATATATAATACTACATATACATGAAATATAATATAGATAAAGAAAATAACCTCTAAATCAAAAATTTAAATAAACTTAATTTAAAAAATAATCATAATCATAATAATTTATAATTGCATCACATGTGGATTAATAGAATTACATGCGAGATAATGATGACTACAAAAATGGATATATGTGAGATAAAATAGATTAATTAATCTATTTCAAAATAATAACATATCCAAACACTACTAAAAAAATGATTTTCTAAGACGATCAAAAACAACATTTAATGATGGTTATTGACCGTCGTGGAATCTAACGTCGTTGAAAGTGTCAACTTTCAACGACGAGTAAGAAGACACCGTCTTAGAAAATTGGAAACTTTCAAAGACGGTACTTACGTAGGCACCGTCGTCTTTGAAATGTAACTTTCTAAGACAATGCCTACGTATGTACCGTCCTAGAAATAAAGATTATTTTTAATTATTGATATTTTTTCCGAACGATATCCCATTAGAAAAAAAATATGAATAATTAAAAATAATTTTTATTCCCTTGATTTTAATTAATATTAATAATTAAAAATAACTAAAAATATTAATAATTAATAATTAAAAATAACTCTTACATGCAACATACATTAATTGACGAATTTAAAAGATGTTCAATCGTGTGATATATTGGTTAACAAGAGAATGAGTTAACTTCTACATGTACGAACCTAGTCATATCAACTTATATATTGGTGCATCAACTTTGATTTTCAAAAGGGTCAAATTTATATATTTAAAACAAAAGAAAAGCAATATTTTTCATTCTACAATAAAAAAAGATAGTGAGGCTAATGGAAGTAGTAATTTACAAATAATAATTACATGAAGGTGGCTAGATAACTTTGAATCCTACAGAAACTTGTGTTTGTGCATGTAAGAGTACTTGCACTCTTTTCAGCCACTCTGTTGTGCGCTTCCTCTGAATGTGACCTCTCACCAATGCCTGCAACGTCACCACTCCCTTTAATGCTCACAGTACTCTCATTGCCTAACAGTTTCAATATTAAAGAGTCAATGAGCATTGAGCAGAGTTAATATCTTGAACGCAATTCACAACAAGGTTACATTCCAAGTTATAGCAAGTAATGATAAGCCTCAGTGACTGTCTCATGGCATTCTCTTAATAAGAAATCAGATGAAGACTCAAGACTCCACACACTGCCACAATAGAACAATCTAAAAAAAATAAAGAGAAATTGATCCTAAGTTCCAACCAGATGTCTCATTACAATATGTGAGAATGGCAACACAGTCCAATGACATAATTCAGGACCAAGTTATGGCATTCTTGTAAGAACTTAAAGTTGAAAATTACCAAGGAGCAAATTGAAGAACTAGTACTAAAGCACTCGTGAAATTAGAATGAACTTTTTAAAATGCACTTTATTAAATATTTGAAGTCATAGTACTAAAACAGATAATATATGATTTCATTCTTGAACCAAACCGAAATTCTCGAGCATTGGTATGACAGAATTAAAATGCACTTTATTAAATATTTTAAGTTAAATAAAAAACAAATATTAAATTATTTTCATACTTATAAAATATACATTTTTTCTATTTTTAACTGTATTACATGTTTAGATACACAAAAACAAAAAACTTCCATTACTCATTACGACTAAGATGGTCAACCAAGAGCAAGGGTAGGAGGGTCCACCTTCGAACCCAGAGCTTGCAGATGGAAAAACCCCATAGTTTTATTAGTCTTAGGAATTGTGCTAGATAAAGAATGTATGGCAAGGTTGAGCTTGATATCGTCAAGCAAGATATATTAGCAAGGGAATAAGAATAAAGAATAAAAATGTAAAATAGATAGAGAACTAGAAGGAGGAGCTTAATTACCTTCAAAATCTTCTCCCTAGTATGCATCAAGTTGATTGATAAAGGATGAAAGAGTTATGTTTGCAGCTTCTCAATCCTTTTATATATGTAAATAGCTTCTTGATAATCTACAACAAAGGAAATATTTTCTATTTTATTTTATTTTTCCATAAAACATATAATCTATGTCATGTTCAATAATAATAATAATAATAGTAATATATTTCCTATTCACTCTTATTTCTAATTTTAATTTGTACTCACTCGCATTTGACTGGTAGGAGGTTCAAACCCCTACTTGGTTTCTTGTCATAAGGTAAATATGTGTGGAAGTTGGCTTGGACTGGAACATCATCCATCTTCTCTTTCTAATTATTTTCCAACAAAAAATAAAAATACTAAAATGCTAGTTTCTTTTTAATAAAGGAAATATTTTCTATTTTATTTTATTTTTCCATAAAACATATAATCTATGCCATGTTCAATAATAATAATAATAGTAATATATTTCCTATTCACTCTTATACATTTTTGCCTTAGATCTTTAAACTCAAGTCCAACTTTGCCTTCTTGATTGATTCCTTCTCTGTACCAGGTGGACCAAGTATAGGTGTGATGGCTTCAATTTCAGCATTGGTACATGCAAGCAATAAAAACTCAGGTGGTTGTCCATCAACATCCATTAGGTCAAGTTGAGACTCTTCACTACTATTGTAATTCTAATTCAAGGCCTTGTTGTAGGGTTCTCATTCGGATTGATCCAACATTTCAACAAAATTCCAAAATCCCCTCACCAAGAAAATTCTAAACTATAAAATTTCTTGTTGCCAACTTAAGATCATTAAAGATTAACCTTTGGAAGGAAGAATCTACTAGTGATTCTTGGCTTAAGTTGGAAGTAAATGGTCTTATACTCTCCAAAAGGTCAAAAATTTGTGGAAGATCATGTACACACTAAGAAAATGTGTTGTTCAGAATTCTTCTCAACTTTAATGCTCAAATATATTTTCATGCACAAGCTATGCATGCTTTACATAGGCATTATCAATTCCATTTTAACTTTACTAGTATCACAACATTTTTTGAGCAAGCATTTGAGCATACATTTTGATGAACTCTTCTCAACAATTTTCTAGTGAAGCTTATTGATGTATTCATCTTCATCTATGATATAGTTTAAGAGGGATCTTTGATGTACATGGATAGCAATTAAAGTTTTTATTGTAGGAATAATTTGATGGTGTAACATGTCAAACTTATATTCCATCACTTTGACATGCAACTTATTGTAGCATGTTATGTCTGCTATTGTATTTGATTTATTTAGCCTTTCTATTACCCAAATTGGCTTTTGATTTATTCATAAAAGTGTTAGATAATTTGTTCCTTTAAATTTAGGCACTAGTTTGATATCATTTATACCTTTATAGCTCAAAAAATATGTTTAAAACATTGCAGTTGTATCATGTTATCCAAACAAAACAACGTCTCCAACTTCAAGTTATACTCAGATTATGATCCAAGCTTCATCAATTCACGATTTCTTCATTATAAATATAGATCTTTCTTCAATATTTTCATAGACTCCAAGATCACCTCAAACTCATTTCTATAGCTCAAGATAAGTCCTTCAAAAGTATTTCCTTTTGTTAATGAAGTACTATGCTGCATATGTTGTTTTTCATTAGTGTTCATAATTTTTTATTAAGAGCAATATTCTTCTTGTTCTTGAGAAATGACTCCTTCACATGACCAACACTTTCTTTTTCGTTTAGTGAGCTTACTAACTTCATCTCAATATATAGCCTTGAACATTTAAATCTTTTAAGACCTTTCTCACAACTTTTTGAGTATCTTGTGAGTTGTTTTAGTTTACTTCAATTGATGTTTTTCATTGAACTTGTCTTTCTAAATACATTTAAGCAAACTTATCAATGATTTTTAACTTAAAAGGTTTCTGATTTGTCTTCAACAAATTTGCCATAATTAAAATATAAGCACTTTGAACTCAACATATTTTATCTATTAAGTTTTCTTAATGTATCCTTAACATAATCGTGCAATATTAGCTCATGATATAAAAGTATATTTGTTGGAATAAATACTAAAAAGAGTAATCTTTGTGTCAAAATATTTCAATGAAAATGAAGGATTTCTAATGATATTATATGATAGTATATGTTATAAGCATATTAATGTTAACATAATAAAAAAAATCAAAATAAAATATTTTAATATATAGTAAAATTATATATTCTAAAGAATAGGAAAAATAATATAATATATGTAACTGTAGTAGTATACACACTTAATAATACTATTTTTAATTTTTTAAAATTTATACAAAATAGATATTATCCACTTATTTTAATTATTAAAAATATTTATATATTTTGCATTATATGATAAAAAAATATTTTATATATATATATATACTTACACATATTGACTTGTATTAAGATCTTGTTTCTATTACTTAATATATTTTTTTCTTAAAAACCATTTCCATGAATTAAAAAAAAAAAATAAACACAAGCGTGCAAAAGTCACGTGCATAGTACTTATTCCCTTTCCTTAAACTACATAAGAAACAATTTCGGCAAGTGGACACTTATTTTTTTATTTATCTCAGAGTATAACATATGGTAGATACATTGTGGCCGGAATGAGTATAAGTAAAATATATCTCTAACTAAGACTTTTTCTGAAAAGGTTAGCGCGCTAATGGATCTAGACACTTTTTTTTTTTTTGTGATTATCTAGACACAAAGTTAGTTTGTTTATTGATTGATTTATTTGGGTCATATCAGTAGTCATGGTCATGACATTATAAACTTATTAGTTATTACATTTACACTTAAATTTAATTTGAAAATCATGGACATTGATATGCGCTATCTTTGGTCTTGTCTTATATGACACAAAGTTGGGTTATTAATTAATTAAACAATCTATCAATTAAATGTACATTTTAATTACCTTTCTTAATTAAGAGAACAGCGTTCCCATTTCTAGTTCTGGTTCCTTTTTAAGCATAAAAATATAGCAACTTAATAATTTTTTGTTGCTATACTAGGTGATTTAATATAATTCTATATATTAATATATGAAAATGGATCAAAATAGTTGTCTCGCTCGCATTTCTTGCATATGTCGACCTTGATTTGAAATGGATCAAATTAAAAAGGGGTTGTCGACCTTGCAAATTTTAAAGGCTAACTAAGATCGATCGTTTTTCAACTTTCCGCATTACTAATATGACTGAAGGAACCTACGAAGCAACTATGTCTAGTTTTTTCTTTTTTTTTTTTGCACTCATAAAAACGTGATAAACATGGCTTTTGAAGGAACCTACGAAGCAACTATGTCTAGTTTTTTTTTGCACTTATAAAAACGTGATAAACATGGGTTTTGGGGATGATTATGTCTAGGGCAGACATGGTGCTAACGTTATGGCGTGTCGCTGACATGCATGGTGGACTAGCTAGCCATCGTTTTTCAATCTTCACCTTTCGTGTCATCAGCTTTAGTTCCGCGAACCAACTCACCATATATATTTCTTTTTTTAGTATTTATTTCAAAACAAAATATGTTCAAAATAATCAATTAACATTCAAAATGAACGGAGATGACTAAAGTATTATACGGAAAAAAAGTTTGAGCACGTTGACTATTTGTAAAAAAGTTAGGAACCAAAATTATAAATGTCAAAAAATTCAGAGACAAAAAATATGATTTATGCTAAAATGAAAATGTTATTGTTTCCTAACTTAGCTCTCCTCTCGGATTAAAAAATATACTAGACTAACGTGATAAGATACAAGATCAATGGGATAACATTGCATATCTTATTGGTACAATAAATAACATATTACAATATCTTGTCCTATTCTAGTAACTAAAAATGCCCTTAATTCTTAATTAAGATCTCTATGTTGTAAATGGATTAAAATGGAATAGTCTTTTAAGACACTTATTATTTGATGAGCATAGTGATTTTAATTAAGAGATTATATCCACTAGCATAAAACATCATCTTCTCGACACTAGCATAATCTCTCTATCTTACTCACCACAGAGAGAGAAAAATAAAAATAAAAACTAAGGAATCAAAATATTGTTTTTTTTATCTCTCAAGTAAATTAAGCGTACCTAAAATATCATAGAATTAACTCTCATTATAAAAAGAGACACGTGTTATTTTTTTGAGAATTTTGAGAATTATATTATTAATTTTTAATATCAGTATTTTTAAAAAAAAACTATAATTATACAATTATGTATATCATTCTCTTACAACTATGTATTTTTCTTTTAATTTCTTTCTTCTCCTGAGTTATCACATCACTTATTAATTATTTTTTTTTATTTTTCCTATATCTTTTCTCCCTTCACCCAAAAATAGACAAATGTTTACGACTTTTAATTATTATTTTCAGTTTTTGTCGGTAGGGTACACAACTTTCATTTTCTTTTTTGTAAAAGGACAGTAATCCTTACAAATTCATGATTTTTACGGAAAAATGTTCACCAGAAGTAAATAAAATTCTTATAATAAATAATATATGTTGACAATACTTTTTTTTTTTTACACTAAACAACAAACAAGGACGGATTCAGATTGAGTGGGGGGAGGGGGATATTCTTATAACTAAAGTCCACCACCCAATAAACATATAAATATCAAATAGAATTTTTTTAATAATATGATTTTAAAAATAATTTTAAAATATATAATAGAAAATTTATTTATACACGAGACAAACTAAATTTATTTACAACAATAATAGTATTTAATATATTATATAAAAATTTTCCTTCGATATAGGAAAATAGAAGATGAATGTTCTGTTATTGCAAAGATAATTCTTTGAAAACAAATTTTGGTAGACCTTCAGTGTAACCTGATAAGCATATTTTTTTTCAAGGTTTGCACGGTGACATGTTTGGACTTGTACACTTGTGATATAAAAAAAAACATGTTAGAACCTCACAAACAATAGCAAGAAGAACAATTAAAAAAAAATAGAGAATATGGAAATAATAGCTAGCCTTTAATAATCAATTATAATTAAATAAATATAAAAAATACCAACAAAGTCTTGACAGCTAATGCAATCGTTTAAGCTTTTAAAATATAAATAATGGATTGTAAAAGAGAACAACTACTAAAAAAATAAATAATAACCAAATATTTTATTTTAAAATAGAAAAATATTATTATCTCTACGATAAAGACTATAAAAAAGAAAAAAAAATAGAAGATAAACATGTAAGTATTATATATTTTTTACAATCAAATTCAAAATAAAAAATACTAATAAAAGTAATTACCTAAGTGTAAATTTTAGGGGGACGACGGTCGGCCACCCACAAGAAAAAATAGGTTCGTCCTTGATCACAAATTATCATATTTGAGTTTATTAATTTTTATAATAATTATTATGAAAGCCATGATTTTCATTAAATTAATAGTGTAATTTTTTATATACAAATAATAAATGCCTATTAAACTCAAATTATTATATATAACTTTTTTTTTAAAGACCACGCGTAGGAGTTTACAAGAGTGGAGCCTCTTGTTGTCATTCATGAACGGTTAATGGAATAGTTATTAATGATAAACTTACGTTTAATTTATTTAAAAATTAAGCATAATCTTAAGTTTAAGTTTTGTTTACCTAATTAAATAAATGAGTTCGATGGAGTATCTAAGGGATTGAACTTAAATAGTTCAAGAATAACTTAACTTGTTTAAACTCCTAACCACAAATATTATTTATGATAGATAACCATGCTCTCTCCAAGTATTTCTTTGTGCAATAAGTAAATTTAAAAAAATAAGCTAACTAATTAGATCACACCCAGCACATAAAATTAGTGCAGTACTAAAAGTACTTGATGGTTAATAAACAAACAAAATGATACGCAGAAAAATTTCTCATATGATTTTATAGTCTATTTGGTTCATATAAATTAAATTTTAAAATAACATTTTTATATTAAAACTTCGTATTAGTCTTTTTAGCTCTAGTGGTTTGGTTTGGTTGAGAACCTGCGGGGAGCTGTCCCTTTTCTTTTTCTTCGTCTTCATATTTTAAGAAATACTAGTTAATCTATCTCACTGTTTTCTAATATTTTATTATTTTTAGGATAATTTTTTAATAACCTAAAGTGATCTTTAATTAAAGGTAAAGTTAATAACTTCTGCATTGATAGAGAAGTATTAAACTTCCCCATTCTCGATTTTTTTTTATCAGAAAAAACAGGTATTATATTGAGAATATAAAATATACCCAACACCTAACAAAATCTGCATCATCCCTTCCTATCCGAAACCAAGGCATTGCAAGGGATACAAAATCAACATCCTAGCATGGGTTACACCGGTACCATATTTGACATTAACATTAATGCAAATATTAAGTAACCATCAGGACAAAAAAAAATCCCACTTATCCCAAAAGTTAAAGACAACTAATATATTCCAAACTAAAAGTATACAGACAAGACCAACAACATAATGACCCTGCACTGTAAAATAGCTTACTGTCACCAACAAACTAAGTTACACGACACATTCACCGATGCAATGATCACAAAATAGTTTAGCTCATGTCTTAAGTCTGTTGAATTGTTGCATCTCTGTCTAACCCTTTCCCCATACTCGAATGACCCTTAAACATGATTGATACCGGTTTTAAAACTGGTTAATTGTAGGATTGGATTGATACTTCATTCTAAAAGCTCTTAGAAGGTTGAAAGAATTTTTGTAACCAATCTGGCACACTGCCTTAGTCTTGAATTGATACTTCATTCCAAGAGCACTTAGATACTTAATTTGCTATTATTATACGGTATTTTCCTTTGCTTATTTGAGTTCAAGGTTTATGTTTATAATTAATGCCCCTTAATTACATACCCACTCTCCCCCTTAATTTTGACTTAATATCAATGCGTCTTGCCATGCTGTTGAAGCAAAGGGAAACAACCAAAGGAATAATAGAATAAGTAGTACATAGTTTTTTGACTGCAAAAAGTCGTACATTGTTTTTAAAACTTTTAAATACGTACCCTTTTATTATTTTTTATATTTGTTCTTCATTTTGTGGCTTATATGATTTTCTTCTATTTATTTCTCTTATTTCTTGTGCAGACAAAAACACCTATAGAGGAGTTTGGTAGAAGGAAATTCTTATGGGAACTGTTGTGGTATGCTCCTGAATGAGACGCAAAAGAAGAAATGGAATGGAAACAACTTCAATATATATGCAATATGCAACTAATTATGGATCAATGCAAAACACTTTTCGTAATTTGTTAGACATGAAACCGTTGCCCTCTTACTCACTTGGACATTTATGTTACTAGCAAGCAATACATTTTGGCAAGATAAATCAGGTTCTTAAACAGGCTTGTTGGTCAGAGCATATATATCTTTAAAAACTTATAAATGGGTAAATATCAGTATTCAGTCAAATTCAGGCCTTGAATTTTTCACCAAGACTAACTCAAATCTAGTAAACCTAATTCAGTTTACACCTATTTTCCCTCCTAATCTTAATTAATCTTTCATATATATAATTAAAAAATAGGTAATATCATTTTTTTTATCACTTTCACTTATTCTTTGTCATTGTTAATCACTCACCTTAAATTATGTAAATCAGATTATAGTCATATAATGTGCAATATTTTTATGTTTTTTTTTAATCAACCAATCAAATATTATAAAATAAATGGTACCAGAGGTACCTAAAGGTAAAACGTACATAGTGTAGCATTATAGGAGCAAAGGAATGCAGAGGTTAAAATTTATTATTTATACCAAAAAACAGTTTGTTTATAAATAAACTCTAACCTCCAAAAGAAAACTACCCTTCTTGTACCTCTCTAAGTGTGTTCTCCTAATACATCACACATTTAAACCCTTCATTAAGTCCCCCGCAACAACTTCCACAGTACACAAACTAATTACAGAAAACCAAGCTGCTAGACTTAACTAAGAAACTAAAAAAGCATAACTCCACTTACTTCCATATGCCCCCTGAAAATTATCACAGCTTGAGTAATATATGACTCCTCCAAGTCTGATTTTGAAATCAAAATATTTGTACCCTTCTTCTCACAATTCATTCACCGATATAATTTTGCCTCTGGAAATTTCATTGTGCAATATTTTTAAGTAAATAAGAACAAATAGATGTAGCTTATATGCTAGGTTGTTCCCTGCTACATCATAGGAAATTTCATTCTCTTTAGTAATAATTTTGATTTGGAAAATGATTGTATATGAATTTAATTTAAACAAATGAGAATATAAAAAAATTTAGGTTAAAATATAATTTTGATCCTCTATTTTACCGAATATGTGATTTTGGTCCATTCATTTTAAAATTCTCACAAATTTTAAAATTTAGCAATTTTGGTACAATGTCTAATTTTACATATGTTTATTTTATTTATATTAGATCTAATCGAATCTTAATCCTAACATATTCATTTAAGATATCGTAAAAAAATTATTTAATTAATTAAAATATAAGAAAAAAAAATAAATGTAAGTAAAATTGATAATTATACAAAAGTTGTTTTTTTTAACTGAGACTAAGGACCTGTTTTATTTCACTTTTTTAAAACTGTTTTTAGTTTTAATTAAAAAAACTTGTTTGATGCATGATATGTCCTGCATCCGTAGTGAAATCAACGCTGTAATCTCTGTCAGATATGCATATACCAGTTTTCTATAAAAACAAGTTTGATAACAACCTTTGGGTTCTGTGCAGATTACAACCTTCCAAATTTCACATATATCAGCTCCTGCATCACATGTTTATATGAATTTTTTTAAACTTGTTTATATGTATTCATTAATTTCTGTCAAAAAAAATCTGATTGATTATTTTTAATTTTTTTTTCAATCATATTTTATTATCTAAATACTCAATCCAAAATCTTTCTTATATAAATTCTGAAAGCTCTGAAATGCACTCATATACCAACCTCCAGTATATACCAGGCTACCAGCCTCACTCACGGTGTGGGTGTGTAGTGTCATATACTAACCTCAAATAAAAAAAATATATAGAAAAGAAAATAGGGAAACATTTTTCAATAGTTTCTATATTTTTTTCTTTTTAAAAGACTTGTTTTTTAAACTAATTTTTTACACTAAATAGATTTTGGATGAAAAATGTAAATAATGAGTAGCATAAAATTGTTTTAGAAATTAGTTTTTAGAACTAAAAGCTGAAAAGTGAATCAAACAGGTAGTAAAATATCCTTATTTTAAAATAGGTTAATCAAAATTGTGGATTAGAAAAAAATAGAGGAGTCAAAGTTATATTTTAATCTTTTTTTAATGCTGATTTAATCATACATTTTTTTATATAATATTTTTTTTGGCCTTTATAATAAATTTCAATCAGTTAACTACTGTTAATAAATTAACTTTGGAAAAAGCTTGCGATTTTTTTTTATCCTGTGGGAATCAAACATACTGTCTTGACAGGAAAGCTTGTAATATTGATAAGTGATAAGATATATGTGTATTTATTCCAGCTTAAAATAACTTGTGTTTATTTCTTTTTCTATTTCTTCCGTAAAAAATTAAAATATAACAATTCTAGACAATTATTTTTTTAATTTATGAGTATTTTTTATAACTAATTATATTCTTTCAGAATAAAAGAGAGATAAGAAAAAAATGTAATTAATAAATATAATGAGTAAATATATATATATATATATATATATATATATATATATATATATATATATATATAATGAATAAATATATATATATATATATATATGAAAAGTACGAAATGGGTATAAAATATAATTTTTTTAGTATGTATCTGTAAGTTTATTATAAGAAGTCAATTTTTTTTTAATAAAATGTTAAAAATAAAACATTTATCATATGACATTTTTTAAATAATACTTGTTTTTAAAGTAATTTAAAATATTTAATAGAGTGTATTTTATTAAAATATATTTAGTTTATTTTTTTTAAATATGTTCGAGGTTCATAATAAATTAAAGATTTTTATTTTAAATCTTTAATAAATTTTTATATTGTGTTGAATTCTGATATATTAACATTTTTATTTTAAATTTCTCTTATTAGTTAATTAATAATGCAATACGTTTTCAACAAATTGTCTCTGACATTTATCAGAACAAATATTTACTACACTAAAAAGGCAAACTAATTTGGGTTGTGGTTCTTTCATGGGCAAAACAGTAAAATCCACGAAAATCACATTGAAAAATACAAATGAAAAAAGAGAAGTAAAAAAAGAAAATACCAAAAAAAAAAGCATTGAAATTGGTCATATTAGGGAATATTCTGTCTACCCAACAACCCCAAGTCCCCAACGTTGTATAAATAGGCGAAGAGGGACCTTTCCCTCGACCCCAATGCTTGGCCCTCTCACAATCAACACCTCTTCTTCCACCTCCATCAGGCCAAACTATTCTTCAAGTTCAAGCCCAAAAGGTGCTGAAGCAGAGTCCAACATCAAGAGCAAGAGAAAGAGAAGCTTTGGATCAAAACCTAGCAGGAGAAAAATGTGGTTCATGTATGTGTTTGATGAGGAAAAGAAGGAACTGGGTAGGCAACAAGCACCAGGATCATGCCCTTATTGCCAAGGCAAGGTTGAGGCCATGGATGTTGAGATCCAGTGGAGACTTTGCTTCTTGCCCATGTGCTTCAAGATCAAGAGGAAGTTTTTTTGTACTTCATGTGCTAGACGTTTAGAATTGTATTATTAAACAACAACTACTTCTAATTATTATTATTATTATTATTATACATATTAATGATACTATTATTGTTCTCTTCATTTTAATTATATTCTACATATAACCCCCCTCTGGCTAGATTTTGGACATTGAGACAGAAATATACCACTAAATCATGCTTTCTTGTTCCCTCTCTCTCTCTCTCTCTCTAAATCTTTAATTCTCCATCAACATCTTTGTATCACAAGCTTTTGTTCCCTTGTTGAATTTTGAGTTTTGACCAAGGTTTTCATGTAAATGGATTTGATTTATGTTTAAATTTGTACTTTTTTTTTTTCTCCTTGTATATTGATCTTGATCTTGTTGAGCAATGAATTTCATTTTCTTTTTTACATTCCTCCTATGCTTTGATATTTATTTTTTTATTCAATTTTGGAGTATGGAGTCGATCACTTGGAGGTTAAAACGTGCTTCCTCAATATATATATATATATATATATATATATATATATATATATATATATATATATATATATATATATTGATTTTAGAATTAATTGAATTGTGAATGATTTTTTTTAATAAAAAAAACTTGAATAATAGGTTGATGGGTGGTTTTCTTCTTTTCAGAGATGGGGACATGGGTTCTGAACTGAAGCTATAATTCGGCTGAGTTTGAAGCAGAAAACATATATTGCGCTTTAAAATTAAAAGACATTTTATTATCAGAGTCTCCAAGTTGATTTGATGGCACAACAACTATAGTACCTCTCCTATGGACCAAAGCTCTTCTTTATTAATTTATTTTTAATTCTATTTTACTTGTTCCTTTGTACTTTTTGCTTAACAAATAATCCTTTTCAAATTGACTAATTAAACTCGTAAAAGGAATATGAAATTATGACATATTTCGATTTTAGATAAATATTAATTTTCATCTCTAAATGTGTGTGGAGTGATAAGTTAGTTTCTGAAAATAAAATAAAAGTCAAATTTAGTTAACCAATGTAGAAAAAAATATGATAAACTAATCATATGAATAATTTAATAACAACTTAATGCTTAAATTTTGTAATTTAATATTAAATTAATTTATAAAAATATAAATTATTAATAAATTAATTTTTAAATATAATAATTAAACGAAAAAAATCTGACAAATTTAACCATAAAACTGATTTACAATACTTTTTCCAAATTTAAATTTTTTATTTTTTAAATTAATTCGTTATCGTCTTGGGTTCTTTTTGGTTCTAAACATCACCAGACGCTACCAGTCATTTCCATACGTCCATCATGCCTGCTCCTTGTGATCTCTGAGAAAGCATCTTAATAATGGTAATGGATCAGACACAGTTGTTGATTATTAGGCATATAAAACGATAATTAACAACGACAGTGTTCCTTTCAAAAAGAACCACGGCAGTGTTTAACAAAAATAAATAAACAACGGCACCACCAACCACACTTAAATAAAGTTTTGAAATTAATTAGAGATCTGCTTATGAATTTTATTTAAGAATTAACAACGGAAAATCATAATATTATTTATCTTTCATAGTAATTATATTGAAAGCTATATTCAGAATATTTTTTAATTAATTGACAATAAAAATAGACTAATTCTTAACGAATATTTAGTGAGTGAGTTGCACGAATTAGTGAGTTAGTATCATGAGTTAGTTAGGCAGAGCTATTACATACGGTTAGCAATTAGTTTTCTGGTATAACGATTAACTAAACACTATTTTCTCTTTCCTTCAAGTGTATAAATATTTTACGAATATAATAATGAAAATCATGCAATCATTTGGTCACTACGTGAACAACGTTTCTTTCTTTCTCTCCTTTATGGCCATTAAACCATTTTGATGTGGTATCAGAGCTCCTCTCATGAAGAGTTCTGCTGTGCACTCAAATTCACATTTCAGTTTCTCTTCTTCTTGACTCCATTCACCATGAACGAATTAACACCAAACACAAAGAGTTATCTCTACCTTCATCCAAGCGAAAACCCAGTTGTAGCCCTTGTCTCGCCAGCTTTGGATTCAAGCAATTATCACTCATGGAGCAGGTCCATGGTAAAAGCACTGAGCGCCAAAAATACAGTGGAATTTATAAACGGGAATGCGCCGGAACCACTAAAAACCGATAGGACCTATGGAGCATGGAGTCGTTGCATCAACATGGTGGTATCGTGGATAGTGCACTCAGTATCAGTTGCGATAAGACAAAGTATTCTGTGGATGAACAAAGCTGAGGAAATATGGGATGATCTGAAATCTCGATACGCGCAAGAAGATCTCTTGAGAATCTCTGACCTTCAACAGGAAGCTTCATCAATGAAACAAGGTACCTTCTCTGTCACAAAATACTTTACGAAGCTTCGCATCATATGGGATGAAATTGAAAATTTCAGACCCGATCCCACTTGTTCATGCACCATTAAATGTACTTGCTCAGTCCTCACTACCATTGCTCAACGAAAGTTAGAAGATCGAGCCGCAATTTTTACGAGGATTAAACGAACAATATAGCAACGTACGATCTCATGTGTTGCTCATGGAACCCATGCCCACAATACCAAAGATTTTCTCTTATGTAGCTCAACAAGAACGTCAGCTATCAGGTACTAATTCCCTCCCAAACTTCAACCTTGAATCAAAAGAAAGCGCTTCGATCAATGCTGTCAAGATTGTTTGCGAATTTTGCGGACGAATTGGCCATACCGAGAGTGTTTGTTACAAGAAACACGGTGTGCCTTCAAACTATGAAGGAAGAAGCAAAAGTTACAATACAAGAAACGGAAAAACATGTACTCACTGCGGGAAAATAGGACATACCATAGATGTATGCCATAAGAAGCACGGATTTCCTCCAGGATACAAGTTCGGCAATGGCAAAGTGGTAGCAAATAACATTGTGGCAGTAGAAGGAAAAGCCACGAGTGACCAAATGAAGCGCCATGAGTCTCAAGATTTGGTTCGCTTTTCACCAGAGCAGTACCAAGCATTGCTCGCTTTAATACAACAGCCATCTTCAGGAAGCTCAGCCTCTACCCAATCACAGATTGCCTCCATCTCTTCATGCTCCACTAACACCACAACAGGTACACTTCTCTTTTTTGAAACAGCAGATTCCATCTCCTGGATATTAGATTCAGGAGCAACTGACCACGTCTCCTCTTCCTTGACCAACTTTCATTCATATCACCAAGTCAGTCCCATCATGGTTAAACTACCAAACGAACAACACGTTCACGCTACCCACTCAGGAACAATGCACCTTACCCCTTCCATTATCTTGAATGATGTTCTATACATACCGTCCTTTACTTTTAACCTCATCTCCATATCCAAACTCGTGTCTTCAACTAATTGCGAACTAATCTTTTCTTCTAATACTTGTGTTTTGCAGGATACCAACACCAAAGCGAAGATTGGTACAGTTGAAGTGAGTCATGGCCTTTATCAGTTCACCTTAAAACTACCCAACTCACATACCATATGTTCCACCATTGTTCATCCAAAATGTAATGTCATTCCTATAGACTTATGGCATTTTCGTATGGGTCATCCCTCTTATGAAAGACTGCAAGTTATGCAATCTTACTATCCTTCTTTGCATAATAATAAGAATTTTGTATGTACTACATGTCACTATGAAAAGCATAAACGATCATCTTTTTCTTCAAGCATTTCACACGCATTTAACATCTTTGATCTTATACATGTAGACATATGGGGACCATGTTCAAAAGTTTCTATGCATGGGCATCGCTATTTTTTAACTATCGTGGACGACCACTCTCGTTTTACATGGATTTACTTAATGCAAACAAAAGCTGAGGCTCGCAAGATCATTATTGACTTTGTTACATGTATTGAAACGCAATTTAATGAAAAAGTAAAAACTATACGTAGTGATAATGGTGCTGAATTTCTTATACATGATTTTTATGCTCAAAAGGGAATCATCCATCAAACCACTTGTGTTGAAACTCCCAAGCAAAACGGCATTGTTGAACGTAAGCACCAACACCTCTTGAATGTTACACGATCTCTCTTATTTCAAGCAAATCTTCCCCTTAATTTTTGGTGTTTTGCATTACCTCATGCAGCATACTTGATTAATTGCATTCCTACTCCCTTTTTAAATAAAAAATCTCCTTACGAGAAGTTATATGCGCATCCATGTGACATCTCCAATCTTCGAGTCTTTGGTTACGTGTGTTACGTGAGTACCCTCAAATCCCACAGACAAAAGCTTGACCCTCGTGCCCACCCATGCATCTTCATTGGTTTCAAACCACACACCAAAGGATATCTTGTATATGACCTTCATTCCCATAGCATCACTACATCTCGTAACATTGTCTTCTATGAAGACCACTTCCCACTTTTTCCTGATAACCAAACCTTACCCACCCTTCATTCTTATATATCACCAATTCCTTTCTCAAGTAACCCCGATAAATTTGACTCTCCCATCCCACCTAGTGTCAATCCATCACCCCTCACACCACTTACCCTTCCCTACGCCGCTCCATGAGACCAAAACAAGCACCCACCAACCTCCAAGATTACCACAGTGCACTCACTTCTCAAGCTGATACCACCGCAAGTAATGTTCGGTATCCTTTACACTCTGTCCTATCTTATTCCCGCCTTTCTCCCTCACATCGACACTTTGTTATGTCAATATCGGTAAACACTGAACCCAACTCTTATGCTGAGGCTTCTAAGTTTGACTATTGGATTAAGGCAATGCAGGCTGAAATACAAGCTCTTCATCAGAACCAAACCTAGACTCTTACACCGCTACCACCACATAAGACAGCTATTGGTTGTCGATGGGTCTACAAGATCAAATACAAAGTTGATGGCACTGTTGAATGATACAAGGCACGCCTCGTAGCAAAAGGGTACACACAATTAGAAGGGTTGGACTTCCTCGATACTTTTTCTCCCGTGGCTAAGCTCACTACTGTAAGATTACTTCTTGCTCTTGCTGCCCTTCACAACTGGCACCTCAGGCAACTCGACGTAAACAACGCCTTTCTTCATGGGGATCTTGACAAAGAGGTCTACATGACTCTTCCTCCAGGACTTAATGTACATGATCCTAACCTTATTTGTCGTCTTCAACATTCATTATATGGACTCAAACAAGCTAGCCGTCAATGGTTCACTCGACTCTCTTCATTCCTCATCTCCCACGACTTCCGACAGTCTTCAGCTGATCATTCCCTTTTTTCTGCACTTCCATAATAATGATATCACTGTTCTTGTTTATGTTGATGACATCATTTTGGCAGGTAACAACCTCGACACTATTGTGCATATCACCAAGCTCCTTGATCAAGCTTTCAGCATCAAAGACCTTGGCACGTTGAAATTCTTTCTCGGTCTTGAGGTTGCTCGGACTAGCCATGGTATCCACTTATCTCAACGCAAGTACGTTTTGGACATATTGTCTGACTCAGGCATGCTTGCTTCTCGACCAGCTTCCACTCCTATGGACTATTCCACACGATTAACAGCTTCGACGGGCACCCCTTTATCAGAGACTTCTTCTTCCTCATATCGACGTTTGATTGGACGACTCATTTACCTCACCAATACTCGTCCCGACATCACTCATGTTGTTCAACAACTTAGCCAATATATGGCTCACCCAACCTCTGCCCATTCACAAGCAGCTTTTCGCATCTTGCGATACCTCAAAGGATCACCTGGTTCTGGTATATTCCTCGCTGCTCACGGTACCCTACAACTCAAGGCTTTCAGTGACTCCGATTGGGCGGGTTGTCGCGATACACAACCTTCCATCATCGAATTCTTGGTATATCTCGGTCCCTCCCTAATTTCCTGGCGTTCAAAGAAACAATCCACAGTTTCTCGAAGCTCTTCTGAGGCAGAATATCGAGCCTTAGCATCGACCACATGTGAACTTCAGTGGCTCACGTATTGTTGACTCGTTGGCAAGTGTACCAAATCGTCACAAGTAGTAAAGTTCTCGGAAGTCCGAGTGTCGAATCCACAGGGACTTTGTTTGTACTTAGATTAATGCAAATCCAATTTAAAAGCAAGAGATAAGAATTTAAAATAAAAGATAAAAAAAGATAGAAGATAAGGTAAAGAAAAGATAAAAGATTTAAAGATAAAATTAGAAGATGAAAGAATTAAAGATAAAATTAAAAGATAAAGAAAAAGATAAAAGATAAAAAAGATAAAAGATTTAGATAAAATAATATTAGGAACTGACTTGCCTTGTCTGCCTAGGATGTATGAGTTTATGATTTTTTTCTTTACCAATTCAGGTGATTTTATCCCACCCACATCTATTCATTTACTTGCCCCTGATGCCTCACGATGACAAGCCTATTTTACCTATCTATCCCCCAAATGCCTTTGCAAAGACTCAATAGATAAAATGCATGAAGTTCTAATTCTAGATGTTTGCTTTGACGCATGGGCATAATGCAATCACTCTATGCCTAACAATGATTTTATTATGATATCTTTTCTTCTTGTTCTATTAGAAGTTATCCTCTCCCGAGCGTCTAACCCCTAAAACTAATGCATGCATATCTTCTTTAAATCTTATTTAGAAGTTACCCTCTTCCGAGCATCTAACCCCTAACAGAATATAAAGATGAGTATGCAAGGTAAAAATAGAAAAGAAAATAGGAAAGAAAAACCTGGTATTGCATTGATAAATAGTGAAGAGTACATCATACATCGCATTGGCTTCTAGGCCTGCCAGACCCTAACTAAGGGGGTTTAGCCACTCATGGCCATTGAGGCTTTACATGAGAAGGGGGGTGAAAGAAAGAAAGGGAGTAAATGAAACCCCTAGGAGGGGGGTCTGTCGTGGTGTCTATGTCCCTTGGATTGACTCTCTATTTATAGTTGCTGAAGTGGGCTTTGGGCCTTCGTAGGCGCGCTTAGCGCGACACCCCGCGCTTAGCGCATGTACTTCCTGGCCCGCTTAGCTCGTGATGCGCGCTGAGCGCGCGTATTGGGTTGGGCCTTCTTCAAATTTTCTTCTTTTCTTCAATTTTTCTGCCCTTTTTGCTTGTTACACCTCCAATTTTTATATCTGCACCCAAAAATTCAATTTAATTAATTTTCTAACTTTTAATCACAAATAACTGCTAAATAATTAATTTCAAGCCAATATTTGACTAATTTTCTACTATCAAAATACAATTATTTAGCAGTTATCACGTATCTTCTCCATGATTTTAGGGTCTCCTTCATTCAGCCTGCGACCCTTTACTGCGACAACCAGTCCGCTATCCAAATAGCTTCTAACCCTGTCTTCCATGAGCGTACTAAACACATCGAAATTGATTGTCATATCGTGCGAGACAAGGTCAATCAAGGACTACTCAAACTGCTTCTTCCCACATGCAGCTCGCTGACATCCTCACGAAGCCACTCTCGCCATCTCTATTTCACGGTCTCTGTTCCAAGTTGGGAATGATGAATATCCATTCCCAGCTTGCGGGGGGCTCTTAACGAATATTAGTGAGTGAGTTGCACGAGTGAGTTGTACGAGTTAGTGAGTTAGTATCATGAGTTAGTTAGGCACAGCTGTTACATACGGTTAGCAATTAGTTTTCTGGTATAACGACTAACTAAACACTGCTTTCTCTCTCCTTCAAGTGTATAAATATTTTACAAATACAATAATGAAAAGCATGTGGTCATTTTACTTGCGTGAACAAAGTTTCTTTCTCTCTCTCTCTTTTATGGCCATTAAACCATTTTGATACTAATAAGTATATTAAAATTAAATTATATACTGACATACGACTGCACAAACATCTTTATATAAAGTTGCTTATTTTATCTTTATTTAATTTTGTTTATTTAATAATAATTTATTGACATTTATTCCCAAATTTATTTTTAAAACTCAAAAACTTTGCGGGTATTATTTTTATTTATGTATGTATAATTCCTTCAACTTCATTGTATTATTTTAATTGAGGATAAGAAACAGTCACTATAAGTTTATATGATTATAAAAGTGTTGTAGTTAAAGAATACAGCATTACACCAAATTACATTAATAATCTTGAGATTTTTTCGAATTAGATATCTCATTATTTAATATTTACAACAACATCTCTTATAAGAATATAAATGTCATATTTTTTAAATAATTACCAGGATTAGTATAGTATATAAGATGTCGGTGTAATATTTTAAATATTAAAAAGGATTATTGAAAAAAAGACCTATGTTGTGTGTAGTTAAAAAAAATTAAGAAATATAAGTGTAATGTACTCTAAAGAATATCTTTTTTTTTAATTCTACATTATTTGTTTTATTTTAATTTAATTTAAAATTATAAAAGTTGTAACAAAAATTAGATTGATAAATTATTTTTTAATCAATAAAAATTTTAAATTTATCCTTATCTAATGTTATCCTTGTGATTTTTTTATTTATTTAAAATATATTAAAGTAATAGAATATTTCTTATTATTACAAAAAAATTGAATTTCTTCTTATCTACTACTATTATTTACAGTGTTTTTATTTTAAAGTATAATAAGGAAACAAAAAATAAATTAAAAAGTCTTATTATGATCTTTCAAATGCTTTTATTTAAATTTTAAAATAAATAATATTTTAAATTTTCTTAAAAATATTCATAAACATAAAAATTATCCATATATTATTTAAATTAAAATATATTTTTAATAATAAATCAAAGGCCTAATGGTTGCGTGGTTTTTTCTATGCACATGCTTTTACTAAATATTTCGTCTAAACTCATATATAAACAAAAATAATAATGTTATATATTAGACTTAAATATTTATTTGATTTTTGTTTATTAAATATTATTATTCTTAAAATATTCTTCATTTAACTATATTTTATTTTCAATAACTTTTTTATTCATAACATCAATTTCTAAAAGCCATTTTTAAAAATAATGTTATTTTTTTATTTGAGATTTAAAAAATTAATTGATATTAATTAAAAAATTTAACTAATATAAAATTAATTATTTTTATTTATACAGAGTCTAAAGACAATACTAGCAACAACTAAACCAGAATGCGCGTATGCAACTAAATCAGTTTATGAACAAAATAAAAACAACTGAACCAGTATGCTTATGCTGTTATGCATACTATTCCGCTCGTGTGCTTGTTCTTAAGGTCAAGGAGGAGACCACAGAAAATGACGGTCAACAACTGAGACATAATTTAATTCCCAAATAGCAATAGGCAACTTTGCCCTCTATTTCCTATCATTAATATTTGGGGGGCCCTTTTGGAAGGTGTAGTATTTTTCATGGTTTCTTCTGTCTGAATGAATGGTCAGATTCAACAAACGTGTCCTATTAATTAAGATATTACGTTTAGTTATACAATGACAAAATATTATTTGTTTACTTAGAAATAATATTAAGTCCCGGCAGAAATTTCATTATGTTAAAATATGCTATATTCACCCTGTGAAAAAAACGATATATTCATAACACGTTGCTTGAGATTTTTTTTCTAGGTGAGAGAGATCAGGTATTCATCAACCTATTGGATGAGAAAATAATATTATTGTATATAATTGTTACTAGTCGAAAAAAATTTTACACACAATAAAAATTAAATATATGTTTTTTTTAATGAAACATTTACATTTACGTGAATATAACAAAATTTTATATCATTACGTCAATTTTTTGAGTTATGAGGTTTAAGATTTGAATTTAAAGAACTATACTATATTATCAATTAATAATATAAACTACCAAGTGTGCACCAAACATTTAATGAGATCGAAGGTTATTGTGTAAACCTTAAACCTTTAGTGACCATTAACCTCTAGAGGATATTTGGTAGAAAAGAAGCTTTTGTTTTTTCAAGAATCATAGATTGGAAATTTTAGGTTTTTGGGAAATGATGTTTTTTGGGAATGTTTTTTTAACTAATTTCTCATGAAAACTTTCTTATGAGAAAGGGGGAAATATTGCTCTCTTGAGATTAATTTTTCTTTTATTACAACAAAATTATCATATTATTTTTTATTAAATTATATAATGTGACATAATTAAAATAATCAATAAAAATATATGTAATATTAATTTCTAGAACACATCTAAGATTATCATGACACACTAAATTTATTATTTCCAAATTATAATTTCAGCATGAAAAATTATCCCTAACAATGTAC